>NC_081324.1:89496481-89814913 GCF_026419965.1 Kogia breviceps | reverse complement strand
AAGGTTGGCTTTCTGGAAAAGTTCTTCAACTTTATCCTTAAACCTTCAACCTTTTTTGGGTTTTGTTATTAAAATTTTAAATTTCTGGGACTTCCCTGGTGGCACAGCAGTTAAGAATTCACCTGCCAATGCAGAGGGCACGGGTTCGATCCCTAGTCCGGGAAAATCCCACGTATCGTGGAACAACTAAGCCCATGTGTCACAACGACTGGAGCCCACGCACCTAGAGCCTGTGCTCCACAACAAGAAAAGCCACCGCAATAGAAGCCCGCACACAACAAGAAAAGCCACCGCAATAGAAGCCCGCGCACTGCAATGAAGAGTAGCCGCCACTCACTGCAACTAGAGAAAGCCTGCACGCAGCAACGGAGACCCAACACAGCCAAAAAAATAAATAATTTTTAAATTTTTCTAAAATTTCCTAAGAACTCTCATTTTGTGATTTAAAAAACTGTAACATCTTGGGCTTCCCTGGTGGCACAGTGGTTGGGGGTCCGCCTGCCAATGCAGGGGGCGCGGGTTTGTGCCCCGGTCCGGGAGGATCCCACGTGCCGTGGAGCGGCTGGGGCCATGGCCGCTGGGCCTGTGCATCCGGGGCCTGTGCTCCGCAGCGGGAGAGGCCGCAGCAGTGAGAGGCCTGCATTCCGCCAAAAAAAAAGAAAAAAGAAAACAAAAACTGTAACATCCTATTTTACAAATGAAATATCTCTCTGGTGTTTTGGGTTTTTTTTGTTGTTGTTGTTTTTGCGGTACGCGGGCCTCTAACTGCCGTGGCCTCTCCCGTTCAGGAGCACAGGCTCCGGACACGCAGGCTCAGCGGCCATGGCTCACGGGCCTAGCCGCTCTGAAGCATGTGGGATCCTCCCGGACCGGGGCACGAACCCGCGTCCCCTGCATCGGCAGGCGGACTCTCAACCAGTGCGCCACCAGGGAAGCCCTCTCTGGTGCTTTAAAAATTTATATTAATGAAAGTTTCAAAACATAGAAAGTCAATAGTATAATGACCACATTTGTATCTGTCACTGTATGCTGAAGTAAATCTAGGACATGATTCATTATTTGTAAATATTTCAGAATTTATTTCTGAATGATAAGTACTCCTTTAAAAGTCATAACCAGGATATCATTATCACACCTACAAAATTAGGATTAATTCCTTAATATCAAATATATAGATATTGTTCAAATTTTTCTATTATTTCAACAAAACTTTTTTTAAAAACAATTTCTTTAAATCATGGTCCAAATAAGGCTTATGCAAGTTTAGGCCTCTTTTAATTTAAGGTGTGCCTTAGATTATGTCTCGGTGTTTCAGTTTGCATTTCTCTTATTATGAGCATCTTTTGAGGATGCTATTGTTACTTTGAAATATGTCAGTGTCTTTTTATTGCTCTCACTCACTAGCACACTGTTGAATTCTGGGTTTATATTGTTTTCCTTTAGTACTTTGAATATATTACTGTGTGGTCTTCTGGCCTCTATCTTTGCAGCTTAGAAGTCTGTAGTCAGTATAATTGGTATTCCTTTGTAGGTAATTTGCCTTTTCTTTCCAGTAACTTTAAATATTTACTCATTATCCCTGGTATTCTGCAGCTTTTGCTCGTGTATCTGGTGGATTTAAAACATTTATTCAGTGTGGCATGTGGTGCATACACTTGCAGATCAAGGACTTCTATCTTTCAGCTTTGGATAAAAACAATCATTTTCTCTAATATATATATATTTTTTGTATTCTATCTTCCTCTTCTAGAATTCCTGTCAGGTACATATTTATGTCTTTCATCCATCTGAGAATGTAAATGTGTGAAGTAGGATTTATGCTTTTCCCTAACAGCCATTTGTCCTGATGCCATTTAATGACTAGTTTATCCTTCCCCCACTGATTAATAGTGCTGCCTTTATCATGCAGTAAATGTCTAGCTACACATGAATCTGTTTCTGAAGTTACTCTAGGTTTTTTGTTTGTTTGTTTGCGCTGGGTCTTAGTTGTGTCTCTCTGACTCCGTTGTGGCATGCGGGCTCTTTAGTTGTGGCATGTGAACTCTTAGTTGTGGCATGCATGTGGGATCTGGCTCCCTGACCAGAGATCGAATCCAGGCCCTGTGCACTGGGAGCGTGGAGTCTTAACCACTGCACCACCAGGGAAGTCCCTGAAGTTATTCTGTTTTATTTTCTCTTTTTGCCCTATTATCATTCTGTTTAAGTTAATAGAGATTTATAATGCATTTTGAAATAATATAGTAGAGCAAAGCATTACTTAAATAACTGCCTTGTTATTCATGTCTTAATTTTTCTATAAAACTTATAAAACAAATTGTCATGTTTCAAGAAGTTCCTATTGAACATGAAGGAATGAATTCAATGAAAATCCCAATGCAATTCTAGTTTGAAAAAAATTGAAATCTTTTAATACTGAATGGTATTTAAATGGTGAATCTCTCCATTTATTCAGATATTTTTTCCTGTTGTTTGGTAAAGTTGTTTAGTTTTTTTATTAGTTCTGTAACTAAGAAAGAAATAAAACTATGGGGAATGAAGAAATGAACCCAGAGTACAATTCTCAGCTTAACAATTTTAACCAGAAGGCAAACTAGTGTTCTTTTTTGAAGAGGAAGCCTAACTCTGATTTTGCGTGGTTTTGTTTTCTATAAGAGTATAGATGTGGAAAAAAATACTTCTTCCACAAAATCTTAATTGCCATAGATTCATTCAATTTATTCAATAAACATTTTTTGGGTGTCTGCCATGTGCTGGGGAGTGTTCTAGGTATTCAGAGTACATGCAATGGACAAATCAGACAAATATTTCCATCTGATTTACACTAAAGTGGCAGGCTTATATACACTTCTGGGTTAGGGGCATAAAATCTATGTGTTGAAGATCTTTGTCTAGATAAAAATGCCAATTCTCTAATTTTGTCCATTAAACCTGAACTCTATTGAAGTATAATACTGAGATAGAAGTCTTATATTTGAAGGTTATCAACTAATCTTAAAAAATTGAGATCTGTAAAAATATTAGCGTAATACATTATTGCGTGATTTGCTGTGGTCCTTAAAGTCTCCAAGCATTCCTCTTTTGTTTCATACTGTGTCAATTGTTTTGATATTTATATTAAAGCCATTATGAAAATTATTCAGGAAAGTATTATGCCATCTAAAATTGTAAAGGCCTCAGTCTCAAAGCTTAGAACATAGCTCATGCCTCTTTGTTGATCCCATTAAAGTTTTAGATAGAATGAATCATCATAAGGAAATACAGACTTTGAGGACAGAGTTTAAATTGGAGGTAATCAAATGGACGTTTGTTTCAAAGTCACATATTTACTTCTAACAACTCCAATAAAATTCCTAAGTAGGGTAGCAGCCAAATCATCAGTCCTATTAATTATATGTGAGGTTATTTGGGTAAATACCAAGTTACATATACAACAAATAAATTGACATAAAGCAATTGTAATTAGCAGAAAAAAATTCTTTATTCTAAAAAGTAAACTAAAAAGTAGCAAAGTATGCATGAAATTCAAACAACTATGCTTTTTTATTGTTTTGTTTGTTTGTTTGTTTTGTGGTATGCAGGCCTCTCACTGTTGTGGCCTCTCCCTTTGCGGAGCACAGGCTCCGTATGCGCAGGCTCAGTGGCCATGGCTCATGGGCCCAGCCATCCACAGCATGTGGGATCTTCCCGGACCGGGGCACGAACCCATGTCCCCTGCTTCTGTAGGCGGATTCTCAACCACTGTGCCACCAGGGAAGCCCAACTATGCCTTTTTAAACTGGTTCTTTGACTTTAATTTTTTTTAAATAATGAGTGCTTTTTCTACCCAGGGCTGAGTAGTAGTCTACAGGAGAAGCCAGTATAAATAACCAAGATAACAGTAGAGGGCCAAGGATGACTATATTGCATGTCAGTACAAATCCCAGTAGATATTTCAAGCAGGTGAGACCTTGCTGGAAGGTACGAGAGGGTCTACAATTTTTTTTTAACCTTGCCTCCAATGGGACCCTATTTTCTCCTTTCTTCTTTTACCTGAACTTGCCTCTTTGGCTACAGGAAGGACACCCAGTCAAATGCATCCCTGACTTGATTGGATCAGAAAACCAAGAAAAGAAGTATCCAGCTCTCTCAGCCCTATTGTGCAGGCAGATGTCACTTTCAGGCTCTCAAGATGGCAGCCATTGACCTATGCCCGATATGGGCTCTGCCTACACAGGACTCTGCCTGTTTCTTTGTGAGAAATACTGAGGGGAAAAGGATAGTGCCTGGATTCCCACCAACCTGGTTACAGGGACCAGTGTCCTTTAAGGATGTGGCTGTGGAGTTCACCCAGGAGTGGATGATGCTGGACTCTGCTCAGAGAAGTATGTACAGAGATGTAATGTTGGAAAACTATATAAATCTCACGTTAGTGGAATATCAATTATGCAAGCCTGTGATCTCCCTGTCGGGTCAAGAAGACATAAGAACTGTGAAAAAGAGAATTCCCCAAGGCACCTGTCCAGACTAGGAGATTCAACTGAAAACCAAAGAATCAACTTCTAACCAGAATATTTTTGGGGGAAAATCATCTAGTGACAAGAAAATGATAAGATTCACAACGGATGATTGGTTTCCCACATTAAGAGCAGACTGGGAATGCCATAACATCAGAAAACAGCACAAGATCCCAGAGGGGATTCTGAGGCAAGTGGCATTTACTCAAAAGAAGGCAGCATCTCAGGAGGGATTGTATGACTATCATGAATTAGAGGAGGACTCTAAACTCCGATCAAAACTTGTTTTTTTGGGCTTCCCTGGTGGCGCAGTGGTTGAGAATCCGCCTGCCGATGCAGGGGACACGGGTTCGTGCCCCGGTCCGGGAAGATCCCGCATGCCGCGGAGCGGCTGGGCCCGTGAGCCATGGCCGCTGAGCCTGCGCGTCCGGAGCCTGTGCTCCGCAACGGGAGAGGCCACAACAGTGAGAGGCCCGCGTACCACAAAAACAAAACAAACAAAAAAAAACCTTGTTTTTTCAAAGAGAGTTTCCATCAGTAAACATTGCCATAAGTGTTACTTAGATATTGAGTGTTTGAAGCATAATTCAATCGTAAACAATTATGAAAAAAACTCTGTAAGTGAGAGGGTCTGTGAAAGTCATGAATATGACAGAGCTCTGTGGCATCTTGAAAAAAACTCAAACAGCACAAAGAGTACACATGCTCCAAACATGGCATACACTTTAAACATAATAATATGCTTCCTATATGCAACAATTGTCATATGGGGGAGAATTCCTATGAGTGTAATAAAAACAAAACCTTTTGTCATCAGTCATCCCTTAAGCAACAGGAGCAAACTCCTACTGAAGAGAATCATGAACATAATCAGCATGGAAAAGCCTTCAGAAGGATTTCTAATCTTATTTTGCACAAGAGAAGTCACATGGGTGAGAAACAATATGAATGTAAAGAATGTAGGAAAGTCTTCAATGATTCCTCAACCCTAAAGAGACATATAAGAACTCACACTGGTGAGAAACCCTATGAATGTAATCAATGTGGAAAAGCTTTCGGTCAAAAAACGTCTCTTAAGGTTCATGTGAGAACTCACACTGGAGAGAAACCTTATGAGTGTAATCATTGTGGAAAATCCTTTGGCACAAGTTCTTACCTTATAGTGCACAAGAGAATACACAGTGGGGAGAAACTCTATGAATGCAATGACTGTGGAAAAGCCTTCAACACAAGCTCGCACCTTAAAGTTCACAAGAAAACACACACTGGAGAGAACCTTTATGAATGCACTGACTGTGGGAAGGTTTTTAGTGGTCTCTCATCTCTTAGAATGCATGTGAGAACTCATACTGGGGAGAAACCCTATGAATGTAAGGAATGCAGGAAAACCTTCAGTGTTTCCTCCTCCCTTAGGAGACATGTGAGAACTCACACATGTGGAAAAACCTTCACTCAGAATTCTTCACTTACTATACACAAGAGAATTCATACTGGGAGAGAAACCTTGTAACTATTAAGAACATGGAGTTGCCTTTTTCATTGTCTTAAGGTGGATTCCAAGCTCATTATTTCAGTCTTTGTTCTCTAGAATAAGCATTTAAGGCTATAAATAGTCCTATAAACACCCCTTTAGTTATATAACACATTTGGTGTATGATAATTTAGTTTTAACTCTGTTGTCTGATATTTATTATGATTTTATGACTTTCAGATCCATAGCTGTTTAGAGTTATTTTAAATAAGTTTTCAGTTACCTTATGGATTTCTAAGTTAATTGCTTTATCTTCAAAGTACCTGGACAATATGATACTACTTTATTGTTATTTTCTTGAGAGTTGCTTTCTGGTCTGGTGTGACAGGTATTGTTAGTAGCCAGTCGAACATCCAGTTCATCCCTCTCTGTAGGGAGTGGACAGTATCACTGCGGACAGACCTATGTAGTGTTTTCTCTTTGCCTTTTGCACTTTGTCTTTCTGTCTTCCCCAGTCTTCTCCCTTTGGATTTTGCATTCATAGAGCTGAATGAGCCATCTTGTGACCATGAGGATGACAAGGATGGTGTCAAAGAGATCCTGGTTTCCCAAAGATATCTTCAAATAACCGTACCAGCACTACACTGCTTATATCTGTGCATCTTTTTATGTGAGAAAAATAAGCTTATTGATTTTTTAAAAACAGTATGTAAATACAGTCAATACAGTAACCTCGGGCTTCCCTGGTGGCGCAGTGGTTGAGAGTCCGCCTGCCAATGCAGGGGACATGGGTTTGTGCCCAGGTCTGGGAAGATCCCACATGCCGCAGAGCGGCTAAGCCCGTGAGCCATGGCCGCTGAGCCTGCACGTCCAGAGCCTGTGCTCTGCAGCAGGAGAGGCCACAATAGTGAGAGGCCCACGTACCACACACACACACACAAATACAGTAACCTCGTTTTAAAAAAGAAAAAGATCACAAGGTATGTAGACTTAAATATTTTATGTTGGATGTACAAATTTGGATAAGAACATAGAAAAGGGAGGAATGGAAGAGGAATATTGATAGAACTTTTGTGCTTAGGCTAGAGAGGATGGAGCTGAGGTCATTGAAAGCGGGTGTCAGAGAAGCAGGAGGGAAATCCCAACATTTCAGCATGAGAAAACCAGAGAGTCTTCAAGTAGAGGGGAAGTTACCAATTTTAAATGCTGAATGAAGCCCTTGAGATTTTGCTGCTTGGTTTTACAGATACTGACCAGATTAGCTCTAATTTATTAAGAAAAAAAATATGGAAGGAGGAAACTATGATGGAAGAAAAAGGCAATAGTCACAGTTTTAGTCCTTTTTATAGAGTTGTGAGATATATAGATGAACGGGCTGATGTGTAGTTCTGAACCTGAAGAGGTGTCTAGGACAGCGATGTAATTTTAGCAACATCAGGAGATAGACTGTACTGGGTTTTGTGGAGGTGAGTAAGATTGTATAGGGAAAATGGATGGTGTGAAAAGAGAATGTCTACCACTGACCATGGAGACCTCCTATATTTAAAGTAAGTAAAAATGGAGTTTTACTAAACCAAGACAAACTAGTGTTTGAAGAAGGAAGGTAAAATAGGTTGTTTTAAATGCTACTATGAGGTCAAATTAGATGAAGTCTTCAAAAGCAAATGTATGGCAACATACTCTTGGTGGTTTTTTATTATAAAAGTAATACATGCATATGAGAAAAAATGTAAACAACATCAGCCCTACACAAGAGAAAGTCCTCCTCCTTCACAGGTCCTCCTGCCTTAGAAATTTAATATTGTGGATGAGTGCACTTTCTGTACATTCCATGTACATACAAATATAGCTTTCTTTGTACAGAAATTGTCATAACTTTCATTCCATCTTTTTAAATCATATCTTTCTATGTCAGTATATATCGTTCTATTTCATTCTTTCATTGAAATAGTTTAGTATTTGATTATGTGGATAGACTATAATGTACATTTAATCCATTTTCCCCTCCAGATGTTTCATAATAACAACCAACACTGCATGAGCAATATTGTTAATATATTTTGCTTTCCTTTCATCTGTTCTCCATACTGCTCCCAGGGTGATTCATCTCAAGTACTAATCTGGTTATATTACATCTCACTTTTAAATCCTCAACTGGACTTCCCTCCTTTTACCTTAAATGTTCTACAAGACCCCTTCATGCTAAACTCTTACCTGCCTTTTCAGGCCACAGCCCTTGCTGCTCCATCTCTTCATTCTCTCTGGACCTTAACCTGGCCTGTTCATCCTTTAGGTATTGTATCCTACATCTGCTTTAACATGCTTTTCACACCTTCACAGTAATGCCTGGTTAATTATGTGTCTTGCCCTCTAAACTTTAAGCTTTGGTAATGTGGGAACTCTAAATTGTTCATTGTTTTATTCCTAGTACTTGGCCCATAATAGGTACTCATTTAAACATCTATGGTTTTTTCCAAACTTTTGTGCCTTTTCTTTGTTTACTTAGTATTTCAGTGGAGGCTGAACTTAAAATAAGAATTGGGCTTCAAGTGATTGTATAAGGCAAAAATTGCATAAAATCAAAATTTCTTTTTTTCTAAGCGCTGGAGTCACACTCAGCATAGCAAGATATTCTAACAATTGACAGGCACGCAGAAACTAAGACTGTTAAGAGAAGTGAGGTTTAATTATTCATATACCCTGCCCTGCCTCTACCACCCTCAAGTTCATATACCTTGTTTGGCCACTGTTCATATGCTGCTACAGTGTGTATTACATTAAAAGGAGTGAAATGGCTCAGTACTGGTGAGAGTACCATGTTCTTTAGGCTACTGATGGAAACAAATTCACACAACCTTTCTGGGGGACAGGCAAGCAGTATGTGTCCAAAGCGAGAATATTCTAAACCTTTAACCTAGCAATTTTTTCTTAGCTTTTATAAAAGAACCCTTCATTCAAACATGTATAAGTAACAATAGTCATCTGAGTTTCATACTCTAGTGAAAAACTAAAATACCTAAATTCCCAATAATAGCTAATTGTTTTTTAAAAATTGTGTATGACCATAAAATGGAATATAATGTGGTCATTAAAATTTTATATTTTTTTATTTTTTATTTTTTTGCGGTACGCAGGCCTCACTGCTGTGGCCTCTCCCATTGCGGAGCACAGGCTCTGGACGCTCAGGCTCAGCGGCTATGGCTCACGGGCCTAGCCGCTCCGTGGCATGTGGGATCTTCCCGGATCGGGGCACAAACCCGTGTCCCCTGCATTGGCAGGCGTACTCTCAACCACTGCACCACCAGGAAAGCCCTTATTATGTATTTATTGACAAATGGGGGTGTATCTAATATACAGTAAGTCCCCTACATACGAATCTTCCAGTTGCGAACTTTCAAAGATGCGAACCTACATTCGCATGTCCAATCACGTTAGTTCATGTGTCTAGTGTACATTGTTATGTGCATGCATCCTCTACAAGTGGTTGTGCTTTTGTGTACTTTACTGTACAGTACTGTATAGAATACAGTAAGTGTCTTTATTTCAAGCCCAGGATGTACAGAAGCAAGCATAAAAGCAGCAGTGATGTAGCTTCTACGACTGTATTTTTCAAGGTACTGTACTATAATATTAAAAACTTCTACTTTTGGTGTTTTTTATGTATTTGTGTGAAAAGTATTACAGTACAGTACTATATAGACAATTGCGTTAGTTGGGTACCTAGGCTTTGTTGCACTTAACGAACAAATCGGACTTACGAACGCGCTCTCGGAATGGAACTCATTTGTATGTAGGAGACTTACTGTACTGTGATTTTTTAATACAATTATAAAATATCAGAGTATAACCATGTTTTTATTAAAATATATATTGTAAATATGTGTATTTGTGTGTGCATTGAAATATCCTGGAAGATTATATACCAAAATGTTATTAATGGTCATTTCTGAGTCATAATCTTTTTACTTGTTGCTAAATTTTCTAGTTTACATAGTAAATAGAGCTAAGTTGTCTATTTTTTTAAATAGTAAACAATTCCATCATGAACTAAATAATTTTCAAAAGCATGATTTTAATATCTTCCAAGTTGTATATAGATTTGCTCAGGCTACTGTTGGATATATAGATGCTAGCCATTTTTTAAAATCAGATAATTTTTCTACACTTTTTAAGCCAACTTTTCTATCTACAGCTTTTTAAAGGCACTTTTGGAAAATGCTGAAGGGCCTGGGCTCTTTTTAGATTTCATCTAAATTGACCTCTAGGCAAAATGCAAAATATGAGGGAAACAAGGTGCTATGATTAGAGGAACATATGTTCAATAAGGCAGTCAGGAAAGGCCTCCATGAGAAGGTGACATTCAGGCTGAAATCTGAAGGAAAGGAGTCATCCACGGCAGATTGGAGAGGTGGAGGGACACAGAGCTTTGTAAGTAGAACAGCAAGAACAAAAGTGCTCATTGAGATCTTGACATGTTTGTTTAAAAAAAAAAAATGTCCTAGGCCAGTGGCTGGAACGTGGGCAGGCAAGGTGGTAAAGAGAAACGTATATGAAACCAGGCTGGAGAGTAGGCCGGATTTAGAAGACACCTTACCAGCTCTGGCATGAGTTTATATTTTAATTGAAGAGCCATCAGAAGCTCTTTAAGATCTTTCATAAGAGATTAAAATTATTTGTTTTGAAAATTACACTGACTATTGTATAGAAAAATCTTGGTAGACCAGTTTAGGAGGCTACTGTAGCAGTTCATGTATGAAATTTGGATTACAGAAAACTGTCATTTCCTTAGTATAGAGTTCTTTTAAGACAACAAATAAAATGAGATATTTACTTAACATGAACAGGAAATTCAGACTAATAAATGTCACGACATAAACTCACCTGTAATTTAAGAAAGGCATAACAAACAGACAAAATTATATTTTTCACCTGTCAGCAGTTTCACATTGAATCTGAAATTTCTATTTTCTGACCAATTTCCATTTTTCTACATAATATTGTTCTCTGTGATATTGAGAGTATTGGTGATGCAGAATTTCTTAATACTTTTCTTAAAATTCATTTATTAAAAAAATTTTTTAAATATAACTAATTTGTTTACCCTTTTCTTTACTACCTTTTCTCTCTCCCAGCCTTTAAAGGCAGACTTTTTGAAAGTGTTACTGAGAACTTGGCCTCTTTCTTCCAAGTCATTCACACCCAATCTGCAAGGTTTGCTGCCTCTCTGCTTTGAAATTTCTTCCGTCTCTTCAGAAGGATTTAACAAAGTTTCATGTCCTGAGATGCATTGTATAATATTCAGTAGAAAATTCTTTGGGGTCATTTCTCAGTAACAAAACTTGACCTAGCCTTAACTCTATGTGGGTATCTTATTTTAAGTCCACTGAAGCACCGGTTGCTGCTTTCTAAGAAAATACAGAATTCTGATATTGCAACAACTAATATTTACATCACTAGTACTGAATGTACCTGTTGCTCTATCTCCTTATCCTTCTGCATTTATAGTAACTTCTTGTTTTAATGTTGAAGTGTAATGATCTTTTGGGAAACTTGTAAAAACTTTTTTTTGCAGTACACGGGCCTCTCACTGTTGTGGCCTCTTCCATCACGGAGCACAGGCTCCAGACGCGCAGGCTCGGCGGCCATGGTTCACGGGCCCAGCTGCTCCGCGGCATGTGGGATCCTCCCAGACCGGGGCACGAACCCACGTCCCCTGCATCGGCAGGCGGACTCTCAACCACTGCGCCACCAGGGAAGCCCAAAACGTTTTTTATTGAAGCATAATACACAGAGAAATGTGTATAGCTTAATGAATTTCCCCAAATAGAATACACCTATTTAGTCGGCCCCCAGATCTAGAGAACCAAATGAGTACTTTCACTGATGCTACTAGAATCTTACACTCAACTCCATTCATCCCCTCCTATCAGGTGTTACTGTCATGCTTCTTTAGTTTCATGTATATTTTAAACTCCAGCTGATATTATAATTGTTGTGTTGACAATATTCATTTATATTTCTTGTGGAGTCATCTTTTTAACAGCCATTTAAAATGTGAAAACCATTCTTAGCTTACAGGCCCTGATATAGCCCATGGGCCTTAGTTTCCCAATACTTGACTTATATTTACCCCTTGTGTTCTTTACTGCCTTCTGCACTGCCAGGTTTCCATCTAGGACCAGTTCATACTGCCTGAAGAACTCAAATAATGTTTCTTTTAGCACAGGCATGCTACACAAGTTCCCTGCATTTTTGTTTACCTGAAACATCCCTATTTCTGCTTTACCTCTAAAGGACTTTTAGCTTGGTATAGAAATCTAGATTGGTCGAGTTGTTTTTTTTTTCCTTGTCAGCACTTTAAAGGTGTTGTTTCATTATCTTCTGACTTCCATCTGAGATGGAAACTTTCAGTCTTCCTCTTGCTGCTGTGAAAGTAGTCTCTCTCCTACTCTGTACCAGCTTCTGATAACCAGGCTTTATCTTTTGTTACAATGTGCATAGTTGCAGTGATGTCCCTCTTTAGCCTGCTTGGAACTTGCTGAGCTTCCTGAACCTGAGGGCTGATATCTTGCATCTCTTTGCAGGGTCCTTGACTAACTCCTCAAATATTTCTTCTGTGTCATCCTCTTCTTAAGACTAACTACACACATTAGAACTTTTGAGTTTGTCCTAAATGTCTATGTCTTACACTCATCTTTTTTCCCTTCTCCCTTCTCTTAGTATGGATAATCATGACAGCAGAGTAATAAAAATATTATAACTTTCAGAGCTATAATGGTTTCCTTCCTATGTTTCAAAATTTTCACAACTTGAATATGCAAACCTAAGACAATTGTGTATCTGTAATACAAAGTCCTTATAAGTTTATTATATTATAAACTCCTAGATCAAAATGTCCAAATTGTATGTTTACCCCTTCACATGTATTGAGATGGTCACACTATGTATCGCCATTATCTCTTTGTCAAACAAATTGGAGCTGAAATAATGTATTATACAAGTAATTTAAAGTACATCATATACTTTATTCCCACTGTTTGCTTTTATACCTTAATGTGTCTGGCTGGCTATTGCTACTGAATTTCATCTTGAAAAACAGGAAGCTTTTCTTTTGGTCTTCTGCTGCCTCTGAAAAGTGCTACAGCTTATAAATGTTAAATACGGAAAGATATAACACAGACTTGTGTGCTGAAATTGACTGACAGCAACTATGAACTTTGCCAGTACTGACTTGCTATGACAAAGGAAGCAAACTGTATAAATGAAAATATCTACAAACTATTCACTTTTTTTTCAGTGGCAAGTGTTTTGACATATCTTTTACTGTATAGCCTAGGAATTAACTGTATTTCAATTTAATGTATCTAATACATTATCTGTATTTTAATTAAATTAAAAATAATAGCATAGTTCTTATTTTGTGAAATATTTTACCACAAATGAACAAGAGGACTTTTTGGGTGAGTTACGTAGTTCAGAGTGTTGCATGAAGTAAATTTTAGGGGAAATTTCTTATTTTTGATAAAAATGATTCAAGCAACATATTTGATGAGCTACCTGCAAAGGCACTCCCTTTCCCGAGTGCCCCTCACTCACCTGATCATAAGCCTCTTCCCACTTTTTTCTCCATCATTCTTCACTTTCCCTTGCTCCATTAAGGAGGTCACATTTGCTTTAGAAGTAAGAAGTCCTGCTTACTAGGAGAAAATAGATAATTCAAAATATTATGGCTTTCCTAGACCCTAGGGAAGAGAAGCTTTTACAAGAAGAACCAAAGCAGAAGAATGCACGCCATTTCCTACTTGGGCCAATTTTAAAACATTCCCTCAAAAACATGGAGTACAAATTCAGCCAGGCAACTTACAGCCCACCCGCTGGTACTTCCTATGGAGAAGGCAGATACCTAAATTCAGATTCTGAATTTGGAGGATTGGTAAACTCCTTAGGCCAGATTCCCATGGTTCCCCACCATTACATTCCTATATAAAAAACTGGGGGCAGGGTCTAATCAGTCCCATTCCTCCTGGGAGAAGTCTATGGCCACACCTCTGAATGTTACACACCTCTGAGATGACAAATACATCCTTGTTCACCAAAGACTGCCACAGGGTGTGGGGGAAATTAATAATACTGGCCACCACTATAGGAAAGAGGGGATTTATACAGTGGAGTTGTTATGATAGTTCTAGAAAAGCAAATA
This sequence comes from Kogia breviceps, assembly GCF_026419965.1. Taxonomy (NCBI): domain Eukaryota; kingdom Metazoa; phylum Chordata; class Mammalia; order Artiodactyla; family Physeteridae; genus Kogia; species Kogia breviceps. Next base: position 89,800,749 of record NC_081324.1, on the reverse strand, counting down.
TTAGGGAACAGCTGTGTGTTTTGTTGTTACATTGAATGGAAAAGAAATATGCCAGCCTCTCACTTTGTGAAAGAATTGTATATGCGTGAAAAAATATGCTTAAATGAGGCACTCATTCAAGCTCTAAATTACATATTTCATGTACTAAACGCAAGAGAAGTTCTTGAAAGGAGGCATTCAGATGCTTTAAAGGTAAGATAACCTTTACAATGGGAAAATAAAGGATGGGCAGGTGTACGTGGAGATGAAAACAATCTGATTTATTTGGACAAATATGTGCTTACAAAAGAAATGTTCTTACTGAAAATGGAACAAAAGAGGAAAACAACCTTGACATTTTCCTGTGATGTACCTTATTTACATTTATTTCAGACTAAGATATCTAGTCAGATTCAAGGGTAAACATGAGTTAGCATAACCTTAAGTCCAAACTCTGTCTCAAAATTAAAACCATAATATATCTAAAGATGTTTCTATAATAATGTCTGTATGTTTTTACAAAAGCATGCTACTCTTTGATGTCAATATTGTGATAGTTGCATATTCAGAATCACACATGCTGTAGGAAAAAAATTCAGCCAATACATTAATTTACTATGAATCAAAAGATTTATTCGTAGCTTTTCTGAATTTGCTTCGAAACAAAACAAAAAACAAAACCCAAACAAACATCCCCCTGTAAAAAAATCCTCCCACACCAATTCTCGCCAGCATAACTTCTCAGAACTCTTATGACTTTGCCACGCTCGTTACAATGGTAGTTTTTCCCCAGGATAATTCTGTAGGTTTGAAATACTGCAGAAAGTCACCCTATGTTAAGTTCATGTATAGGGTTGCCTTTTCTCCTTAGAAGAGTATTTAAAAATTTAATAAACATTGCATGGTACATGAAGGCATTCCCAAATCATTGTTTGTATGATTTTCCTTCATTATGAATTTTCTGATGTCCAGGAAAAAGGACACCCTTACCCATGCGTTCTGTCCTGTCCTGAGCTGACAGATGCAGAATGAGACTTTCTCACATTTATTGGATATGTATCCTTTCCTGGTAGGAATTTACAAATGTAGATTAAGGGAATCCTACCAGATGAAGAGTCTTCTCAGTATTGTTTGATTTCATCTTCTGGTATTACAAAAAGAATAAGCAGCTATTAATGGCTTTCCCATACATTCCTTGGGTTTTTCTCCAGAATACTGAATAAAGCAGAGACCACATTTCATCACAATCAACACATTCACATAAGGCTTCTTTCCAAGAGTTCTCTGAAGTAAGGCATTAGCTGCTTTTTTTTTTTTTAATCCATACATTCTTAGGTTTTCTCTACAGTGTGAATTCCCTGGTGTTCAGCAAGGAATGAATGGTAGTTAAATGAATTTTCATATTCATAGGGATTCTCTAGAGTGTGTGTTCTCTGATGTTTAGCAAGGTTTGAGCTCCAGCTGAAGGATTTATTGCATACCTTACATACATAGGGCTTCTCCCCAGTGTGAGTTATCTGATGTAGAATGAGGGAAAAGCTCCGACTAAAGGTTTTGTCACATTCAGTACATGCATAGGGCTTTTCTCCAGTATGAATTTTCATATGTTGTGCAAGGGATGCATGCCACGTGAAAACTTTACCACATTCATCACATTCATAGAGCTTTTCTCCAGCATGAATTCTCTGATGTTTAATAAGGAATGAGTGGCAACGGAAGGCTTTACTGCATTCGTTACATTCATAGGGGGTTTTAGAGGTATGGACACTCTGATGCCGGGTAAGGTGTGAAGACCGGCGAAATGCCTTCCCACACTCAATGCATTCATAAGGTTTCTCTCCAGTGTGTGTAATCTGATGGCGAATGAGTTCAGAGCCACTGCTAAAGGCCTTCCCACATCTCCTACATACATACTGTTTCTTTCCTATGTGAATTCTCTGATGTCGAGTGAGGTTTGAGGCACGGCTAAAGGCCTTTCCACATTCGGTACATTCATAGGGTTTCTCCCCAGTATGTGTTCTTTGATGTTCAATGAGGAATGAAAGGTAACTGAATGTTTTATTACAGTCTTTACACTCATGCGGTTTCTTTCCCGTATGTATCATCTGATGTTTTACGAGGTTTGAGATCTGGCTAAAGGTTTTCCCACATTCCTTACATACATATGGTTTCTCTCCAGTATGAGTTCTCTGATGTAACACAAGGGAAAAGCGCCGACTGAAAGTTTTTCCACATTCATGGCATCCATAGGGTCTCTCCACAGTACTAACATTCATATGTTGAGACAGGGCTTCTTGATGGGAAACTGTCACTTGCCTGATATATCCCTGATTTCCCTGCAGCATCTCAGTATCACCCTCACATTTCCAGCCTTCTTTAAAACTGGAATACTCAAGGCCTTGGCTTAGAAATCTTTCCATTATCAAATACTGAGATGAATCATCTTCGTATATGACATTTTTTGGAGAAAACTCTTTGATCTCACCATTTGACTCTGAAGCTGAAAAAACAAAGCAAATGTTTCTTATTTTCTGTGTTGAGTAAAATAAAAGCCACTCCTCCATTTTTAAATGAGAATTACATTGAAAAAAAATCTTAGCATTGCATTGCCTTTACAGTTATCATATATGACTCTGAAATCTGAACAGCAGACCCAGAAATTCAGAAGACATCAAACAGAGGAGAGCTGGAGGTGAATAAGGAGAAGATTAAAAATAAGTAATTGAAGGTGAGGGAAAAACAGAACTATCAGAAAGATAAGTAATTGTAAAGGATAGGTGGTTAATCTTCCTCACCTCCATTTAAACTTTATTTGCTGCCAGAATGACTTGAAAATGACAATTTCATAATGCTGCTAATAGACTACAAGTGTTCCTCAGGTTCCACAAAGAAATGAGATTGTGTTCACTTAGTGCCTTTGGAACATCTTACAGTGACTTATTCTGAATGAATAAATAAAAAGGTTTCTCTGAATATCTTCTAGCATCCTCACTCTACCTCTACCTTCTAAACGGACATGTGAAGCTCAATTTAGGGATAACAGTGTCTTTCCATCAGATGCTTTTGACAGATAAACACAGGATTTTCTCCAGGCTAAATTTTAGTAAGGGATTTTATCATTTTGGGAGAACAGAGTTTTATAATAATACAAAGGTTTAAAAAACATACATTCTTACATATCTTTACTCTTAGGAAATATATGGAGTTAAAAGCTATGATGTATACAATTTATTCCCAAAAGTTTCAGGAAAAAAAATCATATACCAAATGACAAAACAAATAGGGCAAAATATTAGCTGTGGGTGAATGTGCATATGGGTATTTTTGCACTATTCTTGCAACTTTTCTGGAAGTTTAAAATTACTTCCAACTTGGTATATAGATTCAACAAAATCCCAATCAAAATCCCAGCAAGTCATTTCACAGATCTCTACAAACTGATTCTAAAGTTTATACAAAACAGAAAAGGGCCTGGAATACCTAACACACCACTGAAGGAGAAGAACCATCAGAGGACTGACACTTGACTTCAAGACTTCTGTAGCACTACAGTAATCAAGACAGTGCAGCACTAGTAAAAGACAAGTAGATCAATGGAACAGAGTACAGAGCTCAGAACAGACATGCATAATTATAGTCAACTCATCTTTGACAAAGGAGCAAGGACAACACAAGGAAGCAAATACAGTCTTCTCAACAAATGGTACTGGAACAACTAGACATCCACATATGTAAAAGTGAATCTAGATGCAGATTTACACTCTTAACAAAAATTAACTCAAAATGGATCACAGACAAAAATGTAAAACACAAAACTATAAAACTCCTAGAAGATAACAAAGGAAAGAACCTAGATGATATTAGGGAGTGATGACTTTTTGGGTATAACACCAAAGGCACAATCCATGAAAGAAATAATTGATAAGCTGGACTTCATTAAAATTTAAAACCTCTGCTCTGCAAAAGCCAATGTCAAGGGCTTCCCTGGTGGGTGCAGTAGTTGAGAATCCACTTGCCAATGCAGGGCAGACGGGTTCAAGCCCTGGTCAGGGAAGATCCCACATGCCGTGGAGCAACTAAGCCCGTGCACCACAACTACTGAAGCCTGAGTGCCTGGAGCCTGTGCTCCACAACAGGAGAGGCCACCGCGGCAAGAGGCCCACATACCGCAACGAAGAGTAGCCACTGCTCGCCACAACTAGAGAAAGCCCGCGCGCAGCAACTAAGACCCAACACAGCCAAAAATAAACAAAATTAATTAATTTTTTTTAAAAAAGCCAATGTCAGGAGAATGAGAAAACAGGATGAGAAGACTGAGAGAAAATATTTGCAAAAGACACATCTGACAAGAGTTATTACCCAAAATATACAAAGAACTGTTAAAACTCAATAAGAAAATGAACAATTCAATTTAAAAACAGGCAAAAGACATCAACAGAAACCTCACCAAAGAAGATATACAGATCAAAGTAAGAATATGAAAAGACATTCAACATCGTTTCATTAGGTAACTGTAAATTAAAATGAGACACCACTTCACACCTATCAAAATGGCCAAAATCCAATTCACCGACAACAACACATGCTGGTGAGGATGTGGAGCAAACAGGAGCTCTCATCATTGCTGGTGGGGACGCAGAATGGTGCAGCCACTTTGGAAAACAGTGTGTCAGTTTCTTATAAAAACTGACCATCCTCTTGCCATATAATTCAGCAATCACATTCCTTGATATTCACCCAAGTGAATTAAAACTTACATCCACACAAAAACCTGAACGTGGAAGTTTACAGCAGCTTTATTCCTAACTGCCAAAACTTAGAAGCAACAAGATGTCCTTCAGTAGGAGAATGGAAAAGTAAACTGTGGTACATCCAGACCATGGGCTATTACTCAGCACTAAAAAAAAAAAAAAAAAGTTATCAAGCCATTAAAAGATATAAAAGAATGAGCCTCAAATGCATAGTATGAAGTAAAAGAAGGCAATCTGAAAAAGGTAAATACCCTATGAATTCAACTATCTGACATTCTGGAAAAGGAAAAACTATGGAAACAGTAAAAAGATCAGTGGTTACCAGGGGTTAGTGGGGAGAGGGGGATGAATAGGCAGAGCACGGAGAATTTGGGGGGCAGTAAAACTATCCTGTATCATACTAACATATGGATACATGTCATTGCACATTTGTCAAAACCCACAGAATGTACTACACTAAGAATGAAACTTAAGGTCAACTATGGACTTTGGGTGATAATGATGTGTCAAGGTAGGTTCATCAATTGTGAAAAATGTACCACTGCAGTGTGGGATGTTGACAGTGGGGAAGACTGGGCAGGGGTGGAGGTGGGCAGGGGGATACATAGGAACTCTCTGTACTTTCCATTCAATTTTGCTGTGAACCCAAAACTGCTTGAAAGAAAATACAGGTTATTGATTTTAAAAATTCATTACAGTACTTGCAGGGAAGGTTTAAAGTATTTTAGTTGCTACAGTAAAGACTGAGAAATATAAATATACAAATTCACTAGCATTCCTACAGAAAAACAATACAACTTCTTAGAAAAGAAACTAAGGAAAGCTGCTTAAGAATAAATTCAACAACAGGTGTACAGGGATTTTACAAAAAAAATTCAAAATCTTAAGAAGCTGTGTAGATAACTCCTAAATCCGACTTTAGCTCAGCATCAGCATCACCTGGGAGCTTGTTAAAATTTAAATTCTTTAGTTCCACCCCAAACCTAATGACTTAGAATTTCTGGAGTGGGGCCTGGGAATATGTATTTTAAAACAATCCAAAGGACTAAACTTTGAGAAGCAGTGTGATCTCTCTCTTAAGCACCAGAATATGACACTCAATTGCTTACTGAATTTATATACTCGACTATCCCAGAGACCCAAAACTCAGCAAGTCACAAATTGATATAATCTTTCCCTCCCCTTCTAACTTGCTCATCCTTCCCTTTTTTTTTAAGGAGATAATACCAGCAAAAAGAGTGGTGTCAACCACAATTCCTCAATTTTCTTAATGCCTTTTATCTAGTCAATCACAGGTCTTTCTGAGTCCACTTCCTTACTTTGTTACCATCTGTATACCTTCTTCCATTCCCTGGACACCTCCCCATGGTTCAGGTGATGATTACATCTAGCCTAGGTTATGGCAACAACTCTTAAATGGCTGTGCTGTTTCCTAGTCTCGCTTCCAATAAATCTGTTTTCCAAACTGCTGCTAGAATGACCTTACTAAAATGCTCGCCTGCCTGCCTAAAGTCTTTTGATGACTCCTTATTAGCCTATGGATGAACTCTAAGTTCATTAATATGACCTATAAAACACCTCCATGATCTGACCAGTGCTTTCCCTAACCATCCTTAATTCCCACCATTTTCCTCCTTACACTTTATACTTTTGCTCAATCTAGACTGAACCTCATACTCTCATTTTACTAGTATGATCTTTATACCTGCTGTAACTTTGGGGTTTTGTTTTAGTTATAAAATATGAATGGCTCCAGTCCTGTAAAGATGGAGTAAGTACACTCCAACCTGGCTCTCCCACTGAATACAAGTGAAAACCATGAACAGAATGCATAAAGCAGCTAGCTGAGAACTCTAAAAAGTAAACGGGGAACTTCCCTGGTGGCGCAGTGGTTAAGAATCCACCTGCCAATGCAGGGGACACGAGTTCGAGCCCTGGTCCGGGAAGATCCCACATGCCGCAGAGCAACTAAACCCGTGAGCCACAACTACTGAGCCTGCACACTGCAACTACTGAAGCCAGTGCACTCTAGAGCCCATGTGCCACAACGACTGAGCCCGGGTGCCACAACTACTGAGCCTGCGTGCCTAGAGCCCATGCTCCGCAACGAGAAGCCACTGCAACGAGAAGCCCGTGCACCACATCGAAGAGTAGCCCCCGCTCGCCACAACTAGAGAAAGACCATGTGCAGCAGTGAAGACCCAATGCAGCCAAAAATAAATAAATAAATTTTTGAAATTTAAAAAATCTATTTTAAAAAAAAGTAAACGGTAGCAAGCTGCTTGCAGAAGGAAGCCAGAACACAAAGTAACACTGAGCTGGTGGTGACTTTCTTGGGCTTTTTTCCCCCCTCCAGTCTCTCCAGGCCTAAACTCAAATGCAGCCTGAAAGCAAGAACTGGGCAACAGGTGTGAGGAGAAAGAGCTCCCTGAGAAGCCTCTATTTCTGGTCTTAGCAATGGGAAAGGAGAGTCCATACTGGTCAGAGAAATCTTATTGTTTGTTCATTCCCCATTCTCTTCTGCCCAAACCCAAAGCATGTTGCAGCAGCTGTGGCCATACAGGCAATTAAAACTCTAAGGGCAGGGTAACCTTCCTCCCTCAGCAGAAAGATCAATGGTCCCAAGAGCAGAGGGGTAATACCCCCCCTTTTCTTCTTTTTCTCTCCATCCCCTCGCTGCATGGCTGCAGAGGCAAACAAACTTGCAGGAAGTGCAGAGGGGAACCTACAGGCCTGCCTTTCTATCCAGAAGACATGAAAGAAGGGGCCCTGGGAGCCAAAAAGGAAAGGGGACATGGTGAAAAAGGGAGCACAAGAAGGTGACCCCATAAAGTTGTGTATGAAATTCTGGGCTCCTCCCTGAGCTGTGCATGCATGGATCTGACCCTAAATAGCACACCTAAAGTTGTGAGAACTGAAACAAAGGGGAACCCCCTGCCTAAGGGGAACCCAGTGCCCAGCACCACTAGGAGGTGCATATGGGGACAAATAAAAGAGACCTGCGAAGGCTTTGAAAACTGGACTGTCATTGGAACCACATGCATAGAAGACAGGTTAGAACTGTGGCTTCAACTTACGCATATTGACAGCCTGCTTAAATAAAGTTAACATCTCAACAGGATTTAAATAAGACCCAAAGTCTCAATATATAAAGAAAAAAAGGTTACAAGTCAAAGTTATAGGACATACAGAGAAACAGGAATTTCATCATCCCACAGGGAAAAGACAATCCAATAATAAAACACATTTATGGAGTATTTATATATGGACAGTGCATTAAAATGAAATTAAGCAAAACTGTTATTTTGATGTGAAAATATTTCAATGATGTAGAAAATATCCCTATACTTTATACATGATAGTGAAGTACTGTGTAGTGAAATATCAAGATATCTGCAAATTACATTATTCAGCAAAAAAACGGATGAGGTGAGGCAAATACAGTAAAAAATGTTATCCATTATTAAACCCATAACTAAGACTGTATAGATTTATGCAAAGATAGAAAAATAGAAAAACAAAAAATAGAGAACCCAGAAACATACGTAAAAACTGACAACTTATGACAAACCAGTGAAGGAAAGGACAGACATGTCAATAAATAAATGGTGCCTCGAGAACTGGATGTCCATACAGAAGAGACCAAAATTGACCACTAAGTCACATGACACACAAAAATAAATCCAAAGTGGACCATGGATCCAAATGTGAATGCAAAGTGACTTTTTAAAGAGAAAATCTAGGAAAATGTCATCATGACCTCCTGGTAGGGAAAGATTTCTTAAACACATAAAAAAAAATAAATAAAAATACTGGGTCTTCCCTGGCAGTCCAGTGGTTAAGACTCCACAGTTCCACTGCAGCAGGCAAGGGTCTGATCCCTGATCAGGGAACCAAGATACTGCATACCGCACAGTGCAGCCGAAAGAAAAGAATACTAATCATAAAAGAAAAGACTGACAAATCTGACTATACTAGAATTAAGAATCTCTGTTCATTAAAAGAGGTTTTGGGCTTCCCTGGTGGCGCAGTGGTTGCGAGTCCACCTGCCGATGCAGGGGACACGGGTTCGTGCCCCAGTGCGGGAGGATCCCACATGCCACGGAGCGGCTGGGCCCGTGAGCCGTGGCCGCTGAGCCTGCGCGTCCAGAGCCTGTGCTCCGCAACGGGAGAGGCCACAACGGTGAGAGGCCCACGTACCGCAAAAAAAAAAAAAAAAAAAGAGGTTTTAAGGGGAAAAGTAAGCCACATGTAAGAGGAGATATTTGTAGTGAATATAATTACAATGATTTGTATCCAAAATATACAACTCCTACAAAACAAGAAAAAGACGGAGAATCCAATAGATAAATGAACCTTCAAGAAGCACTTCATAAATGAGGGTTTCTAAATACTCAATAAACATATGAAAAGGTGCTCAACCTCATTAGTTATTGGAGAAATGCATGTTTAAACCAGAATAAGCTACCACTGCACACTCTCCTGATGGGTGAAGAGTATGATGCCTGGCAGTACAGGGCATTTGGTAAACATGGGGAGCAAGAGGAACCCACTTACTGTGTCTGTGGGAGTGTAAGTCAGTAAAAGCACTTTGGAAAACATTTCGGCATCATCTAACGTGTGAAAGAGACACATTATCCTCTGACTCAGCAATTCCAGTCCTAGATATAAACCACAGGAACCCTGTGCCAGGAGGTACCAGGACCCAAGGACAAGAGCAACATTGCTTGCAATAGCCCTAAACTGCAAACAACCCAAGAAGCCATCAATAACAGAACGGATACAAACTACTAGACGAGTATGCAAAATGCATGAATATTAAAAATAATTTTGAGAGAAACAAATTACAATATATACATTATGATCCCCTCTATATAAAGTTCATAAACATACAAACCTAAACTAGTGATTAGAGACACCAACAGTTGATAAAGCTATAAAGAAAACCAAGGAAGTTACTACCATTAAAGAAGATCACCTTTGCAGAGGGCGAGGTGGGGGGAGAGGGTGACTGGGATGAGCACCCAAAGAGCTCTTAGGGACCTGGCGGTGCTGTGTTTACTGACCTGAGTGGTGGTTACATGGGTGTCTTATAATAATTTAAGCTGCATATTTATGCTTTACGCATTGTCTGTGAGCTATTTCCCTTTTCAAAAAAGGTCCTGGAAGAAACACACAAAAATTCTAAGAGCTGTACTAAAGTAGTGGAATTAGAGGCAATTTTTCGATGTTTCCCTTTTACCTCACTTCCCTTGTGCATAATTTTATGGGTTTTATTACTTTCAAAACATTTAGAAAAGAAGATTTTTCTTCAACTCATCCTTTCATGAGCAAGTCTCTGAGCACTTGTCCCACCTTGTGACTTCAGCTCACACAGGGCGCTCTTTCCATGTCCTTCCTCCTGAAGGTCTCACTCTCACAGCCAGAGCTTGGTTTTCAAGGCATCCTCTGTCCCCTCACTAGTCCTTCCATTAGCTGCTTCTCCATAAACGTAAGTATTCCCCTGTTATCTTGAGAGGACCACTCCCTAAAGGCCAGTGTACTTCCATTAGAGGTTTGCTTCAGAATCAACTATAGAACTTATGGAAATTGTCATAAACACATATAATTTAGGCTCCAAAGATCTATGTCAGAATCTTCAAGGGCGGTGCATGGCCGTATTTATTTTTAAAGAGCTTCACCAGCAATTTTATTTCAACCTAAGGTGAAGAAGGCTTTCAGAGCCCTTCTCAATCAACCTCATTGCTTCTGTTTTTCTTTCTCAATATAAGATTCCCACATCTACATCCCTATCTGGAATTTTTTTCTAAGATATATTCCAATAGTTTGTTGCACCTCTTCACTTGGAAATACCATCCTCTACTCACACCATGCATATCTCAGACTAATTCACCACGTTTTCTTTAAAACTGACCCTTTTCCTGTCTTTTATATTTCTATTACTACTATCCCTATCCAAATTACCCAAGTCTATAACACCAGCTGGAAATTCCTTTCTTCTCATCGTTGAATGGCCAACTTGAGGACCTCTAACAAAGTTATTTACAGACACAATTTATCTCACTATGCCATGCCTTCTACTCTGAGGCATACCACCTAAGAGAAAGTCTTAACAAGATTAAAACTTCAATAAATATCATTAAAATAGGGACTTCCCTGGTGATCCAGTGGTAAAGAATCCACCTTACAATGCAGGGGACGTGAGGTTCCTGGTCAGGGAACTAAGATCCCACATGCCGCGGGGCAACTAAGCCTGCGCGCCACAGCTACTGAGCTCATGCACTTCAACTAGAGCCCACCTGCCGCAAACTACAGAGCCCACACGCTCTGGAACCCGCGCACCACAATGAAGAGACCATGCGCTGCAACGAAAGATCCCACATGCCTCAATGAAGATCCCACGTGCGTGAAACTAAGACCCGACACAGCCAAAAATAAATAAATAAAATAATAAATAAATCCTTTTTAAAAATTGTTAAAATAACATATGACTGAAGGAATAAGCCCATCAATTAACCAAAGTGTAATGAATCACTCTTTGAAGAGGATTAGAACAGCAGTATAAAGAAAAATATATATACCTTTTAACTTAGACAATGGAAACATATAAGTCAATTTTTAAAAAGAAAAGGAAGAGAAACCAAAGAGAAATAAAATTCAGAGCCCAGACAGAGCTAATAATGAAAAGGGACACATCTATCTGTGAGAAAGTGAGGAAAGGTTGAGAACTGAAGGCAGACAGGTAAGTGGGTGTGAGTGGTCCCCTTGCTGTGGGCAAGACTTCACAGTCCCTGTATCTCTGGTACCTTTAAAGGAAAACTTTCCATCCAGCATATAACAAAGTACTGCTTTCTCATTGACTGGGTGGGTTGTTATTTTAAAAAAAACTTCCCCACCAGCTTCTAACTCACTCACCTGTAAACAGACCTCTGCTCGCATCTTTCCCCAGCCAGGGCTCTTTCCCTTGCTCCAGTAAGGAAACCACATCTGGCTTAGAAATGTTAAGACCTGCTTGCAGAAATGAAATAAATTCACAATTAGTCCCTGAATCCTTACAAAAGAGGGGCCGTTATTAGAAATGCCAGATGTACGTATGAAAGATTTCTGAAGATTAGGTGAAGTTCTAATCCCCCTCTTAAAAGCTAATAAAGGACTTCCCTGGCTGTCCAGTGGTTAAGACTGCACTTCCACTGCAGGGGGCTCAGGTTCAATCCCCTGGTCAGGAAAGTTCCCATGCCCCGTGTAGTGCAGCCAGAAAAAAAAGAAAAGCTAATTAAAAAAAAAAACAACAACTTACCTCCCTTGGGAATGTTCAGCCAAGATTCGCAACAGCCATCCTAAAGGTCAAATTCTGACTGAGGGGAGATGAGAAGAAATACCTACCCAGTGAGACCAGGTGGCCATAGTTCTCCAACATTACATGTCTGTACAAATCTCTTTGAGCAGGCTGGAGCCATTCCCACTCCTCCCGGGAGAAGTCTACAGCCACATCTCTGAATGTCACTGACCCCTGAAATGACACACAGACATCTGCACAACCAGCACCCATGCTCCCAAAGGCCCTGATCAAGAAGTGAAATGAGTCCCACTGTGGAGGGTGGACAGTGTATACAAGTAGCGCAATGACAGTTTTCAGGATTCTGAGTAATTATTAAGAGTATAAATAAGAGACTAGCTGTTTTGTTTTATTGTATAATTGGAGAAAGGATGAAAAAATATATATGGTTTGTCCTGAGATAATTTACAATTCTGTGGAAGATAAAGGACTATACATGTGAACAACATAGATTTCTGGCTTTGGTTGCAAAACTTCTTAAGATCTCACCATGTTTTATGAATAATGAAGACAATCCCTTTATGTCTAATAGGGAGAGTAAATTTTCCTTAATACCAGCCTATTTTAATATGATCTGGCAAGAATTTCTTCGTAGGCACAACTGGCTGTAGCAGAGAACAGCAGCTCCCGATTAAGGGGCACACACTCAAGTTTACCACCGCTAACCCCGTTTCTGAAGAAATAGCTGTGATGCTTAGCAATATCGCCAAACAAGACGATGAAGGCTACAGTACAAGGGCCTCCCAGGATGGAACCTGCAGCTTCTTCCCTCGGGGTTAGGAGGAGTAATAAGCCCCTGCTTTGCAGCCTGGTTTTGCAGCACTTGAGTGACCCACATAGCTGTTACGCATGAACAGGGATTTTTAAAAGTCCCAAACTAGTAACAGCCCCAGAAGTATGACAGTTATATTTTACACTTAAAAAAAAATTTAAGTGCCTATAATCTGTTATAGATTATTGACTAATAAAGGAAGCTGACGTAAACAGTGGGCTCTGCAGAACGGAAGGAAACTGGACTCCCAGCAAAAGTTGGAGAGCCTCTGGCTTTGGAGACAAGTATGACAGAAAGTAGGGCAGAAAAGTGACACTAAAACCAGATGGACTAATTTGGAAGGGCTGGCCTTCTTATCCCCGACTTCTGTGAAGCACAGTTGCTAGCCATGCATTTAGCCTCCACCAAAACAACAATAATCAGTGTCCCTTGCTAAAGAAACTTCACGTCTTGCCTAAAAAATGAGCTCGGTGAGTTCGGAGATTTTGTTTTGCTCTCCGCTGATGCCCAGGACCTAGGAAGCGCCGTGCAGGAGAATCACGTGGAGGGACTGTTAACGTGTAGACTGCCAACCCGCACATGCACAAGTTCGGGTTCACAAGGCTGGGGTGGGGCTCGCGAATACCCAAGTCCAGCAAGTTACCAGGTGATGCCAACAGAGCTGATCCAGGATCACGCGCTGAGACCACTGATGCAGGCGTGGAAGCAGACGCCCCACGGAAGCAGAGTCAGGGAATGAACCACAGAGGGGGCGAGGGGCAGAGAGTAAAGCCCTCCTCGTTCCAATTCCGGGGAAAGGAGGCGCAGGACAGCCCGCTCTAAGACCCGGCCGGCCGGCCGGCCGCCCCGCACCCAGCCCCGCCAGCCCTCCCACGTCCCCTTAGGCGCCAGAAGGGCGGCAGGGGGAAGAAAGCCTGTGTATCCAGTCCGGAAAACACAGCCGCGCTGTGTGGAAGAAAGGAAACACCAGCTCACCTGAGACATGGCTCACGGCAGGGCCCGCGGAGAACCGAGCGTGGAAGGCGGAGCTGGCGGGGAGAGCGACGAGCTGACGCGCGGGCCGGCGCCCGGGCTCCGCATCCACCGCCCTCGTCACGAGGGTCAGGGACGCCCGCGCCAGCTCCCTCCCCGCCGCGGCGGGGGCCCCGAGCCTGGGCCCGACCCGCGCCCCCAGCGCCGCCGCCTTCAACGGAGCCGCAGCTGGGGCGTCTCCTCCGCGCTGCTAGCCGGGCAACCAAGGCTTCCCGAGCTCGGGGCAGGGCCACCGTCCCCGGCACCCCGGCCCCCGGGCCCCGGCGGGGACAGGCTCGGGTAGGGCGGGCCCTTCCCCTACCTCGGCCCGCGCAAGCAAGGCTCTCGGCGCGACGGGGACCCCGAGCCAGCGTCGCAAACTGCGCCTTCCGGAGCCTCAGAGACCGACCACGACCAGGCCGCGGGCCTCAGACAGCTCTCCTTCCCAGGACCCACCGCGGCCTCGGCGCGTCGTGGGCAGAGTGCCCGCCCCACCCCCCTACAACTCCCAGGACGCCCCGCGCCCGTGACAGGGAGAACGGGGTGGGGGCGGGCGGGGTCTCAGACAACTACACTTCCCAGGGTCCACCGCGGCCTCAGGCTGAGGCCTAGCCCTCCACGCTCGGACTACAACTCCCAGAACCGATTGCGGCCCCAGCCGTTCCATCCAGGACTTCCAGTCCTAACCACGGCAGTAGCAGGATCCGCAGCCCCAAGGGGTTGCTACTCCCAGAGCCTGGAGCCCCGCGGGGCGGCTCAGCCATGGCGGCCTGGACGGCGACCGCCCGCACGCTGAGCCCGGGGACTGGCGACCTGTCCGCGTGAGCAGAGGAGGCAGCCGGGCTCCCCTTGCAGCCCTGCCGTAGGAGCCCGCGATTCCTGGGGGCTTTCTTCTCCCTGCGCTAGTGGCTCGGTCCCGAGCACGGGGGAGGTCTTGGGACTAAGCACCTACAGAGCTAAAGGCCCAGGGGATGGGAGGCCGGGTGCAAGCTTTGTATTGAAATGGGAGGGTTAGGAGAGAGAGTGGGCCCGCTGAATCAGGGAACATTGTTCTAAGTGCAGCCAACAGTTTATGAGTTTATGAAAAAAAGATTAGAGACAACAAAGGAAAATGGTGTGTTATCAAAGAAAACTTGGGTCCACTCAACCTGCCCGCAGTAAAGCCGATCTGCTGACACTGGGTTGTGATGAAGGAAAGAGCAGCGTTTATTGTAGGTGCCAAGAAGGAGTCCAGGGAACTAATGCTTAAAAGGCCTGAACTCCCCGAAGGCTTTCAGGGAAAGGTTTTAAAGACAGGGTGAGTGGACTTCCCTGGTGGCGAAGTGGTTGAGAGTCCGCCTGCCATTGCAGGGGACACGGGTTCGTGCTCTGGTCCGGGAAGATCCCACGTGCCGCGGAGCGGCTGGGCCCGTGAGCCATGGCCGCTGAGCCTGCGCGTCCGGAGCCTGTGCTCCACAACGGGAGAGGCCACAGCAGTGAGAGGCCTGCGTACTGCAAAAAAATAAAATTTTAATAAATAAATAAAGACGGGGTGAGGGAGGGGGGTTGTGGGGTGTGTGATCAGCTCATGGACCTTCTTCTGATTGGTTGGTGGTGAGGTCATCAGGAGTCAACATCATCAACCTTCTGGTTCCAGCTGTCTGGGGTCTACGTGTTTGTGGGCAGCTTACAGTTTACTTCTCCCACCTGGTAGGGGCTTCAGAGCTGCAAAACAGCTCAAAGGACACGGCTCAGAATAGTATCTACAGCTCTTGAGGAGGAACTAAAGTTCCTCGACTTTGTTTAATGGCTAAACTATTATTTTGTCTTGCTTGACTATTTTCCTTTCTTTCTGCATTTTCTCACTTCTCTGATTAAATTTGTTCTTTGGAACTTGGGGAAGGCCTAGGAGGCTAAAGTTTTTCTACAAATAAGAGGCAGGTGGAGAATGAGGTGGGGGGAGAGTCTGTCCTGGGAAGGCCCCATGGGGTCCTGCTTAGTTACAGTCCACTGTAAAAACTGGAAGAGAAAAAAAGAAGAAAAATTCACTGGCCTGGTGAAAAGAGGTCAAAGGAGAGGTGGCTTGAAAAGAGAAGAGACTGAAAAAGTAAGCATCCTTGTGAAGGAACGTGCATGCTGTGAAGTGACAAGACAAGAGTTTTAAAGAGGCTGTGACGTCTCATGTGCAGTGTGGTGCAGAGTGGTAAGGGTGAACCAACAGGAAGAAGGACTTGAGCCAGGAAGGTCACTGAAGGCAGTGCTTCTGTATCCTGGGGCCCGGGAGCTGGGGCTAAGGAAGACTGATTCAGGAAACAATTTAAAAGAAGAATGTAAAGGACCTGGTAATGAATTGCATACATGGAGGAACTAGGTTTCTTGCTTGGATGAAATGCTTCCAGAAGTACATTCTTTAAAACCACTTCTACCACCGTTATCCACTCTCATGACTTCAACTTCCACTTACACAACTTGCCCAGATATTTTAGTCATCGTATTTCACTAAGACGATAAAACACAGGAAAAGACAAATTTAGGATAGAAGAAATGGATTCGTTTGGGAGGGACATGTTGAAATCGGCGTGTCCGTGTTTAATCTTAACTACTAATCTTGTCCAAACTTATTTCTCACCTGCAATCTTGCTATAACTTCACATCAATTTCCTCCACATCTTTTCTTTATACAGAAGTCAGCCTCATGTTTATAAAAGCAATTCCAAATATATTCCTCTGCTTAATATAATTTGATGGCTTTTGATAGCTCTGAAGTAAAGGCAAAAGTCCTTAACATGGTCCTCAATACTCTGCATGATCTTACCCCTGTCTTTTCAAGCTCTTCTTACGGTATTTCCCTCCTCTCTGACTGTGCTAACCTTCTTTCCCTATATACCATACATCACAGGACCTTTGAGCATGTTAATTTTCTCTAAGCCTGAAAAGGTTATCTATCCCTTCATACAATAACATAATTAGTACATTTCAGTTTATCCTTCATATTTCAGCTCAAGCAACTCTTACTCAGAGAAGTGTTCTCTGATCCCAGTGTGATCTCCGAATAAGGTTCCTTTGATTGTAAACTCTCCTTGAATCCTATACTTATTCTCTTTATCATTTACAATAATTTGCAATTGCATTTATTATTTATGTGTATTTATGATTATTTGTTAGTAATTATCTTCCTCACTAGCCTATAAGCACTATGAGATACGCCCATAACTAGCATATTGCTTGCCACAGAGGGCTCAATGAACGACAAATGGACAGCATCAAAATTTAATATTGTCGCATGGTGAGTGAAAATATCTTGCTTTAATGTACTTTTTGCGAGACTAAACAACTCTGTTTATTGACTAGGTCTTATTTATCTTGTGTGAAATACCTGTTCTTGTCCTTTGCCTATTTTTCCATTAGGATCCCTGTGGGGGTGTTTTTGCGGTATGCGGGCCTCTCACTGTTGTGGCCTCTCCGGTTGCGGAGCACAGGCTCCAGACGCGCAGGCTCAGCGGCCATGGCTCGCAGGCTCAGCGGCCATGGCTCACTGGCCCAGCCGCTCCGCGGCACGTGGGATCCTCCCGGACCGGGGCACGAACCCGTGTGCCCTGCATCGGCAGGCGGACTCCCAACCACTGCGCCACCAGGGAAGCCCGATCCCTGTGTTTTTATTATTGATTTGTATTAGTTCTTAGTGTGGGATTTTATAACTTTCATATGTATGTTTCAGATACAGCATATTCTCAAAAGTCATTACTTGTATTTCCCCTTTGGGGTTGTGTGTGTGTGTGTGTGTACATGCTGTATTTTGAAATTTTTATGCAGTCAAATCTATCAGCCTTTTCCCTCCTGACTTTTGAATTTCTCTCATTTAGAAAGGGTATCCACATACCAAATTTTAAAATATACCCTATACTCTTCTAATACTAAATCTGTATCTGAATCTCTTTCCTCTGTTTTGTCCCACTGATCTGTTCTTCTATTCCTGTACATATCATATGGTTTTAACTACTGTAGCTTTCTGGGAGGGCATGTACCCTCTTTTTCTCTTCTCTAATTTTTCTAGGTTAGTGTTATGAGTTTGCCTCTCTGGATAAATTTTAGAATCATCTTGCCTAAGTCCCTATGCAAATTCACTAGAAATTCAGTTGTGACTATTCAATCTGAAGACAGAAACAATGCATTCCATATAAGGGGACAATTGAATGATGGTGGATTTCTCATCTGAAACCATGGTGGCCAGAAAGAAATGGCACAACATTTTTCAAGTGCTGAAAAAAAAAAAAACAAAACTGTAAACCCCTAATTCTCTATCTAGCAAAAATGCTCTTCAGAAATGAAGGGAAAATAAAGACCTCCAGATGATGAAGACTTTCAGATGAAGGAAAGCTAGGAATTTGTCACCAGAAGGCCTAACTGTAAAAGACTGGCTAAAGAGGTTCTACAATTATAAAGGAACTGGTAACAAAAGAAAAAACAACAGTGGAAATAAGGGTAAACATAATGGACTGTCCTCATGAGTTTTCAAAATCACATGTGACAGCTGAAACAAAAAATTATAATACCATCTGATGTGGAACTTAAGACAGTTATATTAATGCATGGGGAGGGTAAAGGGACTTAAATGGAGGTAAGGTTTCTCCACGTCAGTCAAAATGGTAAAAATGTCAATACCCGTAGACTGTGTTAAGTAGGGTGTGTATATTGTAATACCTAGTGAAACCACACACACACACACACACAATACATAGAGACACACTCAAAAATACTTTCAACAATTAAAAATAGAATTCTAAAAAATGTTCGAGTAACCCACAGAAAAGCAAGAAAATGGAGAAGAGGTATGAGAAACAGGGAACAAAAAATGTTAAAAGTCCCAACGTCTGTTTATGTACAAAAACAGTACACACACCTATTTAGATGTGATTATACTATATATATTTTTTTTACTGTTTTTCCTTCTCTTTCAAAAACATACTGAAAATTCTCACTGATTACTCTTTCCTCTGCCTACAGCACTCTGTAGGGTCTCCACTCAAATTATCTTCTCACAAAGTCCTTTCAGAACTACTCCATCCAATTGCAGCTTCTCTCACACTCAACTTATTCTACATCATGTTGCCCTGTTTTGTTTTTATGATAGTATTTTTTACTAGATATCTTCTTCTTTTAAAAAATTTTTAACGATTATTGTCTATCTCCCCTCATTAGAATATAAGCTCCTGAGAGCAGAAACCTATTTGGACCTTTACCTCATTGCCTAGAACTGTGGTACATGATAGGTAGCACATGGTATGTATAGGCTCATAAAATATTTTTTGCATAACTGAATATATTCAGTAAGTATCTTTTTGTAAATGTGCACTCTTGCATTGTATCAATTTATCATGTTAGTCAGATAAAACTACAGACAAGTAACAAGACAATTTTATAGTCTATAACATTAAATTTATGAGGTGAAATCTATGCTTTATAGTTGATCTAAATATATGTTTGAAGAATCTTTTTCATCCATGATATTATAAGTATTCATATAATTGTATATGATGCTTTTATTGTTTCCTATATTGCAATTATAAAATTATCCCTTTGGGAATTTCTATTTTTGTGTGATGTAGGGATGCAGTGTTATTGTTTTGTCCAAAATGTTTGGTTGTAGGTCCCAAAAACATGTATTGAATAAAACATCCTGCTCTTAATTTTTCAATCAAATTTCTTCAGTGGCCCAGAGATCACAAAGGGACAAACCAGAAGTCTTCTGTTCAAACGGGCTCCCAGACTCTGTCACATGAAGCTAACTTCTGAACATATTTTTTAAGAATAAGAATATAAATATATCCCCCTCAGGTTTCTCCTTTTATTGACTAACTGCTTCCTGTTCTATGACCATAGTTTCAGCAGCAGGGATCAGAAGCAAGAGACAAAGCAAACCTTATGAGCATGGTGTACAAGTTTTTATGGACGTATGTTTTCATTTTCCTTGGGTATATACTGCTGAATCCTGTGGTCAGTACACATTAAACTTTTTAAGAAACTGCCAAACTGTTTTCCAAAGTGGTTGTACATTGTTTTACATTCCCACCAGCGATGTAGGAGCATTCTGGTTCCTCACATCGTTGCCAACACTTTGTACTGGAGTCTTTGATGTCTGGCCATTCTGATGAGTGTCGTGTGGTATCTCGAGTTTCTTCTAAAAACATGAGACAATCCGAATGTCCATCAACAGGTGAATGGATGGACAAACTGGCATAACCATACGGTGGACTACTCAGCAATTAAAAAACAGATACACACAGCATTGTGCACAAATTTCAAAAATATCAGGCTGACACAAAGGATTACTTATTGAATAGTTCCATTCATATGAAATTCTAGAAAAGACAGAAGTAATCTACAGCACGAGATGAGAGATCAATGGTTGGGGTCAGCAGTGGGAGTGAGATCTGACTGGGAAGAGGCAAAAGGGAACATTTTGAGTGATGGAAATGTCTACATCTTGGTGGCAGTGGTGGTTATACAGGCACAGATATTTATCAATATGCATGGACTCGGGACTTCCCTGGCAGTCAAGTGGTTAGAACTCCGCACTCCCACTGCAAGGGGCCCGGGTTTGATCCCTGGTCGGGGAACTAAGATCCCGCATGCCGCGTGGTGCAGCCAAAAAACAACAAAAAAGCATGGAACTTGAACTCTACATTAAAATAGGTACATTTTATCAATAAAATTTATTTATTTATTTATTTATTTATTTATTTTATTTTTTTTTTTTGCGGTATGCGGGCCCTCTCACTGTTGTGGCCTCTCCCGTTGCGGAGCACAGGCTCCGGACGCGCAGGCCTAGCGGCCATGGCTCACGGGCTTAGTTGCTCCGCGGCATGTGGGATCTTCCCGGACCAGGGCACGAACCCGTGTCCCCTGCATTGGCAGGCGGATTCTCAACCACTGCGCCACCAGGGAAGCCCAATAAAATTTATTTTTAAAATGTGCTTCTGAAGAAAGAATGAAGATGGATAGCCTAAAATTTGTTAAAGGGACAATCTTTAAAATAGCAGGTCTAACCCCGTAGAAAGCAGCAATTGATCAGAACCTGGGCCCTGGTGTTTTATAAGAGGTAGCAAGTACCCAAGATGCCCTGATAATGCACACATGCCCCAAATGGTGGGAGGTAAACCCCCCAAAGACTTAGGAGCCTGATATCAGTGACGTTTTTAGAAGTTTAGTGAACCAGCAATGCTGGGACAGCCCTCTAAAGTAAGGGATGAAGTACTAAAACTCACACCCCCACACCACAAAGACGTACAACTTTGAATCCGGAAGGCAGTTTGGGACACACTTGGAAATTCTACTGTGAATAATTTGCGGGTATCTTGGAATGCTTCCAGTTTTGAGCGGAGCCCAGAGGAAGAGCTCAGCAGCAAGGCCCAGGGCTTCGTCCTCCAGATGAAGCCACATGATGCTGCAGCTCTTGCTGTGTTAGGACCCAAGGCAGATGGGATGCTGTGGGGAGTCTTCTTCAGTCTCCAATAGAGCTACAAAGCCCTCGGATTCAGTAGCAAGGCCATGACTGCTGTGGCAGAGAACGACTCTGCACTGGAGAAGCAGATTCCGGTGTGCCGCATGCTCTAATAGAGACCAAGCCTCACCGCTGTGCCGTCACTGACCAGCGATGGCCATCCTCAGGTGGATTATGGGGTTCGTTGACTGCTGCTGCAATTCATCGTATTGTGGAAATGATTTATTTGGGACCAGGCCCTGGAAAGTCCCAAAGTAAATGTTTAAATAGGGAGTCCAGCCCCCTATGTCCCTCGTGGGGGGCTCCCTATGACCACTGGCTGAGGAGGAGACAACTCAGGCCTGGCTCACAGAGGCATCAGCACCATCTGAAGGGACCACTGATATGCAGCCCCCATTCTGTGAAGATCCTAAAGGGCGGTTTTAAGGGAAACCTTCCCAGTGGTCAAAGCTGTCAGCAGGACTCTTGGAACCCTGCTTCATGTAGGAGGAGGGGTGGCTGTGAACATGGACATGGACCAATTTCTTGGCAGAAGTAGCTGACTTGGCTGGTTGTTAGAATCCCGACAGGAACAAAACTGGGACAGCAGGGACAAGGAAATATGAGGGAAAGGCCATGTGGTTGAGCTTGGCACTTCGATCATGGACATCAAGCATGTGGGGTTTTGTGTTTCACACTGATGTCGAGAAGAGGCAGAGAAAGAAAACAAGACAGGGTGACTCATCTTGTGCAGATCCAACGACCCATTTTAAGCAAAGATAGTGTAATAATGGGATGGTGATCGTGGGTAAGTCCACCAGTGTTAACATGTATCTGCTTACACAGAAACAGTCAGTAAAACGGCCTGTGGACGGTTCCTAGGTTTCACAGTATGTACTTGTGACGCAATGACAGGGTCTATCCTCGAGGATATCCAGCTTCTGTACTTTTTATTACAAAGATAAGACCTTCATAAGCTGTCCCTTTATTTTGGACCTTAAGATCCCATGATCAGTTAACCACTTCCAAAGGTCTCCATAGGTCCAGCAATTCTGACTACCATCATGGCCTGAACCCACTGCAGTTATAAGAGGGGCGGGGCCGGGAGCAGCCATTAGCGGACGACCATAACGGAGAGACCCTTAGCTCGGGACCGTCAGCCCGGCGGTTCGGGGTCAGACACACAGGGGTCCTGGGTCAGAGAGTGCAGTGAGAGGTGGATCGCAGCCTTCTCCCCAGGGCCCTCCAGGTCCTCCAGCCTTGGGGCTGCTGGGTGAGCTGAGGGCCGGCTGGGTCCTGGGAGCCTGGCTCCCTCGGTGATGATGGCTGGGCAGGGTCTGGGGACCTGGCCCTGAGGGCACCACCAGCTGAGATCTGCCTCTTCAGCCGGGCCTGGGTACCGGCTGGAGGACCCAGACCGGGTGCTGGATGAACACTCCGGGTCAGGGTGACCAGCCCGTGCAGGGACCCTCTGCTCCTATATAGGCAGGACCTGGACCTTGGGGGCGAAAGTCAAGCCTTGGGACTTTGAAAAAGTAAACGAGGGGTAATGATGTTGCTTTGCTCATGGGATTTGTTAAGTGTTAAAAGCCGCCAGGAGGCTTGGAAACAGAACAGAGACTAGCATCTGTTTTGTTAGAGGTTTACAGGAACATCATGACCCGACAGTGACCTGACCTTAAGAACAAAGGATCTGACACCAAGAAGTTTGCAACAGCTACCCAGGCCCCTCCCTCATCTTTCCTATAAAAGGGCTTTGGGGAAAGCTTTCCAGGAGTTCAGGGTTTTTAAGGCATAAGCCACCTGTCGTCTTGCTTGGCCCTGCAATAAACCTTCCTCTGCTCCAAGCTCTGACGTTTTGTTATTGTTTGGCCTCACTGTGCTGTCGGGTACATGGACTTACGTTCGGTGACACAGTAACCATGCCCACCTGGCTTCTCAAAACTAAATTCTGCTACCAGGACTGCTCCCTCCCAGAATCCTGCACTCCCCTCTGATAGCAGGGGTCTCACGTCAGCGGCAGAATCTTCCCTCTTCACCCTTAGCCGATAAGCACATTTTTTTTCATAAGATTCCATTTATCCAAAATTCTAAACCTGGCATAACGTAAAAGCAAGCAGATCCGTGGTTAGGGCTGGTATGGGGGGCAGTTTGGAAAACAAGCACATTGTTATAGGATGCTGGGACTCCCATCTCCCCGTAGTGTCTCAGTGTCCAGGTAAAAGAAGTGTCTTCTGGTCCCTCTTGGGGGTCAAAATTGGAGGAATTGGTGAGTGAATTACTTATGATAAATCTAGATCAACAATCATATTTCTTTAAATACTTATGCCAAGGAATTTCTGGTGCCTTAGGATTGGCCTCTGCCATGTCCAGCTTTCAGCTAATTAACTGAACAGGAACAAAGGTACTGACAGATCAACAAAATCAAAATCTTGTTCACTGTAAAAGCTAATAAATAAATTTCTGCCAAGATGGAACAAGAATAAAAGGGAATTCACTAATATTATTAATGAAAAATTCAGGACTTCCCTGGCGGCTCAGTGGTTGAGAATCTGTCTGCCAGTGCAGGGGACACAGGTTCGATCCCTGGTCCAGGAAGATCCCACATGCCGCGGAGCAAGTAAGCCCGTGCGCCACAACTACTGAGCCTGCACTCTAGAGCCCACGAGCCACTATTACTGAGCCTGTGTGCCGCAACTACTGAAGCCCACGCGCCTAGAGCCCGTGCTCCGCAACAAGAGAAGCCACTGCAGTGAGAAGCTCACGCACCACAATGAAGAGTAGCCCCTGCTCACCTCAACTAGAGAAAGCCTGCGTACAGCAACGAAGACCCAATGCAGCCAAAAAAGAAAAAAAAAGGAATTTTTCAAAAAGAAAAATCAACGTAACTACAGATAGAGAAGATTCCAAAATTAGTAAGAAAATACCTATAACTTGATGTCAATAAATGTGTAAGTGACTAGAAAACCAGCCTCCCCAAACTTCCTGAATAATCTCTAAAGTCGTGTGCAGCAAAGTGAGTCCTATGTTACCTTTGTGGTAAGTTGCTAACCCTTCACAGGGTGTCGCGCAGCCTCTGGGATGCATGTAGTGCATCAGGTCCTCAGGCTGCTGGCCACCTCATGTGCATCCTGCTTGACTAGAGTGATTTCACTGCCTCAGTGGAGCACGCTGATGTCCTATGCATGTCCAGATAGCCTGGATCTCTTCAGACTATATGATGACAGCCCTGGGATAAAACTGTGAATGTGTAATGCTGTCTGCTCCATGGTAATGCAAACATTTTCTGATCCTTTTTCCTGAGCAGGATAAAAAGAGTGCTCTTGTCAAATCAAAGGCTGCATGCCATGTAACCAAGGGCACGTAAATCTGCTATAGAAACAAGGCCATGTGTGCAAGTTGGACCACTACTTGGCTAGGGTCTAGCCTAGTGTTTAGCCTATAGTCATTCTCTAGGATATGTTGGGCTTCTACCCGGGCTATGCTACCGAATCAAACAGACACATGATAGGGACACCCCCCCAGGCACCCTTCAGGTCTTTAAGAACAGCACTAATCTCTGCCACCCTCCCTCTCAGCCCCTACCTGGAAGGCAGTAGTGTTTTTTGGGTTTTTTTTTGTGGTACGCGGGCCTCTCACTGCTGTGGTCTCTCCCGTTGCGGAGCACAGGCTCTGGACGCACAGGCCCAGCGGCCATGGCTCACAGGCCCAGCCGCTCCGCGGCACGTGGGATCCTCCTGGACCGGGGCACGAACCCGTACTCCGCGCATCGGCAGGCGGACTCTCAACCACTGCGCCACCAGGGAAGCCCTGTTTTTTTTAAATAAATGTATATTTTTTTTAACTTTGGCTGAGTTAGGTCTTCATTGCTGCACATGGGCTTTCTCTAGTTGCTGTGAGCGGGGGCTACTCTTCGTTGTGGTGCGTGGGCTTCTCATTGTGGTGGCTTCTCTTGTTGCAGAGCATGGGCTCTAGGAGCATGGGCTTCAGTAGTTGTGGCACATGGGCTCAGCAGTTGTGGCGTGTGGGCTCTAGAGCACAGGCTCAGTAGTTGTGGCTCACGGGCTCTAGAGCACAGGCTCAGTAGTTGTGGCGCACGGGCTTAGTTGCTCCACGGCATGTGGGATCTTCCTGGACCAGGGCTCGAACCCGTGTCCCCTGCATCGGCAGGCGGATTCTTAACCACTGCGCCACCAGGGAAGTCCCAGTATTGTTTTTATTTACTACCTTATCTGGGAGTAAGTTTCAGAGCCATCCATCTGGCCTTCCCCACCATGGTGGCCCTTAACCAAAGGCCAGGGAGCCAATGCAAGGGTTACTCTAATTGCCAAGAATGCCCACCCTGTCCGACAGCACAGAGCCGCTCTCACCATGGCTGATTTGGCCACTACAGAATGTCTAAAGTAAGAGACCACGACTGAGCCCCAGTACAGCACCATTCCTTGGGGAGACCAACTGGCACTTGACTATGTTGGCCCTCAAAAAGCCGGTGTGTTTCTCACAGGAGAGACACATATGCCAGGTATGCATTTTCTTTCCTGCCCATAGGGCCTCAGCCAGCACCACTATCCAGAGGCTTATGAAATGTCTGATCAGCCAATATGGGAACCCACATATGCTGCATCAGACCAGAGAACCCACTTTGCAGCCAAAAGGTATGCAAGACTGTGCCCAGCACAAAAGGACCCAGTGGGTGCACCTGTAGCAAGAGAGCTTTGGAATAGCCTAGTGAAAGCACAGCTGAAGCCCCAGCTCAGAAGCAATATTCTGTCAGGACAGGGTGCCACCTTTCAGAGTGCAGCCTATGAACTGGACAAAAGCCCTTTATATGGTGCTGTGTCCTCAAAGTAGAAGAACCCATCGGTGCTGAAGTGAGGGTAGGCCTCACCTACCACCACTACCAACGACCCTCCAGGGGCCTTTGTGCTTCCAGTACCATCCACTCTGGACTCTGCAGTTAGAGGTCTTGAACCCCCAAAGGGACACACCTTTCACAGGGACAGAGCATCTTCCACTTAATTATAAGAAGCCCATGACCTGGGGACTGTGTGCCTGCACCCAGGGACCACCAGGTGAGCGAAGCCGTGGTCTCTGCAGGGGTGTCTGACACACCATGGGGAGGACAGGCTGCTTGCTACAGCTGGGCCGGGAGGAGTCTGAGTGGACTCGGGTGACCCACCGAGGGGCTTCTTGGGGCTTTCTTGCCCACTTGTGACGGTACCTGGAGAAACTCAGCAGCTGGGATCTGAGAAGGGCATGGTGACCAGGCCTCAGGCGCCCCGCAGGTCCTCGAGGATCTGGCTCATGCTGATGCCAGCATGGGTGGTAGCTGAGTGAGAATCTGGAATGGGTAACAGATGAGAGGAAACAACTGCAACAGGAGGGCTATAGTCTGTCCTGATCTCCCTTTTGTTCGTCTCTCTTTAGACACGCCCAGCACTGGGAAGGGATGCTCTGTGCAGTCATGGAGAGGCACCAGCCAGGTCCCTCTTCAGGGAACGACCTTCTGCCCAGTGGCAGGGACGCCCCCCTTGCCAGTGTGTCCAGGGTTGGCCTCAGGGGGAAAAGAGCCGCTTGACCTGAGTACACTCCCTTCCCAGGACAGCCTGCCTCTGCTGACTGACCACTCAGGGCTGTAAGGGCCTGAGAATCCTGGCCAAATATGAGACGCTCTTACGAGTGATGCTTGCTTCAGCACCCCCGCTGGCCTGGCCAAGGTCTCCACAACCTACAGTGCAGTGTCACTTCTTCCTCTGACCAATCCTTTCCTTTTTATTCTCCCATTACTTCATGTTGATCCTCAATAAACATCTTGCACCCCAAACTTCATCTCAGTATCTGCTCCCAGAAGCCCCAACTTACGACACGGCCTGACCTCACTGTTAGTTGGGTTATAACAAACACAACTTGAACCAGCTGAAGCAAACATGGGGATTTATTAGAAGGATGTTTGGGATATCTCACAATCCAACAACCAAGGCAGAAAAAAGGGCAGAGATGAACCCGGACATCAAGACAAGAACCAGATCCTGGGGTGCAGCCAGGGTGCTCATGACTTTGCTTCCATGGTGGCTTCACTCTTCTCTCCCAATGCAGACTACACTTCCCCATGTGGTAGAAAACACAGCCACTGACACCACCCACATTTATGTACTAAAGCTTCAGTTGCTAAAATTATACAGACAAACAAGATAGTCCTAGCTTTCCAGAAGCTTTCTAATGGGAAAGATAAAACATGCAATGACAATATCACCAGTGACAAATACATGTACAGGTTCACATATGCTGAACAGGCGTTAACAAGGAACAAGGGCTTTTCGCTGGCAGTAGATTTGCAAAAAGCATACAATGAGATTGTAGAAATCTCAAGGAACTGCGAGTAGTTCAAGAAAGCCAAAAAACTACTGTGTAAGAGGAAAGATAAAGTATTCAGAAATGATGGGTAAAGTCCTCATGTACCACAAGAATATTACACCTTAAGTCCACAATTAGCCACACGATACTTCAGCACAGGAGTATATAATCAGAATTGCATCTTAAAATAACTACTATGTATAAGTGCGAAAAATGGACTAAAAAAGGATGAAAATAAAGGGGCAAAAAATATGCATACAGCTGCAAGGGTCAAGGTTGAGTTAGTTTATCAGCATGTAGGCCAGGACTAGGTGCTCAACATCTGAAAGCTTGTTGGTACCACGTTTGTAGACTAACAAACTCACTGAAATTGACAACCTGGGCACGTACTGCTGGAATAAATGACCAAAAGACTGAGGTATCGAGTGTAGAATCCAAATGTCTATGAATGTATATTCTGCTATGTAATACAGGTATTGGTAGACAAATCTGGTATTCTTTAGGTTCATTTTATTTCAGGGTTCTACAAGTGATGTTCTTGAAACCAAAATGTCAGGAACACATGGACCCATACAGATAACTGTCAGAAGATATCAAAGCCCACAAAGAAAGGCTGAACACAAGGCAGTCCTGAGACAGGTCTCAAAATTCACAGACAGGACCTCCAGAAGATCCACTACTTAGTAAAAGGGATACAACAGAAATTGTGCTCTGCAGGATTGTCCCCAGGCCAGTGGAGGGAACTGGGTGGTGAAAGGGGAAAGGAAAGGAGATGCTTCCCCTCACGTATTCAATCTCACTGTAATTTATTGTGCTTCATGAAACTGCAAGTAAATCCAGCCTAGCTTTAAAAGTGGCTTTCTTCTTGATGTGGGGTTTGTGGTAGGAATCAATGAGATGAAGTGTGGAGACCTATTTTTTTGTGGTTTACCAAGGTAATTTTAAAATGTAACACTAAGAATCTCCAATTTCAGAATCAGAGCCCTCTTGTGACCCTTCAGAAGAGAGAGCTCTCAGTGAATTCTACACGACACATCTGGGTCTCCACCTCACGTAATTTGATAAACAAAACCTCTGCTGCCAGCATCAGCCCTCCTGATGACTAATACCAGACCTTCAGAAAACACATTTGCTCTTGGGATTCAATCAAGAGGCTAGTGCTGAAGTTCCATCAACTCGTAAAGGAAGTTCTAAGCTTAAGTACTTAATAGTTAATAGAATAATCTAGACTAGGACTGAGCAAAATTAAAAAGTTTTTAGACAACAGACTCCTGAGCTCAATCCAAGACCTAACGAATCAACCTCTAGGCTGAGGAAAGAGACCCAGGATAGATGGAAAGGAAAAAATGGATAAAAACCACAAAGTAAAACACCACACTGTAACTACTTGTTCCCCCACCTGGTAAAATGACCTTCAGGTATTAGGGAGAAAAGTAGGAAGTCCATAAATGTGAGTATGAATAAAAATTTGGGAAATGGGACTTTTAAAAATTACCATGTGGAAAAAGAGGATTATCTGGCTGTTGAAATTCGGAACAATGGTTCACAAAATTATTATCATTTATTAAAAGTCCCAATTTTCCAACCATGATGTAAAATTGGTAATTAGAGGGAAAGATACTGCTAGAATCAAAGGTACCATACACCACACTGATAAAACAACTTAGCATGAGAGAAGGCCTGATTTTTCCAAGTTTGGAAACAAGGCCAATCCTGGACTTTTCTGAATTTCACCATCACACAAAAAATACAGTTGACTTTGTCAATCAACATTATAGGGAGATTAATACAAAATTCTAAACAAGCTCAGGAATAGTTCATGCATTTTCAAAAGGAACCACACTTATGCGATGGTAACATTCCCATGTACATGATGTAACAGGTGAAAGGCCAGTGAAATACAAATATTTCAAATGATGAAATAATTAAAAACTTGTTTCCTAATACTTGTCCACTAATCACAGAAATCTGCAGGAAGGCAAGATAGGCTTCCTTGAATACATCAAAAATATACTTCTCACCACAAAATTCTCAAATAACTGGTTTCTGCATCTAATTTTTTTACAAGATATTTTACAGAACACCAAATACATAATAGCAGCACACAGTATCCATGCTATTTCATCACAGTAAAATACAAGTTGTACTTGGGTGACATGGCACTTACGATACCAGGGGCACCACACTCCATGAGAAGAGGGTCCCGCCGTTTAGGGTGAGCACAGAGCCGCAGTCCACACACCTCCTCCCCTCTGCTCACAAGTCACTTGTGCTGTTCTACGGTTCTGCCCTTGAATACTTGTTAATCAGGTTTTATATAAACTGCTTCTCAGACTCTGGGGATGCAAAACACTTTACATAATGTTGGCTTTTGTTACTAAAGAGAAAGATCAGTAACAACAATAGACCTTTTTATAAACCAACAAATCATAAGGAAAAGGAAATGTGGTGATATTACTCATGCTACTTACTGAGCAACAAGACATGTATGAGTTACCATTTTTATAGTAACATTAAAATAGAAAAACCAGTGGCATGTGGTGTGTCTTGACAGACATCAGAGGCACTACAAGGCATGTGCATCTCATGCTCCCCATTACGTTACCATACGCAATTCCTAAATACAAAACACATTGTGTGACACAGGAAAATAAGCCATAATTACATACCACTGAGAAACTTCTCATTTAGATATTCCAGTGACTCAATTTAGTCACATATTTTTTAAAACTTCATACTTCTGCCTAAATATCATTTAGAATTGGGTATTTTTGGTACCCATGTCTATAAAGAATGCATGGCTTTCCATTATAGCATTATTTCTAGGGGCACATATTCCTAATGTTTTTAAATTGTTAGGTTTACCCACAGAATACAATATGGTGGGGTTACTTGCTGAAGATTGTCCGATATTTAGTATTTTCATCGATTTTCATTGCTGAGGGCATCTTTTTGTGTACAATGAACTTCATTTCTTGATGAAAATATTACCTCATTTGCTGTGTTCATGAAGTTTTCCTTGACTCACTGGACTAGGATTCATTCCCAGTGGAAATGTTTCTGACAACTAATGAGATCTGACCTCTGGAAGGTTTCCTGATATTCACAGGATTCTTCTTTGCTGTTAGTTCTCTGCTGTGTAAGGTTTGAAAAGTTTTTGAAATCCACTGCATTTCATAGGGTTATTCTCCTCTATGCATTTTAACATGTAATAATAAACACGTTAATCTGCTGAACCTCACTTAGAGTTCTTACCCTAAACAGGGACTCAGACATGTAACATGATGCAACTACTACCTGGAAGATTTACCATAACTGCATCCTCTGAAGTACAATGCGGTTAAAATCTCTGTCAAAGACTAGCGTTAATGCCATTTCTAGGACTTCTTTACTGTATGAGTTCTCCGATGATTAATGAGCTGTGACTTTTGAGAGAAGGCTTTCCCACATTCACTGCATTGATAAGGTTTCTCTCCAGTATGAATTCTCTGATGATTAACAAGCTGTGACTTCTGAGAGAAGGCCTTCCTACATTCACTGCAACCATAGGGTTTCTCTCCTGTGTGGGTTCTCTGATGTGGTATAAGATGCGACTTCCGAGAGAAGGCTTTGCCACAGTCGCTGCACTCAAAGGGCTTCTCTCCTGTATGTGTCCTCTGATGATTGATGAGACTTGACTTTTCCCTGAAGGCTTTCCTACATTCACTGCACTCATAAGGTTTTTCTCCTGTATGAGTTCTCTGATGTCGAATTAGTTCTGATTTCTCAAAGAAAGCTTTCTGACAAAGACTGCACCCATAAGGTTTCTCTCCCGTGTGAATTCTCTGGTGAGTGTTGAGCTGTGACTTCTGGGAGAAGGCTTTTTCACAATCCCTGCATTCATAAGGTTTTTCTCCTGTGTGGGTTCTCTGATGGGTTGCCAGACTCGACTTCTCGCCAAAGGCTCTCCCACACTCACTACATTCATAGGGTTTCTCTCCTGTGTGAGTCCTCTGATGTGAAATGAGATGTGACTTCTGACAAAAGGCTTTCCCACACTCACTGCACACATAGGGTTTCTCTCCTGTATGAATTCTCTGATGATTAGTGAGGCTTAATTTTTCACTGAAAGCCTTCCCACATTCACTGCATTCATAGGGTTTTTCCCCTGTGTGAGTTCTCTGATGTCTGACAAGCTGGGATTTCCTACTGAAGGCCTTCCCACATTTAATGCATACAAAGGGTTTCTCTCCAGTGTGTGTCATCTGATGTGATAAGAGGTGTGACTTCTGGGAGAAGGCTTTCCCACACTGGACACACCCATGAGGCTTCTCTCCTGTATGGGTTCTCTGATGGTTAATGAGACTGGACCTCTCTCTGAAGGCTTTCCGACACTCACTGCATTCATAGGGTTTCTCTCCAGTATGAATTGTCTGATGTCTAATGAGCTCTGATTTCTCAAAGAAGGCTTTTCTACAATCGTTACATCCATAGGGTTTTGTTCCTGTGTGGGTCCTGTGATGTGTGACAAGCTGTGATTTCCTGCTGAAGGCTTTCCCACATTCTCTGCATTCAAAAGGTTTCTCTCCTGTGTGAGTCCTCTGATGATTGATAAGATTTGACTTTTCACTAAAGGCTCTCCCACATTCAGTGCATCCATAGGGCTTCTCTCCTGTGTGTGTCCTCCAGTGTGATATGAGGTGTGACTTCCGGGAGAAGGCTTTCCCACACTCACCACATTCATACGGTTTCTCTCCTGTATGTGTCCTCTGATGGGATGTCAGCTGTGACTTCTGGGAGAAGGCTTTCCCACACTGGCTACAACTGTAAGGTTTCTCTCCTGTGTGCGTTCTGTGATGTGTAATAAACTGTGACTTCTGGGGAAAGGTTCTGCCACATTTACCACAGCCATAGGCTATTTCTCTTACGTGTCTGCTCTGATGTTTAATGAGACTTGATTTCTTACTGAAGCGTTTCCTACATTCACTGCATTCATAGAGCTTCTCCCCTAAACGGGTTCTGTGATATATGATAATCTGTGACTTCTTACAGCTAGCTTTATCATACTTATCACATTCATAGTATTTTAACCAAGTATCAGTTTCCTCAGTCTTGGTATGGAGAAACAATTTATCAAATACATTTAAGTCAGCTGGTTCTGTTTTTCTATAATCTGCTTTTGGAATAAGTAAATCTATATGATGTTTTAAAATTAATCCACCTATGTTACCTTCACTGTTTGATTTCCTTAAAGGAACAAAGTTCATGCTCAGATTGAAATTTTTTCCAAGTGCATCACATTCTTGATCTTGTTTCATATTTTTAAGCTTCTCTTGGTTATCCTTGTGCCAAGTGATGTGACCATTTACTTGTAAGACTTGTTCTAGGAAAAAAAAAACCCTGTGAACCCTTCTATAGTTGTGCTTATTGAATAAAACCTAGAAATACTATCTGAGGGAATGAATGCCTTCTAAAGCTTAGTTTCCCAGTCTGAATACAATGTCTATCCTCTAGGTATTGAAAAAAACTTAAATGCTGTAAACAAGAACAGAAAGCAGACAGTAAATTAAGTTTGAATGGAGTTGACCACCAACTTGGGGGAAAGGGGGAAAGAGCTGAACAGGCCACATGGGCTCGCTCCGTGGGTCCTCAGCCTTACCTGCTCCCTCAGCTACAATCAGAGGACACTGCAGCTCGGGTTGAATGTGGGGCCCACCCCAGGTGCCCACATCTCTCCACCAAGACCTTCCATGGGCTGCAAGTGCACGTCTGGGCCGTGTGCAGGGATGCTAAACACTGTGGAGCCCTAATGTTCCCTGCAGCAGTGCTCAGTCACTGAGAGACAGGACGGTTAGGGTGAAACCAGCTTCCTGGTCCCTCAGAGGGTTCCTTCCCGGCAGCACACCCTTTGTGCATTCCTCCCCCACCCCATCTCACTTCCCCTTCTCCCACTAACATTGTGGGATCAC
The DNA here is from genome assembly GCF_026419965.1 of Kogia breviceps. Taxonomy (NCBI): domain Eukaryota; kingdom Metazoa; phylum Chordata; class Mammalia; order Artiodactyla; family Physeteridae; genus Kogia; species Kogia breviceps. Next base: position 89,767,139 of record NC_081324.1, on the reverse strand, counting down.
AGCCCCACTAAGTTCTTGCACTCAGATAAGTATCTCAGGGTCTGTTTTTGAGGGACCTTGAAGTAAGTCAATATCACAATAGGGAAAGAGGAGGGAGGTCCAGCTGATCAGAGCACTGCTGGATGCTTGGTGGTGCCACATAAGACAACTTACAAAAGGAGATGAGAACCTGGATCTATCTAGCAATTTGGGAAGTTTAAGATTAGGCCCAGTTTTAAGTGGAAATTGAGAAGTTTTTAAAAAGATGTTTTCAAAGGGCCAAAAACTTAAATAATAGAAGACATGTTAGGAAGAGATAATTCCAGGTACTCCATGGTGTCTAAGCCACAGAAAAAGCACAGCAGAACCTAATTTAAAAAGGGAAGATGGGACTTCCCTGGTGGCACAGTGGTTAAGAAGCTGCCTGCCAGTGCACAGGACACGGGTTTGAGCCCTGGTCTGGGAAGATCCCACATGCCATGGGATCAACTAAGCAACTAAGCCTGTGCGCCACAACTCCTGAGCCTGCGAGCCACAACTACTGAGCCCACATGCCACAACTACTGAAGCCTGTGCACCTAGAGCCCGTGGTCCGCAACAAGAGAAGCCACCGACCGCAATGAGAAGCCTGCGCACCGCAATGAAGAGTAGTCCTCGCTCTCCGCAACTAGAGAAACCCCACGTGCAGCAATGAAGACCAAACACAGCCAAAAATAAACAAACAAATAAATTGGTTAAAAAAACTTTTTTAATAAAAAAAATGATTGTGCTACATTCCTTTAAAAAAAAAAGGGAAGAAATGGACCAATGGTTTGGAAGGAACGAAAATCCATTTTCTGACATAATGAGACTGAACAGAGAGCGCTTCATGCCAGAGATGCCCAAAGTGAGGGAAAATAAAGCCCTGATGGACAAGCACAGGTGTCTCTGACCACAGAAGGAGGGAAGACAAAAGAAGATTAATCACATCAGGGGACAGAATACCTAATGAGAAGTCAAAGTCCCAGATGTGACAGACAGGGAATAACATCATGGCCCAGACTAGCTGGAAATATTTCACTTCAAGCTATGAGCAAAGAAGCCACATGCAAATGTGATTTACCTGAGTAGCTCACATCAACTGTTCTGAATCGCCATCAAAGGCTGGAGATTTTGAGAAGAGCTCTCTAAGGCACATTTCAAAGATGCCAACCCCTACCCAGCCGAGACTGAACTTCCACCTTCTCCCCTCAGTCTGGTCCTCATACACTCACCTGGAGAGTCTGAACCTGGAATTTCTCCATCTCCTGTCCACGGCTCTTCTCCATGCTCCAACTTGAGGATGACACCAGGTTTCATAACTTCATACCCTGTTCAGGGGAAATCACAAAGGCCTTGGCCCCCACTGGTTGGCCTCTGGGGCCTCTGAAGAATGCAAAGTTTGGCATTAGTTGACCCAGTGAAGCCACTCATCTGAATACCAACAGAGTAAATACTTCTCAGAGGAAAGGTAATGGTCTCCCCAGTGGCTAATAAGGTCTAAGAATCTTTGACTTCTATAATTCAATAAACCATTCAGAGACTCTGTAGCCAGTCTGCCTGGGCTCAAATTTGGGCTCTTTCATTTACTAGCTGTCAGTCCTTGCGAAAATTACTTAACCTCCTTTGCCTCAATTTCGTCATTAGAAAAAAAAAAAAAAAAAAAGGAAAGTAACATACCTGCCACACAGGATTGCTCTTATAATTAAGTGAGCCAATATATGCACAATATATGAAATACAGTTAATTACATGCCTCAGGAGCTACCACTATCACTGTTACTATTAGCTTCAGAGGCCGCACAATGAAATTAAGACTTCATTATTGGAAGGTGAGATCCAAATACTTTCCCTGGAGTCACAGTCCAAGAACTTTGATCTCCTAAATTTAGGCCCAAAATCATTAAAAAATTTGGAAGTCCCAGAGCTCTCAGCAACTAAAAAGGAACAAGCAGGTACTAGACACAATATGAGGTCCTCTGGGCAAGCTTCCTTTTTGTTTTGTTTTGTTTTTTCGTTTTTTGGCCATGCTCACGGCTTGTGGGATCTTAGTTCCCCAAACAGGGATCGAACTTTTGGCCCCTGCAGTTGAAGCACAGAGTCCTAACTGCTAGACCGCCAGGGAATTCTAGGCAGCTTCTCTTACCTAGTGACACGAGGCTGCTATAGTTCTCCAACATGACATCCTTGTATAAGTCCTTCTGATAGGGGGCCAGTAGCTGCCATTCCTTTTGGGTGAAGTCCACAGATAAATCTTCAAATGAGAACGACCCCTGTAAGAGCACAATCCCAGTGAATCAGAAGCAGGTATCACTAGGTGATGTGGGAAAGAAGTACCAGAGTTTAAGCACATCATTCTCACCAAGGCAAGTTACAGAATGTCTACTGGGTCCCTAGTTTTGCACTCTTATTTTGTGAAATAAAATGCCATTATGCATTCTTTCATTCTTCCACTTACATGAGAACTGAAAGACATGACTTTAAATTTTTCAAACCACCAACAAAATATTTACTGAACCTCAAATTTGGCACTGGAAGAGATGGCAGCGAAAGAAAGATAATAAAATAGTATCCTAAGAAACTGCTCAGTTTGTAGACAGTTGCAAACATGTACACCTATAAATAAAAGAAACTGCTTTAAGAGCTGAGACAGAAAGACAGGGAGGGCATGACATGGGTCAGGAGCAGGGAGCATGGCACTCCACCTGTGGTCACATCAGCCTCTACTGAAGAGGTGAAGCTTGAAACGAGTTTTAGGAAATTAGTAGTGCTTTCTACAGAAAAGGGGGTGCAAAAGCATTCTGAGAGATAGCAGCTCCAATATGGGGCCCCACACCGCTGGGGCTGAGGTGGTACAAACAGTTCAGTCAGACAAGGTCACAGGGTGTGGGGTAGTAACTGGACTGCAGGCCACAGTGGGGGCAGGGCAGACGTGGTGACCACACCATCTTCTTGCTGCCGACAGTTAGCCACTAGAGATTTTACAGGATGGAAGTGATATAACCAAATTTAACTTTTGGAAAGGTATCTGGATTTTAGATCAAGATGGATTTCTGTCCCAAAGTCTCCTAAGACGACAAGAAAGCACAAACACACTCTTTTAAAAATCCAGAATACCATCAGAAAATAAGAAACAGCACAGCACACACTTTGAGAGTAGCAAAGGAATCTGAAAGACAGTCCATAGAAAGTATCCATTTTGAGCAACCAAGAGAGAAAAACATGAGAATGGACAGAGCTCAGGTCACTGCAAGACACAACAAATGCTTGTCATGGGAGTCCCAGACAGAGAAAAGAAAGAGCATGGTGGAAAAAAAAAAGTTTCAAAAAATGATGGCTAAATCCTCCTCCAAATTTGTCAAAAGATATAAGCCTGCAGATTCAACAAGTTCAGTGAACCCCCCAACTGGATAAACACAAAGAAATCCAAGACCAATCACATCACAATCAAACTGCTACAAGATAAAAACAAAATCATATCACTTATAGGGAACAGTGATTCAAATGACTGCAAATGTCTTATCAAATAGCAAAGAGGCCAGAAGGAAGCACTGAAAGGAAAGACCTGTTAACCCAGAACTCTGTAGCCAGCTTAAATATTCATCAGGAATAGTATGAGAGGGACTTCCCTGGTAGTGCAGGGGTTAAGAATCCATCTGCCAATGCAAGGGATGTGGGTTCTATCCCTGGTCCAGGAAGATCTCACATGCCGTGTAGCAACTCAGCCCATGCACCACAACTACTGAGCTTGCACTCTAGAGCCTGCAAGCCACAACTACTGAGCCCGTGTGCCACAACTACTGAGCCCATGTGCCACAACTACTGAAGCCCACGCACCTACAGCCCTGCTCCGTAACAAGAGAAGCTACCGCAATGAGAAGCCTGCACTCCGCAATGAAGAGTAGTCCCTGCTTACCCCAACTAGAGAAAGCCTGTGTGCAGCAACAAAGACCCAATGCAACCAAAAATAAATAACTAAAGTAAAATAAATAAATTTATATTAAAATAAAGGAATAGTGTGAGATAATACTTTCTTATGAAGAAAAACTAAAGAGAATTCAAAGGTAGCAAACCTGCTCCAAAAGATTTACTAGTGGAAAATCTTTAGATGGACATGATACCAGAAGGCAACTTAAAAAAATAGAAAATGAAGAAAGAACAGAAATGGCAAATATATGGGCAAATGAAATACACTATTCTCTTCTTCAGTTCTTTTAATATGTTTTATGGTTGACAGAAAAAAATCATGTTTTCTGATGGAGTTTTCAGTGTATGCAGGTGTAACTGTGTAAGACGGTTACAATTATAGGAAAGAGGGTGAGGGACCTAGACAGTGGTCAGGTTTCTACAGTCCTATTGAAGTGGGAAAATAAAATTTAAAACTTTGCACTTCAACCAACGTAACTGAAAAATGAAATGACAAGCCACAGACTGAAAAAAATTGTTTGTAAATCCTATTTCTGAGAAAGAACTTGATCCAAGAGCTTATTTTAAAAACTCATTAATAAAAAATAAGTAACCCAATTAAAGAATAGGCAGAATATTTGAATACATTTTAACACAGAAGATACAGAAATGGCTAACATGCATATGAAATGATGGCCAACATCATTACTTATTAAGGAAATGAATATTAAAACCACAATGAGACACCACTTCATGTTCACTAGAATGACTATCATCAAAAAGACACAATAACAAGTGTTCAAAAAGTTGTGGAGAAACTGGAACTTCATACTGGGAGAAATATAAAACGTTCAGATACTGGAACTGTGGCAACTTCTTTAGAAGTTAAATATAATTTTACCATACAGCCCAGCAATTACACTCTTAGGTATGTACCCAAGAGAAATAAATACATGCTCATACAAAAACTTGTACATGGGGGCTTCCCTGGTGGCGCAGTGGTTGCGAGTCCGCCTGCCGATGCAAGGGACACGGGTTCGTGCCCCGGTCAAGGAGGATCCCACATGCCACGGAGCAGCTGGGGCCGTGAGCCACAGCCGCTGGGCCTGCGCATCTGGAGCCTGTGCTCCTCAACAGGAGAGGCCACAACAGTGAGAGGCCTGTGTACCACAAAAAACAAACAAAAAAACTTGTACATGGTCCCAGAGGAGAAGAGAGAGAGGACCTGAGAAAATATTTCAAAAGATAACAGCTGAAAACGTCCCTAACCTGGGAAAAGAAACAGTCACCTAAGCCAAGAAGTGCAGAGAGTCCCATACAGGATTAACACAAAAAGGGACACACCAAGACACACTGTAATCAAACTGACAAAAAATAAAGATGAAGAGAAAATATTACAAGCACTAAGGGAAAAGCAACAAATAACATACAAGGGAACTCCCATAAGACTATGAGCTGATTTTTCAGCAGGCCAGATTTTTCAGCAGGCCAGATTTTTCAGCAGGCCATATATGGCATGATATATTTAAAGTGATGAAAGGGAAAAACCTACAATCAAGAATACTCTACTCAGCAACACTCTTGTTCAGATTTGATGGAGGAATCAAAAGCTTCACAAACAAAAGCTAAAAGAATTCAGCATCACCAAACCAGCTTTACAACAAATGTAAAAGGAACATCTCTAGGTGAAAAAGAAAAGGCTACAACTAGAAGCAAGAAAATTATGAAACGAAAAAGCTCACCAGTAAAGGCAAACACACAGTAAAGGAAGGAAATCATCTACACACAAAGCTAGTAGAAAGGTTAAAAAACAAAAGTAGTAAAATCATTTATATCCACAATAAGCAGTTAAGGGATACATAAAACAAATAGATGTAAAATATGATATCAACAACAGTAATCGTGAGAGGAGGAGAATACAAATGCAGGGTTTTTTAAATGCATTTGAAATTAAAAGATCAGCAACTTAAAACTATCACATATATATACAGTCTGATATACAAAAACCTCATGATAACTGCAAACCAAAAAATCTATAATAGATACACAAAAAAGAAAAAGGAATCCAAGCATAACACTAAAGACAGTCATCAAATCACAGGAGACGAGAACAAAAGAAAGGGAAAAACAGACCTACAAAAACATATCTAAAACAATTAACAAAATGGCAATAAGAACAAACATACTGATAACTACCTTAAGTGTAAATGGACTAAATGCTCCAATCAAAAGACACAGAGCACACTATTGTAAAACAGTTATACTCAAATAAAGATGTTAAAAAAAATAAAAAATAAAAAAATTTTTTAAAAAGACACAAGAGTGGCTGAATGGATAAAAAAAACCAAGACCCATATACATGCTGTCTACAAGAGACCCACTTCAGATCTAGGGACACACAGAGACTGAAAGTGAGGGGATGAAAAAAGGTATTCCACACAAATGGAAATCAAAAGAAAACCAGAGTAGTAATATTTATATCAGACAAAATAAACTTTAAAATAAAGACTGTTACAAGAGACAAAAAAGGACACTACATCATGATCAAGGGGCCAATCCAAAAAGAAGATGTAACAATTGTAAATAAATATGCACCTAACATAGGAGGACTTCAATATATAATGCAAATATTAACAGACATAAAAGGAGAAATCGACAGTAACACAAAAATAATAGGGGACTTTAACAGCCCATCAATGGACAGATCATCTAGACTAAAAAAATCAATAAGGAAACACTGGCCCTAAAGAACACACTAGACCAAATGGAGTTAATTGATATATACAGAGCATTCCATTCAAAAGCAGCAAAATATACAATCTTTTCAAGAGCACATGGAACATTCTCCAGATTACATGCTAGACCACAAAACAAGCCTGGGTAAATTTAAGAAAACTGAAATCATACCAAGTATCTTTTCTGACCACAATGTTGTTGAGAGTAGAAATCAACTACAAGAAAAAATCAGCAAAATAACACAAGCACGTAGAAGCTAAACAACATGCCACTAAAAAACCAATGGATTACTGAACAATTCAAAGAGGAAATTTAAAAATACATAGAGACAAATGAAAATAAAAACACGACGACCCAAAACCTATGGGATGCAGCAAAAGCAGTTCTAAGAGGGAAGTTTATAGTGATACAAGCTTATTTCAGGAAACAAGAAAAATCTCAAATAAACAACCCAATCTTACACCTGAAGTAACTAGAGGAAGAAAAACAAAACCCAAAGTTAGTAGAAAGGAAGAAATCATACAGATCAGAGCAGAAATAAAATAGAGATTAAAAAAAAAATAGAAAAGATCAACGAAACTAAAAATTGGTTCTTTGAAAAGATAAAATTACTCATCGGGGAAAAAAGGGAGAGGGCCCAAATCAATAAAATCAGAAATGAAAAAGAAGTTACAACCAACATCATAGAAATACAAAGGATCATAAGAGACTATTACATGCAACTATACACCAATAAAATGGACAACATAGAAGAAATGGACAAATTCTTAGAAAGGTACAATCTCCCAAGACTGAACCAGGAAGAAATAGAAAATATGAACCAACTTCCAGTAATGAAATTGAATCAGTAATTTTAAAGCCATCAGGACCAGATGGCTTCACAGGTGAATTCTATCAAACATTTAGAGAAGAGTTAATACCCATCCTTCTGAAACTATTCCAAAAAACTTCAGAGGAAGGAACACTTCCAAACTCATTCTATGAGACCACGATCACCCTGATACCCAAACCAGACAAAGATGTCACCAGAAAAACAGAATTACAGGCCGATAACACTGATGAACATAGACACAAAAATCCTCAACAGAATACTAGCAAACCAATCCAACAAAACAGTAAAAGGATCATACAACATGATCAAGGGGGATTTATCCCAGGGATACAAGAATTTTTCAATATCCGCAAATCAATGTGATACACCACGTTAACACATGGAAGAATAAAATCAACATGATCATCTCAACAGATGCAGAAAAAACTTTTGATAAAATTCAGCATTCACTTTGATAAACACTCTCCAGAAAGTGGGCATAGGGGGAACATACCTCAACATAATAAAGGCCATATATGACAAAATCACAGCTAACATCATACTCCATGGTGAAAAGATGAAAGTATCCCCTCTAAGATCAGGAAAAAGACAAGGATGCCCACTCTCACCACTTTTAGTCAACATAGTTTTGTAAGTCTTAGCCACAGCAATCAGAGAAGAAAAAGAAATAAAAGGAATCCAAACTGGAAAAAAAGTAAAACTGTCACTCTTTGTAGAAGACATGATACTATACATAGAAAGTCCTAAAGATGCCTCCAGAAAACTACTAGAACTCATCAATGAATGCAGTAAAGTTGCAGGATTCAAAATTAGTACACAGAAATCTCTTGCATTTCTATATGCTAACAACAAAATATCAGAAAGAGAAATTAAGGAAACAATCCCATTTACCATCACATCACAAAGAATAAAATACCTAGAAATAAACCTACCTAAGGAGGCCAAAGACCTGTAATCTGAAATCTATAAGATGCTGATGAAAGAAATTGAAGGTGACATTAACAGATGGAAATATATATACTGTTTTCTTGCATTGGAAAAGTCAATATTGTTAAAATGACCATACTACCCAAGACAATCTACAGATTCAATGCAACCTCTATCAAATTAACAGTGGCATTTTTCACAGAACTAGAACAAATAGTATTAAAATTTGTATGGAAACACAAAAGACCCCAAATAGCCAGTAAAGAATCTTTAATGGAGCTGGACAAATCACACTCCCTGACTTCAGACTATACTACAAAGCCACAGTAATCAAAAAAGTATGGTACTGGCACAAAAACAGACATATAGATCAATGGAACAAGATAGAAAGCCCAGAAATATACCCACACACTTATGGTCAATTAATCTACAACAAAGGAGGCAAGAATATACAATGGAGAAAAGACAGTCTCTTCAATAAGTGGTGCTAAGAAAACTGGACAATTACAGGTAAAGGAATTAAATTAGGTTCTCTAACCATATACAAAAATAAACTCAAAATGTACTAAAGACCTAAATGTGAGACCAGATACTATAACTTTCCTAGAGAAAAACACAGGCAGAACACTCTTTGACATAAATTGCAGTAATATTTTTTTGGATCTGTCTCCTAAAGTAATGGAAATAAAAGCAAAAATAAACAAATTAGGCCTAATTAAACGTAAAAGTTTTTGCACAGCAAAGGAAACCAGAAACAAAATTAAAAACAACCCACTGGGACTTCCCTAGTGGCACAGTGGTTAAGAATCCTCCTGCCAATGCAGGGGATACAGGTTCGAGCCCTGGTCTGGGAAGATCCCACATGCCATGGAGTAACTAAGCCCGTGTGTCACAACTACTGAGCCTGTGTGCCACAACTACTGAAGCCCACGCACCTAGAGCCAGTGCTCCACAACAAGAGAAGCCACCGCAATGAGAAGCCCATGCACTGCAACAAAGAGTAGCCCCCGCTCACTGCAACTACAGAAAGCCTGCGCGTAGCAACAAAGACCCAACGCAGCCAAAAATTAATTAATTAATTAAATTTTTTTAAAAAGACAACCTACAGAATGGGAGAAAATATTTGCAATCAATGTGACTGACAAGGGCTTAATTTCCAAAATATACGAACAGCTCACACAGCTCAACATAACAAAAAAACAAACACCCCAATCAAAAAATGGGCAGATGACATAAATAGACATTTCTCTAAAGAAGACATACAGCTGGTCAAAAAGTACATGAAAAGATGCTCAAAAAGGCTAATTATTAGAGAAATGCAACACAAAACTACAGTGAGGTATCACCTCACACCAATCAGAATGGCCATCATCAGAGAGTCTGCAAATAGTAAATGGTAGAGAGGGTTTGGAGAAAAGGGAACCCTCTTCCACTGTTGGTGGGAATGTAAATTGATGCGGCCACTATGGAGAACACTATGGAGGTTCCTTAAAAAATAGAGTTACCATATGATCCAGCAACCCCACTCCTGGGCATATATCTAGAAAAGATGAAAACTCTAATTTGAAAAGATACATGCACTCCCTATGTTCACAGCAGCACTATTTACAATAGCTAAGACATGGAAAGAACCTAAATGTTCATCGACAAATGAATGGATAAAGATGTGATACACATACACGAATGAAATACTGCCATTTGCAGCAACATGGATGGACCTAGAGATTATCATGCTGAGTGAAGTCAGTCAGACAGAGAAGGACAAATATATGATATCACTTATATGTGGAATCTAAAAAAAGTAATACAAATGAACTTATTTACAAAACAGAAATAGACTCACCAACACAGAAAACTTATGGTTACCAAAGGGGAAAGGAGAGGAGGAATACGTTCAGAGTTTGGGATAAACAGATACTCACTACTATATATAAAATCAATGACTAACAAGGACCTACTGTATAGCACAGGGAACTATATTCAATATCCTGTAATAACCTACAATGAAAAAGATTCTGAAAAAGAATATATATACACAAATACGTGTAACTGAATTACTTTGCTGTAACCTGAAAGATGACATTGTAAATCAACTATGCTTCAATTAAAAAAAAAAAAAAAAACAACTTGTACGTGATCGTTCATATTAGTATTACTTATAACCAACAAAACGTGTAAATATTCCAAATGTCCATTTGGTGAATGGAAAAATTAAAAGTGGTATATCCTCACAATGGAATACTATTCAACAATAAAAAGAATGAATTCCTGACATATGCTAAAGCATAGATGGACCTCATAAATACTATGCTTATTGAAAGAGGCTAGACACAAAACCATTACACATTTATATAAATCCATTATATGATATGCCCAAAAGGAAAACCTATATAGAGAGTAAGCAAATTAGTGGCTGCCTCAGGCTGGGGATGGGAAGAGGAACTGACTGCAAATGTCACAAAGATTCTCTTGGGGTGATGGAACCCTTCTAAAACTGGATTGTGATTATGGTTACACAACATAAAGTTACTAAATTAAAATAAATCACTGAATTGTACACTTAAAATAGGTGGATCCTACTGACATAGTACAAAAAAGCAATTTAAAAGATAATATAATATTAATAAATTTATGCAAACATATTTGACAACCTAGATGAAACATATATATTTCTTGAAAAATAATCTACTGAAAAGTGACACAAGAAAAAAGGTCTGAATTAGTCTGTAACTGTTAAAGGAATTAACCCTCACATTTTAAAACCTTCCTTCAAAGAAAACTCAACGTCTAGATGGCTTCAAAGGTGAATTCTTCCCAACATTTAAGGAATAAATAAAATGATCTCACATAAATTCTTTTAGAGAACAGAGAAAGACTGCAAACTTCTCAACCATTTTATAAAGCCAGCAGACCTCTAATCCCAAATCAGACAGGAACACAACAAGAAAAGAACATTACAAGCAAATAACTCAAAGAATCAAAGTTCCTAACAAAATTTTAACAAACTGAATCTAGCCATGCATAAAAAGTATAACATAGCCTGACCAAATGAGGGTTCCTTCAGCTGTGCAAAATACCAGTTCAGAAATAGAAATCCCTGTCATATTAACAGAATAAAAGAGAGAAGCCATTATCACCTCAAAATGCAGAAAAGGTATAGGGTGAAAATCTGTTCATTGTAAAATACTATCAACAAACTAGGAATAGAAAGAGATTTAATCTGATAATCATAATCTACAAAATATGTACATACTTTATGGTAAAACACTGAGTACTTGCTCTCTGAGGACCAGAACAGCACTGTCCAGCAGAATTTCTTGTGACAACTAAAATGCTCTATATCTGCACCATCCAATACAGTAGCCACTAGGCACCAGTGTCTACTGAATAATTCAAAGGTGACTAGGCACTGACTTTTCTATTTTATTTAATTTTAATTAATTTACATTTAAAGAGCATGTGTAGCTAATGGCAACCTGTTGTATAATAAAGACTGTCTGGTCTTTGTACCAGGTTCCTGCGATGGAGCTTCCTTTGTAATTTGTGGTGGGCCCCTCCTGAGTTTATGGAACGGGTAACTCATGGTGGGCTCCTGGAGTCTCCACGTGGGCACTGCCCATGCTGCAAGTTCCAACCATTTGATTGGAGGGTTGGGGCTTTGAGGTAGACGCTATCAGCCCACCCTCCAGGCTGGAGGCTGAGTTCACTCACATGGCTGTGATGTTATCAATCACACCTACACAATGAATACCCAGTAAAAACTCCGGATACTGCTGCCTCATGTTAGCTTTTTGGGTGGTAAACAGACATGGCCCAAGAAAGCGATGTGCCCTGATTCCAATGGGGAGAGGGCGCAGAAGCTCCATGTTTGGGACCCTGCCGGACCTCATCCTGTGTGTCTCTTCATTTGGCTGGTCCCAATTTGTGTCCTTTACAATAAAACTGCAGTTTTAAGTATAGCACTTTCCTAAGTTCTGTGAACTATTCCAGTGAACCTGAGGGGGTCATAGGAACCCCCCAAATTTGCAGCCTATTGGTCAGAAGTGCAGGTGACCTGGGGACCCCGAAACTTACAGCTGGCTACTGAAGTGAAAGCACTCTTGTTGGGGATGGTGCCCTCACCCTGCAGAGTCTGCGCTAACTCCAGGTGACTGGTGTCAGAGGTGAGCAGCTGTGATGTGCTATGTAGTGGACAGTGCAGGCCTAGGGCGAGGCAAGGGTGTTCCCAATGCCACCTCTAGTCCACAAGGTACTACAGGTACAGTACTGGCCAGGAGGTCAGTACAATATAATGCAAGGAAAGAGTATAAATATTGAAAGGAAGATGTAAAACTGTCATAGATGGCATGACTGCATAAAGAAAATCCAAAAGACCTTACAACACTTAGAATTAGTTAATTGTGGATATTCTTCTTTCATAAACACTAAAACTAATCAACTGGTCTCACAAAGATGAGCTACAATGTAGAATCTTCAACTATATCAATGAACTTCTCACACTGTCACATTAAGATCTATTGTTTTATCTTCCTCCTTAAATGGATCATTTACCCACTAATGATTTTATAAATCATGCATTAGTCATGTGGAAAACACTGGTTCCCTGAGTTTACATCTTCTCACCAAAAAATGGCTTTACCAGTCAATTCTGTAAACATTTAATGCAGAAATAATTCCAATTTTACTAAACTCTTATAGAATATGGAAGCAACTTTTGATAAAATTTTTGATACTAACATGACCTTGATAACAAAATCCAATAAGAGTATTGCAAGAAGGGAAAAAAGCAAAGGCCTACTTACACATGAACACTGATGTGAAAATCCTAAACAATGTTACCAAACTACTATACTGAGCAAAACATAAAAAAGAAAATATATAAAGACCAAGCTGGAGTTTATCCCAAAAATTCAAGGTTGATTTAACATTTTTTTAAAAGTCACTGATATTTACTACTTTAACAGATTAAGAAAAAACATAGTATCACCTCGATAGATGCAGATAAAGCATATCTGTAAATGTTAGAATGTACATAACAAGAACTACAGATAACAGAAAAATCTAACAGAGTTTTTCAAAAGCACGTTTATAGTTTTCAAAAAGAAGGACTAGATTTCATAAGAATATAAAAGTATGAAAAAGAACAAACAGATGAAACAAAGAATAAATGAACACACCCAAAACTGAAAAATAATCAACAATTATTTGTTATAGAAAGTCTCATCAAACTAGGAAGTCAGTGGAATTTCTTTTCACTCAAAAAAATGTATTGCTGATATTTTTATAAACATGGAAAATCTAAAGAAAAATTATTAAAATTAGTAAATGGGCTTACAAAGTTCCTGAATACCAAGTCAATATGCAAAAACCTAGTATATTTCCATGTTTTGGCAACAAACACTTTTAAAACTAATGACTAAATTTTAAGATACTAATTGCAGTTCTGGGGCAGAAAATGTACAAAATGACCCTTGATATATCTTGTCATGCTAGAAAGCTGCATTCTAGTTAATAAAGAAATGTTATAAGGAGGGTGTTACCATTTTGAAGCCCCTAATGAAATAATCCATCTGGGCAACGATCACTTAAAGCCATCAGCAAGGGACTTCCCTGGTGGTCCAGTGGTAAAGAACTGCCTTCCAATGCAGTGGACGTGGATTCGATCCCTGGTCGGGGAACTAAGATCCCACGTGCCACGGAGTGGCTAAGCCCGCGCCACAACTACTGAGCTCACGCGCCTCAATGAGAGAGCCCTCATGCTGCAAACTACAGAGCCCACGCAACCTGGAGCCTGCCCAGCACAACCAGACAGAAACCTGATCAGACCAAGCGCCCTAACAAAAAGATCCCACATGCCTCAACAAAGAACCCGTGTGCTGCAACTAAGACCCAACACAACCGAAAGAAATGAGAATAAAGCCATCAGCAAGACAAAGAGAGACAAGTGGGCTTTATGCACCTCCTGAAAGAAGTACCACCACAACCTCGGAAGCACTCTTGCCAAAAAGTCACACTTAAATCTGATCGAGCCTCAAAGTGGAACCTCCTGTGGTGATGGAAATTTTCTTTACCTGTGCCACCCAATTCATGGCTGTCCAATCTGTGGCTACAGAGCACTTGAAACGTGGCAACTGTGACAAAGGGATTTAATTGAATTAACTTAAGTTCAAACAGTCATATGCGGCCGGTGGCTTCAGGACTGGACAGCGCAGCTCTGAATCTACCAATTCACAGAAAACACAAGATGGCAGAACACACCAACAACACTGGGGGTGCAATCAGTCAAACAAGGACATTACCCACCACGCCACTTAGTCAAAGCCTTCAGACCGTGGGAAACTACAGATAAACGGCCTGGCTTCCTCAACAGACAGTTTGGACAGAAAAAAATAGGCAGAGACTGGCTTCCCTGGTGGCGCAGTGGTTGAGAGTCCGCCTGCCGATGCGGGGGACATGGGCTCGTGCCCCGATCCGGGAAGATCCCACATGCCGCGGAGCGGCTGGGCCCGTGAGCCATGGCCGCTGAGCCTGCGCATCCGGAGCCTGCGCTCCACAACGGAGAGGCCACAACAGTGAGAGGCCCGCGTATCGCAAAAAAAAAAAAAGAAAAAAAAATAGGCAGAGACAAGACTCAAAGACAGATCAATCAACTGCACTGTATGCACTTTACTTAGATTCTGATTCAAACAGAGGACAATTTATGAGACAACTGGAAATTTGACAATGGCTGGATTTGGTAATATTGAGAGCTACCTTAATTGGAGAGAAGGCTGTAATTGATAAGTGACAGAAGCAAAACAAACGAGTATACACAACAGCAGACAAAAACCAAAGGGCAGTGTTTAAGGATAAACACTTAGGAGTAAAATTATACAGAAAAGCAAGGAAATGGTTACAAAAGATGGAGTCCTGGCTCCGTCTGTCAGCAGGGAGAAGTTGTGATTAGAAGGGGGCACAGGAAGGGCCTCATTTGGGCTGGGAATGCTCTATTTCTTGAAATGAAATGGTGGCTTCATGGGTATTCATTTGATAATACATTAAGCTGCACTTTTTACATTTTATGAACCTTTCTCCATGTGAATTCTGCTTCACAACTAAAGAGGTAAATAAATAATTTAAATAAGTACGGGGACTAAATTCTGCTTTGGCATTTTCCCCGTGGGTCACACTCTGTGGAAAACTATGAAAAATGGCTATCATACCATGTATTTATTACAATCTTTCTCCTAAGGACATTACCCACTATATCATTTATTCAAAGGCTTCACCAAGGAATGACCAAGAAACGTTTACTTTCTATGAAAAATCAGTTTGCTTTTTCCTTTGGATAATGCAATTCATATAAACATACTCATTACACCTGTCAAAAATTTGAGAACCCAGTTTACAGCTCAAATTCAATAATTATGTAGGACAGTAAGGCTTATAAAAATTGAAACTTTAAGAATTTCTCAAGGCCCTAGAGTTAACATATCGCTGCTTCAATTTTGTTCCAACTTGGATCTTCCATTCTGAGGGTATTTTCCCCGATTTCTTAACCATTTATTCTTTCCTTTTTCACTAGCGGTCTTACACAACTCTTCTAATTCTCTGGAAAAATAATGAGGAATAAACATGAACTCACCTGTAACATGGTCATTTCTGCTGCAAGATGAGTAGCAAGTCTGAGATTTGTTCTGTCCTGCAGCCTCTGCTTCTGCCCCGAAGCTCTGGTGTGAGGTCTTTTACACTAGGAATGAATTTCTGCTTCTGGGAACACCTTTCTTATCTCACACGAGCAGGCTTATCTGTGTGGAACCAGGATCTGTGGACTTGGGAACAAACAAACTTCAACTGGTATATTCACGCTGCACCAAAAATCCTTTCCTCTCTTGCTAGGAACTAGGAATTCATGATCATCTAAGGCCAGAGTGTGTTTCCTATATAACGGAAACAGGACTACCAGGGACAGAAACAGAATGTAACGTAAAAGCACAGCAAAAGTCGCTGCACACAGATAAAGAAGTACCAGCAGTAAGTAATTCTGAGATCCAGTCAGTGTCCACTGAGGACACTGAGGAACAGGTGCTGTGAAGGGCATGACAGCTCTGTGTCAGGCAGATGGAATTTTGGAAAGCTTATGTGATTTGTATTATAACAGATCTGAGTTTCAATCAGCCTTTTCCCTTTGCTGGCTTTATGACTTTGGGGAAAAACAAATAGGAAACTAAGGCTCATCTTACTGAGCCTTAGTTTCCTATTAAAATTTTCTATAACCTTCTTAATTTATGTCTGCCAATCCTATCATTTTCTGAAGGAAGTGTGTTCAACTCTCCCAATATGATTACAGATTGGTCAGTTTTTCCTTGCAATTCTGTTGATTGTATGCTTAAAGCTATGTTGTTTGATGCACAGAGGCTATATATTTCTGGAGGATTATTCTTTAATCATTATGTAATGCCACTGGGATTCTGAGGAATAAGTAAGATATTAAAAGCAAAGTGACTAGTTCCTTGTAATAATAATAGTTAACATCTGAGTGCTTTCTATATATAAGACAAAATACTAAGCACTTTACAATTTAACCCTCACAGACAACCCAAAAGGCATTTAACAAAATCTCCATCTTATATAAAGAAAACTGAGACTTAGAATATGCCCATAATTGCACAATTATTAAATATCAGAAATGGAATGTTATTTCTCTTTCTTGCTACCTCTTGTTCAAGGTATTTACTACCAAAATCATAATGTCATTTGTGTGCATTCATGTACACATATGTACACACGCACACACGCACACACACACACACCATATATCCTGGAATTAGCTCTTATTTCCATGCAGACATTCGGTCCCCTTAGTTCCACAGAAATACAAATGAAGAACAGCCTGCTCATCCCTACGACTAAAAAGCAGCACTTAAAACACCAAGCTCTTCCCTTTCATGTCTTCCTGTGATTCAACCTTCGGTGCCAACTCAGAAACATATGTTGAAGTTCCTCCCGGTTACATAAAAAATGATTCCTTTATATATCTTAAATTGTGAAAATATACTCATCTTATAACTGGAGCTGGTGCACATCAGCACTAAACAAATATAAGCCATAATTATTATTACAAAAGTAAAATATGATGGCCAAACTTAGAAATGTATGTAAGCTAAATAAGAAACAACTATAAACTGTGACCACACATAACCACTCTTAAGAGGTATATGGTCACATTTAAAAACTGTTTTTGTTTTCTTCCTGCTATGCAAACTATCTTTCCAGATCAACAGACATAGTTCTGTTAATATCAACAACTTTCTTAAACAAATAAAAAGGCAGAAAGTAAAATCTATGCATAACAGAAAAAAATACATAAAACATGCAGAAATATACTTGGCAAGAAATATGTAAGGTTCATATGAAACAAACTAAAAACACCAATGAGGACTATAAGAAGAGACTTCATACATGCACAATTTGGTCTTGTTCTGAGATAGGAAGATTTCATACAGTAAAAATAAGTCAGCCCCGAATGATTTATATCTTTAGTCAATTCCAATCACAATCTCAAAAAGCTTTTCTTAAGTTCACCTGGAAGAAGAAAGGTTCAGGAACAGCTTTGGACACTTTTGGAAATACAAAATAATGAGTGTAAACAGGCCCTTGTAATATTAACATATATTATAAAATTATATTATCAAAAAAGTATTTCACACTGCCTCCAGAAAAGATACATAGATAAACAAAGCATAATGGTCCAAATATGTAAGGATTTAGCATGCAATAAATGTGGCTTTTCACATGCAAAGTAAAACTGGATTACTTAATGAACAGAAGTGATTAACACTTGAGAGAAAATAAAGCTAGTTATCTATCTCATACATTACAACAAACTGCAGTTGACCCTTAACAACTTGGGGGTTAGGGGCACCGACCCACCCGTGCATTCAAAAATCCTCATATAATTAACTTTATAGTTGGCCCTCTGTATCAGAGGTTCCATATCTGCAGATTCAACCAACCTCTGATCATATAGTACTGTAGTATTTATTGAAAAATATCTGCATATAAGTGGACCCATGCAGTTCAAACCCGTATTGTTCAAGGGTCAACTGTACTTCCAGATGGATCAGAATTTAAAATAATGGAAACCACGATAGTACCTAAAGAAAACACAAGTGAATATTTGTATAATTTTGGGGGAAACATCTCCCCAACACATGATACAAAGGCAAAAGCCATACAATTTTATTTTAAAGGTCAATAAATTTAACCATTAAAAAACATAATAAACTGAGTGGTTCAAGAAAAATCAGTCATACGCACACACACACACACTCTGACACACACCCCAGACAAGGAAAATATACCTACAGTGAATACATCATTTCCTTTGCATCATGCTTTCACATCATCTCATTTCATGCAATAAAAACTACGGCACTCTGACAAATAAAACTACGTTTACATTCAAACTATTTCCTTAAGCAGACAGCCAAATTCACAGTGTGATTTTTAAATTTCCTTTGTAGTTTTGTCCAAAACTATTTGGCACAGTTTAGCTGGATTTCAGCAAAAAACTTATCAAGAGTAGAGACGCTTATGTCAAAATGAGGCAGATTTTACAGAGAAAACAGAGTTGAGAATGTGAGGTGGACAGAGTGTGACACACCATCAGTGTGGTAGTTTTAAAATATTTCTGATATATTAGTTGCTCAGCACAGTACAGATTGGACCTTATTTTCCTTTAATTTAAACAAATGTTTTTGCAAATTGGCCCTGGAGGGAGAAGTTCTCCCTGAATGCTCTTACACTTGACTCTTACATGTCCCTTCAGCAAATGGAAGCCTACACCCGCCCTTTGTTGTACAATTTGGCCCCTTTTAACTTCACGGGTGTGACTTTGCCTCAGCAGTTTCCCGCAGAGCACTGCAGCTCTCCCTGCCACGCACTCACATTTACCTGCAGGAGGAAGGGGCACCTTCATCATCATCCTGTAGCTCCCACTCAGCATCAAATTCTGTGGAATTGCAAGGGAAAGGGAAAGAATAATGAAAAAAATGACATCTACTTACACCTACTATGTGCCAGATGTTCTACACACCGTACTGTCTTTTTTGATGCATTCAGTTCTCATCATAGAAGAAGCAATAAGGCACAGAAGTTCAATAACATGCCAAAAACAGACCACATACACAGGAAGTGGCAGATCTGGGCCACTGGTCCAATGCAGCCCACCCCAGAACCTGTGATCACAGGCCCTCAACAACTGTTTTGGGAGGGGTGGGCAAAGGCCTTGGGAGTCCCTGTTTATAGTCCCAGTACACGCACAACACAGTCCCCTGTCTAGAAATGTTGGCACCAGGGCAGACTAAGGAGAATAACAAGAGAAAGATAAGTTCTCAGGGGCAAGTTGAAAAAAACTCCCCTGGTAAGTTTAAACTCCCCACTTGGGACAAAATATTTCAACTTAACATATCTGTAATATACTTTAAGGGCTTTAAGCAGGATATGCAGCATATTCCAAATTTTTTTTTTTAAAGGGAACACTTAAGGTGTATTCAAAACATACACACGTTTCTTGACTAAAATAAATGCACAAAATGTTAGCAGTGACTGTTTCCTGTTGATGGGATCATGACTGATTTTCATTTGAATCTGTTTATCAAGATACTCTAAATTAACTACAGTGAACATATTTTAAAGTCCTTAACCCAAGAAAACAGGCAAGCAGAGCAGTTTCAGTCCAGCACCACGTGGATGAAACAAAGTAAACAGTAAATAATAAATAAAATAAACTAATGTACGTTTTGATGACAGCAAAAAGCCTCCGGGCTAGGGCAGAAAAGGTCACTTCTTTCCATTCCCTCATTTTCAGATGAAAAGCCTGAGACCCAGAAATCGTGCCGACAGCTACTGTCAAAGTTGTTTGGGGGTTCTCGTTAGTGGAGGGGCCTCGGAAAAACCCTCCTGATAAAGGCAGAGGCGACCTGGGTGGAGCCAGGGAGAGGCGACACGGGCCCTGCAATCGGGTCACGCCGCGAACACTGGCCGGACGCTCCCCGACCCGCCGTGGGTCCCGGCGCTACGATGGCTCTCCGACCGCGCCCGCCCAGGGCTCGCGGGCGGGGACGCGCAGGGACGCGCGTGGGGAGGCACCGCCTTTCCAAGCCGGCCTGGCAGGAGACGCCCCGGCGCGACGAGCACAGCCGCTGCGGACGAAGGGACTCCCCCCCGACCCCCGGGGGCCACCGGTGCCCACCGCACCCCAGCCGCGGAGACCCCGGCCCAAGCACTGACGCCCACTGGCGGCCCTGGCACGACCCCCAGCCCCTTCCCCGCGGGCCCCCTCAGCCCCAGCCGCCCGCCCCACAGGAATCCAGCCCCGGAACCTGCAACAAAGGCCTCGGAACCACGGACGCGCGGGACCGGGACCCACGTGACCGCCCCGCCCCCGGCCTTTGCGCGACCCGGGCGGACCCGCGGGATCCGGACGGCCCGGAGCTGGGCTGGGGAACCGCGCGCGCGCACGAGCACGGGGACACGCGCCCACTGGCCTCTCGCGTGGCGGCGAAGGACAAAGAGAAGGGTCAAACCTGCCGCGTGCGCTGCGCGTGCGCGACGGAAAGGAGCCTCCAAACTACACTTCCCAGGAGGTTCCGCGGCACGCGGCGTGCGGCGTCGTAGGAGCGCTGGTCGCCTAGAGACCCGGGCTGAGGCCGCCACAGCGAGCTGTGGCAACGCGCGTTCGGGGGAAACGTAAAGAATTAGGATTTTTAAAAGACCTGGAATCCAAATCAGGTAGATTGATAAGTGATAGGTAGGTATGTAGACAGATGTGATAGAGAATTGGCTTAAGAATTCAATTGAAGAAAACCAAAAAAAGCAGATAGTAAAGCAGAAAAAAAGGGACTTTATAATTCAAGGGCTGTGGGGCGAGTTATTATAAGTCACTCTAATTTTTTTAAAGAGAGTGAAGGGTAGGATGAAAAAAGAGGAATAATCACAGATACATAGGAGATTGAATGAGAATCCGCTGTTAATAAATTCTAAATTCTGTGTGACACAAATGATTCTTAAGGGGTAGACGTGTCAAATTCGACCCAAGAAACAAAAAAACCCAAACGTGAATGGAAATGAAGACAAAGTCAGAGATTCTCCGCCGAAAAGCATCGTTCAATGAGTTTCCAGTGAATTCTTTCAAACATCCAGTGATCAGAGAACTCGTATTTAAATAGTTACAGAGGAATTAGAAGGGAAATTTTCTATTTATGTAATAGCATAAAGGCACCAAAATGGACAGATGTATGATTTGAAAAGGAAGCCCAGATAAAACTTGATTATTGCTGCCCATGCAAAAATACTGAGAAATTATCAACAGATTATTTTTGTAGACTATTTGGCAATATTTTGTAGAAATAGAAATATTTTTGTAGAATAGAAACCAAGTGGATTCTATTCTAGAAATATGAGGGTGATCAGGATATACATTAATATAAATAAATAAGGGGAAAATAGAATTACCTCAATAAAATTAAAATTTTTAACTGAAAAAATACATTCTAGACTTTAAAAAATAAATCAGTAAAAGTTGTTTCGTAATTTAGCCTTATGAAAGATACAGACTTCGACCATGAAGCCAGTATGCTGCTTAAGGGTAGAATATAAGGAGGAGTTAGGAACAAGGTACTAATACCCAGGATTAAGATTTTTAAAACTGGACTAACGCTGGGACTTCCCTGGTGGTCCAGCGGTTAGGACTCCTCACTCCCATTGCAGGGGCACAGGTTCAATTCTGGTCGGGGAACTAAGATTCCAGAGCCATGCAGCATAGCCAAAACAAAAACAAAAACACACAAATAAAATGGACTAATACTTAAAATGCAGAACACAAGTGTTACCAAGTCCAAGCTCATGCTGGTCACCACACGACAGGCCAGTAAATCCAGAGGTGATTTGCTGGGACAATGAATAGCAACTGTATTAGGAAGGTCAGCAGAGGTGGACTAGTGTCCTAAAGAACCATCTTCCCGGAGTTGGAATTCAGGCTTCTTTTATACTAAAAGGGGAGGGGTGTCGTTGGTTGTTGCGAACTTCTTGGTGCCCGAATCCTTTGTTCTTGCAGCTGTCCACCTAGGTCCAGTCACAATGTTCCTTTAAACCCCCAACAAGACAAATCTTATTCTCTGTTCTGCAACTTTTTACCTCCATATGAATGGAACAGTGTTACACTCTTAATAAGTATAACAATGTTATACTCTTAATTCTCAGAGCCTTGAGAATGGGTTATCCTGTATATTTCAGGCTATAGGCTACACTCTTAACTTGTATTATGGCAAAAGCAATAGAATACAAAGCTTAAAGTAAAAGAAACAGATCAAATATGGAGTCAGATTTGTTCTTCCCTATGACACAAGGATATGTGTCAGTGATCACTGCTGAAGTAAACACATTTTTACACCATTTGGGGTTTTTATTCCATAAAATGTCAATTATCTTTGCCATTTTTCTATTGTGTTATCTATTCATGCAGGTGAATGTATATTGTTTACTAATCCTCAATATGCAATGTATGTTTTAATTTTTTCTGTCTATTCCTTGTCTTTGAACTTTGTTTATAAAATTGTTGATCCCATAGGCTTTATTTCTGACATAAACTTTATCTAGCTTTTCCTTTATGGTTTCATTTGTGGTTTACTTATGTGTCTTGTTAAGAAATCTTTCTACATCCTGGTATCACAAAAAATTTCCATGTATTATCTTCTAATAGTTTCAGCATTTTACTTTCACATTTAAGTTGGAATCTGTCTGAAGTTGTGTGTGTGCATGTAGTGTAGATATTGATGTAATTTCATTTTTTAAAAAATATTTATTTATTATTTTTTTTGGTTGCACCAGGTTTTAGTTGTGGCTCATGGGATCTTCACTGCCGCGTGTGGGAGCTTTATTGCAGCATGCAGGATCTTTAGTTGCAGCATACAAACTCTTAGTTGTGGCATCTGGGATCTAGTTCCCTGACCAGGGATTGAACCTGGGCCTGCTGCATTGGCAGCTCGGAGTCTTAGCCACTGGACCACCAGGGAAGTCCCTATAATTTCATTTTCTTTCCACATCGGAAGCCAATTTCCTCATCCCAAGTGCGTTCAATTGCTAGAGCTGCCATAACAAAATATCACAGACTGGGTGGGGTAAACACCAGAAATGTATTTTGTCACAATTCTGGAGACTAGAAGTCTGATTTCACGGTGTTGGCAGGTTTGGTTTCTTCAAAGGTCTCTGTCCTTGGCTTGCAGGTGGCCGTCTTCTCCCTGTGTCTTCACATGGTCCTCCATCTGTGCGTGTCTGTGTCCTAATCTCCTCTTCTTTTTTTCCTCCAGTTTTATTGAGGCATAATGGACATACAGCACAGTATAAATTTAAGGTGTACAGCATAATGACTTGACTTACCTACCCCATGGAATGATGACCACAATAAATTCAGTGAATATCCATCATCTCACATAGATACAAATTTAACGAAATAGAAGAAGTTTGTTCTCGTTGTGATGGGACCTCTTAGGCTTTACTCTCTTAATGACTTGGAGCCGTATTCACAACTCACAGCGGTGCTGATTCTGTTTACCGCATCACACGTTCCATCCCTAGTACCTATTTGTCTTATAACTGGAAGTTATAAGTTAATTCCTGTTACACAACACAGTGATTCTGTTACTGACTTCAGTCCTTGGACACTTTAATCAACAGAAATTGGTAAGTGGCCAGAGGATGAATTCGGGCAAGGCTTACTGGGACTCACAAACAAGAACAAGAACAACTCACAAACAAGGCTTTACTGGGACTCTGCAAAACAAGAAACAGGTGCCCTTGCTTGCTTACTGAGGTGGGGCAAGCTGGTCCCCTAAATGGGATGAGGGTAGGGGCAGATCAGTGGGTCGGGCCAGAGGGGTGGCTTAGGTGGTCTGCCCACCCCCTTGGTGCAGGGATCATGCACAGTACCCTGCTTTTGCTCACTGCACCTCAGAAGCATCAGGTGGTTTTTAGCCTTTTAGTATCTTATTCATAATTTGCCCCAATTGTGCATGCATGCAGTTATTTTTAGTCCCTTATAGTTCCTTTGCATCTGTTGCTCAAGGAGATGTTTGTCCAGGTGCCAGCACTGCAGCAAAGGGTCCCAGATCCCAGGTGCCTCCTGTCTCAATTCTATATTTCTATACGTTTCAAAATGATTGCCACAATAAGTTTCACTACCATCTGTCACCATACAGGACATTATATAATTATTTATTATATTCCACACACTGTATATTTCATACCCATGACTGATTCATCTTGTAACTGGAAGTTTGTACCTCTTAATCTCCCTCACCTATTTCTAGCCTCCCCCACCTCCCTTGCCATTTTGAAGGAAAAAAAACTATTAGAACTAATAAATGAATTCAGAATAGTTGCAGGACAAGATTAATATACAGAAAATCTGATGCTTTTATATATACTAATAATTAACTATTGGAAAGAAAAGCAAGAAAACAGTTCTGTTTAAAATTATATCAAAGGGGCTTCCCTGGTGGCACAGCGGTTAAGAATCCTCCTGCCAATGTAGGGGGCACGTGTTTGAGCCCTGGTCCAGGAAGATCCCACATGCTGCAGAGCAACTAAGCCTGTGCGCCACAACTACTGAGCCTGTGCTTTCGAGCCCAAGAGCCACAGCTGCTGAGCCTGCGTGCCACAACTACTGAAGCCTGCACGCCTAGAGCACGTGCTCCACAACTAGAGAAGCTACTGCAAAGAGGAGCCCACGCACTTCAATGAAGAGTAGCCCCTGCTCGCCGCAACTAGAGAAAAGCCCGTGCACAGCAACAAAGACCCAACGCAGCCAAAAATAAATAAATAAATTAATTAATAATTTTTTTTAAAAAAAGAAAGAAAACTCTTAGCTCTACCATTTGAGGTCATTATGTTACCGAACCAAACTTGGGTCCACTTGCCCCCGCACAGCAAAGCCAATCTACTGACACCGGTTGTGGTGAAGGAAAGGGCAGAGCTGACTGCAGGCGTCCAACATGGGGCCAAGCAAGGAGCAAGGTTGGCTAGTGCCTGAAAGACACCAACCCTCGATGGCTTTCAGGGAAAGGTTCTTAAAGACGGGGTGAGTGATGGGGGTTGTGGGGTGTGATCAGCTCGTGGACTTTCTTCTGATCGGTTGGTGGTGAGGTAATCGGGAGTCGACATCGTCGACCTTCAGGTTCCAGCTGGCCTGGGGTCTACGTGCTTGTGGGCAGCAGACTGTTAACTTCTTCTACCTGGTGGGGGTCTCAGTATCTGCAAAACAGCTCAAGGACATG
Source organism: Kogia breviceps (assembly GCF_026419965.1). NCBI lineage: Eukaryota > Metazoa > Chordata > Mammalia > Artiodactyla > Physeteridae > Kogia > Kogia breviceps. The sequence goes on along the minus strand of NC_081324.1, from coordinate 89,741,427 downwards.
GCTCAGCATAGTATCTACAGCCCTTGAGGAGGAACTAAAGACCTTTGACTTTAACAGCTAAAGTATTATTTTGTCTTGCTTGACTGTTTTCCCTCCTTTCTGCATTTTCTCACTTCTCTGGTTGAATTTGTTCTCTGGAACTGGGCGAAGGCCTAGGAGGCTAAAGGCTTTGCACAGACAAGAGGCAGGCAGGGCACGGCACTTGTCAGGGTGCTGTCCTGTTCTGGGAAGGTCCCACAGGCTCCTGCTGGGCTACGATTGGGTGCGTTTCTATTTTCCATGTCCATTAGGTGACAGTATTGAGATACTTCCTGCCACTCATAACAAAGTCTCCTTTTCCCCATGTTCCCATAACACTCTCCTTATGTCCCTTCAAGCCCCCATCAACAACTTCCTTGACGACCTTCAGGCTCTGCTAACACCTTTCCTAAGGGCCCTTCAGGCTTTCACTAACACTTTCCTCAAAAGTCTTCCAGATTCTGCTCACCACCCAGTGCCCAAACCAGTGGCAGATGTTCTAAGGTTTTGTTGCAGTAGCACCCCACTTCCAAGACCAAATTTCTATTCCAGTCAGTACTGCTGCCTAAAGCATGCCCCCAAACTATAGCGCACATAACAACAAAGATGTTACATCTCTCATGGTTTCTGTTGGTCAGGAGTCCCGGGAGGGTTTGGCTGCTGGTTTATGGTTCAGGGCTCCTCGTGCAATTGCTGTCCCTTGGTGGCTGGAGCTGGAAAGGGTGGCACTGGAAGATGTGGGGCTGGATGGGCATCTCTTTTTCTCCATGGAGCCACAGAGCCTCTCTACGTAATTTCTCCACCGGCACTCTCTGAGGTTTCTCTCTGAGCACCACAGCCTGATGGGCTGCTCACAAGGCCGCCAAAGCTTCAAGAACATGTGTTCCAGCAAGGAAAGCAGAAGCACTTTCTACACATTCTTTTAGCTACAAACAAGTCACCAGCCAACAGGACTCTCGGTGGGGGGAGTGTCACAGTCACACTGTAGAAGAGGATGCCAGATAGGACATGTGGTCACAGTCAACTTTGGAAAACAAAATCTGCCACATGTGTCAATAACGGGTCCATTGTTGGTCATTTCATATAGTTCCACCTAATATAGACATATACAAAGGTGTGGGGGAAGAAACCTGGATTCCATTTTATTCAGAAGTTTTTCATCTATTAGATTGACCTCTATTTTTTTTCTACTGTCTATCCAATTTCGGTGTGAAGGTTATACAGGACTGTAAATGAATTTGAGAGTAATCTATCCTTTAAAATTTTTCTAGCACTGCTTGTATAACACAATGATGATCAAGTCCTTCAATGTTTGGTAAAATTTTACTGTTCAACAATCTAGGCTTGTTACATTTCATTTAGGGGTTTTTGACTACAATTCAGTTTCTTTATTTGTGTTTGATTTATTCAGTCTCACTTTTTCCTGCTTGGTCAATTTTGGTAATGTATAATTTACAAGAAAATTGAAAATTTTAATCTAAATTTTCATATATAGTGGCACGTGGTTATTCTTAGTATTCTCATGTAATTTAAAAAATCTAAATTATCTGTGTTTATGTCCCCTTTTTTATCTAATATTAGTTACAAGTACTTTCTCATGAATGTCCATGAATCTATCACCCAGTCTGAGAAACAGAAAATTACAAATCACTTGCAGTCTCTGTCTGCTGTTCCTCCTTTCCAACTCACTGCTTTCTCCACAGAGGTAGACACTATCCTAAATATTTTGCTTATCATTATCTTGCCTTTTTGTGTGTGTGTGTGTGTGTGGTACGCGGGCCTCTCACTGTTGTGGCCTCTCCCATTGCGGAGCACAGGCTCCGGACGCACAGGCTCAGTGGCCATGGCTCACGGGCCTAGCCGCTTCATGGCATGTGGGATCTTCCTGGACCGGGGCACAAACCCATGTCCCCTGCATCGGCAGGCGGACTCTCAACCACTGCGCCACCAGGGAAGCCCTATCTTGCTTTTTTATTTCATCATCTTATCACCTACACATGGTGTGTCTAAATAATATATAATTCCATTTCACTTTATTGGACTTTAACTATGGTATTATATTATATACAGTCTTCTGAGAATGACATTTTTTACTCAATAATATGTATCTAGTATGTAAACATGTTTATTCAATTGTAGTTTATTTCATAGTTACAGCATAGTATTCTATTGATTGTATGTAATAGTTTTATTCATTCTTCTTTTACATCCTTATTAGATTTATTTTGTTTTAATTAAAAATTTTACCAAGATAATTGCAAGTTCACCTCCAGTATAAAATAAAATACAAAGCGATCCCTAATATACTTTGCCCAGCTTATCCCTAGTGTTAACATTTTGCAAAACTACAGTATAATATCACAGCCAGAGTACTGACATTGATACAATCCACAAGACTTCCTAAGATTTCTCCAGTTTTACTTACACTCAGTTGAGTGTGTATATGTATCAAGTTCTATTTGACTTTATCACCTGTGTATGTTTATATATCGATGACTACAGTCAAGATACAGAACAGTTCCGGGCTTCCCTGGTGGCGCAGTGGTTGAGAATCCGCCTGCCGATGCAGGGGATACGGGTTCGTGCCCCGGTACGGGAAGATCCCACATGCCGCGGAGCGGCTGGGCCCGTGAGCCATGGCCGCTGGGCCTGCGCGTCCGGAGCCTGTGCCCCGCGCAACGGGAGAGGCCACAACAGTGAGAGGCCCGCGTACCACAAAAAAAAAAAAAAAAAAGATACAGAACAGTTCCAACACACACAAAATTTATTGTGTAATTTGATACTTTTGAAAATCAATCATTTTATTAAATCCTATTTTATAAAGTTTTTCTGGTGTGTAGAAGTAGAACTGACTTGGATATACTAACCTGACATCCAGTGACTTTGCTAAATTCATTTTTTCTTCTTAACTATATTATTTACAAATGATTTCATGCTACTGAAAAGTTGAAAAAATACTAAAGAAATACAGAATTTAAAGAATTGTAAAGAATGCCTGATTGGTTCAAGATGGCGGAGTAGATGGACGTGCGCTCACAACCTCTTGCAAGAGTACCGGAATCACAAATAACTGCTGAACAATCATCGACAGGAAGACACTGGAACTCACCAAAAAAGACACCCCACATCCAAAGACAAAGGAGAAGCCACAATGAGACAGGAGGAGGGGGCGCAATCACAATAAAATCAAATCCCATAACTGCTCGGTGGGTGACTCACAAACTGGAGAACACTTATACCACAGAAGCCCGCCCACTTCAGTGAAGGTTCTGAGCCTCACATCAGGCTTCCCAATCTGGGAACAGGAGGAAGAATTCCCAGATTCCCAGTCAGACTTTGAAGGCTAGCAGAATTTGCTTGCAGGACTTCGGCAGGACTGGGGGAAACAGAGACTCCACTCTTGGAGGGCACAGACAACGTAGTGTGTGCATCAGGACCCAGGGGAAGGAGCAGTGACCCCACAGAGACTGAACCAGACCTACCTGCTAGTGTTGGAGGGTCTCCTGCAGAGGTGGGGGTTGGCTATGTCTCAGCATGAGGAAAAAGGCGCTGGCAGCAGAAGTTCTGGGAAGTACTCCTTGGCAGTGAGCCCTCCTGGAGTCAGCCATTAGCCCCACCAAAGAGCCAGGTAGGCTCCAGTGCTGGGTCGCCTCAGGACAAACAACCAACAGGGAGGGAACTCAGCCCCACCCAAGAGCAGACAAGCAGATTTAAGTTTTACTGAGCTCTGCCCACCAGAGCAACACCTGGATCTACTCACCACCAGTCCCTCCCATCAGGAAGCTTGCCCAAGCCTCTTAGACAGCTTCATCCTCCAGAGGGCAGACAGCAGAAGCAAGAAGAACAACAATTCTGCTGCCTGAGGAACAAAAACCACATTCACATAAAGACAGACAAAATGAAAAGGCAGAGGACTATGTACCAGATGAAGGAACAAGATAAAACCCCCAAAAGACAACTAAATGGAGACAGGCAACCTTCTAGAAAAATAATTCAGAATAATGATAGTGAAGATGATCCAGGACCTCGGAAAAAGAATGGAGGCAAACATCAAGAAGATGCAAGAGGGCTTCCCTGGTGGTGCAGTGGTTGACAATCCGCCTACCAATGCAAGGGGCACGGGTTACAGCCCTGGTCCGGGAAGAACCCACATGCCGTGGAGCAACTAAGCCTCTGCATCACAACTACTGAGCCTGCGCTCTAGAGCCCGCATGCCACAACTACTGAAGCCCGCACGCCTACAGCCCATGCTCAGCAACAAAAGAAGCCACCGCAATGACAAGCCTGTGCACTGCAACGAAGACTAGCCCCCGCTCACCGCAACTAGAGAAAGCCCGCGTGCAACAATTAAGACCCAATGCAGCCAAAAATAAATAAATAAAAATAAATTTATTTTTTTAAAAAGAAGATGCAAGAAATGTTTAACAAAGACCTAGAAGAATTAAAGAACAAACAAACAGAGATGAACAATACAATAAGTGAAATGAAAAGTACACTAGAAGGAATCAAGAACAGAATAACCAAGGCAGAAGAACGGGTTAACTGACCTGGAAGACAGAATGATGGAATTCACTGCCACGGAACAAAATAAAGAAAAAAGAATGAAAAGTAATGAAGACAGCTTAAGAGACTACTAGGACAACATTAAATACACCAACACTCACATTATAGGGGTCCCAGAAGGAGAAGAGAGAGAGAAAGGACCCAAGAAAATATCTGAAGAGATTACAGTTGAAAAACTCCCTAACATGGGAAAGGAAATAGCCACCCAATTCCAGGAAGTGCAGAGTCCCAGGCGGGATAAACCCAAAGAGAAACATGCCAAGACACACAGTAATCAAACTGACAAAAATTAAAGACAAAGAAAAATTATTTAAAGCAATAAGGAAAAAATGACAACATACAAAGCAGCTCCCATAAGGCTAACAGCTTATTTCTTAGCAGAAACTCTACAAGCCAGAAGGGAGTGGCCTGACATATTTAAATTGATGAAAGGGAAGAACCCACAACCAAGATTACTCTACCCTGCAAGGATCTCATTCAGATTTGATGGAGAAATCAAAAGCTTTACAGACAAACAAAAGTTAAGAGAATTCAGTACCACTAAACCGGCTCTACAACAAATGCTAAAGGAACTTCTCTAAGTGGGAAACACAAGAGAAGAAAAGGACCTACAAAAACAAACCCAAAACAATTAAGAAAATGGTAACAGGAACATACATATCGATAATTACCTTACATGTGAATGGATAATTAAGAAAATGGTAATAGGAACATACATATCGATAATTACCTTAAATGTGAATGGATTAAATGCTCCAACCAAGAGACACAGGCTTGCTGAATGGATACCAAAAAAAGACCCATATATATGCTGTCTACAAGAAACCCACTTCAGACCTAGGGACACATACAGACTGAAAGTGAAGGGATGGAAAAAGATATTCCATGCAAACGGAAATCAAAAGAAAGCTGGAGTCGCAATACCCCTATCAGATAAAACAGACTTTAAAATAATGTTACAAGAGACAAGGAAGGACACTACAGATCAAGGGATCAATCCAAGAAGATATAACAATTATAAATATATATGCACTCAACATAGGAGCACCTCAATACATAAGGCAAATGCTAACAGCTATAAAAGAGGTAAGCAACAGTATCTCAATAATAGTGGGGGACTTCAACACCTCACTTACACCAATGGACAGATAATCCAGACACAAAATTAATAAGGAAACACAAGCTTTAAATGACACAATAGACCAGACAGGTTTAATTGATATTTATAGGACATTCCATCTGAAAACAGTGGAGTACGCTTTCTTCTCAAATGTACATGGAACATTCTCCAGGATAGATCACATCTTGGGTCACAAATCAAGCCTCAGTAAATTTAAGAAAATTGAAATCATATCAAGCATATTTTTTGACCACAATTCTATGAGATTAGAAATAAATTACAGGGAAAAAAAGTTAAAAATACAAACACATGGAGGCTAAATAATATGTTCTAAATAACCAAGAGATCACTGAAGAAATCAAAGAGGAAATCAAAAATTAGCGAAAGACAGACAAATGACAATGAAAACACGATGATCCAAAACCTATGGGATGCAGCAAAAGCAGTTCTAAGAGGGAAGTTTATAGCAATACAATCCTACGTCAAGAAACAAGAAATATCTCAAACAATCTAACCTTACACTTAAAGGAACTACAGAAAGAAAAACAAAGGAAACCCAAAGTTAATAGAGGAAAGAAATCAGAAATATCAGAGCAGAAATAAATGAAAGAGAAACAAAGAAAACAATAGCAAAGATCAATAAAAGTAAAAGCTGATTCTTTGAGAAGATGAACAAAATTGATAAACCTTTAGCCAGACTCAAGAAAAAGAGGGAGAGGACTCAAATCAATAAAATTAGAACTGAAAAAGGAAAAGTTACAATGGAAACTGCAAAAGTACAAAACATCATAAGAGACTACTGCAAGCAACTCTATGCCAATAAAATGGACAACCTGGAAGAAACGGACAAAAACTTAGAAAGGTATAACCCTCCAAGACTGAACCAGGAAGAAACAAAAAATATGAAAAGACCAATCACAAGTAATGAAATTGAAACTGTGATTTAAAATCTGCCAACAAACCAAGGTCCAGGAACAGATGGCTTCACAGGTGAATTCAATCAAACATTTAGAGAAGAGTCAATACCCATCCTTCTCAAAGTCTTCCAAAAAAGTGCAAAGGAAGGAACACTCCCAACCTCATTCTATGAGGCCAACATCACCCTGATACCAAAACCAAACAAAGATACTACAAAAAAAGAAAATTACAGGCCAATATCACTGATGAATATAGATGCAAAAATCCTCAACAAAATACTAGCAAACAGGATCCAACAACACATTAAAAGGATCATGCACCATGATCAAGCAGGATTTATCCCAGGGAAGCAAGGATTCTTCAAAATACGCAAATCAATCAATGTGGTACACTATATTAACAAACTGAAGAATAAAAACCATATGATCATCTCAATCAATGCAAAAAAAGCTTTTGACAAAATTCAACACTGATTTATGAATAAAAACTCTCTAGAAAGTGGGCATAGATGGAACCTACCACAACATAATAAAGGCCATATACAACAAACCCACAGCAAACATCATTCTCAATGGTGAAAAACTGACAGCTTTTTCTCTAAGATCAGGAACAAGACAAGGATGTCCACTCTCGCCACTATTATTCAACATAGCTTTGGAAGCCCTAGCCATGGCAATCAGAGAAGAAAAGGAAATTAAAGGAACACAAATTGGTAAAGAAGTAAAACTGTCACTGTTTGCAGATGGCATGATACTCTACATAGAGAATCCTAAAGGTGCCATGAGAAAACAACTAGAGCTAATCAATGAATTTGGTAAAGTTGCAGAATACAAAATTAATGCACAGAAATCTCTTGCATTCCTATACACTAACAACAAAAGATCAGAAAGAGAAATTAAGGAAACAATCCCATTCACCACTGCAACAAAAAGAATAAAATACCTAGGAATAAACCTACCTAAGGAGGTAAAAGACCTGTACTCAGAAAACTATATGTCACTGATGAAAGAAATCAAAGATGACACAAACAGATGGAGAGATATACCATGTTCTTGGACTGAAAGAATCAATATTGTGAAAATGACTATACTACCCAAAGCAATCTACAGATTCAATGCAATCCCTATCAAACTACCAATTGTATTTTTTACAGAACTAGGACAAAAAAGTCTTAAAGTTTGTATGGAGACACAAAAGACCCCGAATATCCAATGTGGTCTTGAGGGAAAAAAACGGAGCTGGAGGGATCAGACTCCCTGACTTCAGACTATACTACAAAGCTACAGTAATCAAGACAATATGGTACTGGCACAAAAACAGAAATATAGATCAATGGAACAGGATAGAAAGCCCGGAGATAAACCCACGTACCTATGGTCAACTAATCTATGACAAAGGAGGCAAGGATATACAATGGAGAAAAGAAAGTCTCTTCAGTAAGTGGTGCTGGGAAAACTGGAAGCTGCATGTAAAAGAATGAAATCAGAACACTCCCTAACACCATACACAAAAATAAACTCAAAATGGATTAGAGACCTAAATGTAAGACTGCACACTATAAAACTCTTAGAGGAAAATATAGGAAAAACACTCACATAATTCACAGCAAGATCTTTTTTGATTCACCTTCTAGAGTAATGGAAATAAAAACAAAAATAAACAAATGGGACCTAATGAAACTTAAAAGCTTTTGCACAGGGCTTCCCTGGTGACGCAGTGGTTGAGATTCTGCCTGCCGATGCAGGGGACATGGGTTCGAGCCCTGGTCTGGGAAGATCCCACATGTCACAGTTCAACTGGGCCCATGAGCCACAACTACTGAGCCTGTGCGTCTGGAGCCTGTGCTCTGCAACAAGAGAGGCCGCGATAGTGAGAGGCCCATGCTTCGCAATGAAGAGTGACCCCCACTTGCCGCAACTGGAAAAAGCCCTTGCACAGAAACGAAGACCCAACACAGCCAAAAATAAATAAATAATTAATTTAAAATGAATATCTGGGACTTCCCTGGTGGCACAGTGGTTGAGAGTCCGCCTGCCAATGCAGGGGACACGGGTTTGTGCCCCTGTCCGGGATGATCCCACATGCCGCGGAGCAGCTGGGCCCATGAGCCTTGGCCACTGGGCCTGCATGTCTGGGGCCTGTGCTCCGTGGTGGGAGAGGCCACAACAGTGAGAGGCCCACATACTGCAAAAGAAAAAAAAATCTGCATTAAAAAATTTTTTAAAAAAGCTTTTGCACAGAAAAGGAAACTATAAACAAGATGAAAAGATAACCCTCAGAATGGGAGAAAATATCTGCAAATGAATCAACAAAGGAGTAATATCCAAAATATATAAACAGCTCACGCAGCTCGATATTAAAAAAACAAACAACCCAATCCAAAAATGGGCAGAAGACCTAAATAGACATTTCTCCAAAGAAGACATACAGATGGCCAAGAGGCACATGAAAAGCTGCTCAACATCACTAATTATTAGAGAAATGCAAATCTAAACTACAATGAGGTATCACCTCACACCAGTTAGAATGGACATCATCAGAACATCTAAAACAACAAATGCTGGAGAGAGTGTGGAGAAAAGGGAACCATCTTGCACTGTTGGTGGGAATGTAAAGTGATACAGCCACTATGGAGAACAGCATGGAGGTTCCTTAAAAAACTGAAAATCTAATTACCATATGACCCAGCAATCCCACTACTGGGCATATATCCAGAGAAAACCATAATTCAAAAAGACACATGCACCCCAATGTTCATTGCAGCACAATTTACAATAGCCAGGTCATGGAAGCAACCTAAATGACCATCGACAGATGAATGGATCAAGATGTGGTACATATATACAATGGAATATTACTCAGTCATAAAAAGGAACAAAAATGGTCATTTGTGGAGACGTGGATGGACCTAGAGACTGTCACACAGAATGAAATAAGTCAGAAAGAGAAAAACTAATACACTAACGCATGTACATAGAATCTAGAAAAATGGTACAGATGAACCAGTTTGCAAGGCAGAAATAGAGACACAGATGTAGAGGACAAACGTATGGACACCAAGAGGGGAAAGTGGGGGGGGGTGGTGTGATGAATTGGGAGATTGGGATTGACATGTATACACTGATGTGTATAAAATAGATCATAAGAACCTGCTGTATAAAATAAATTAAATTAAATTTTAAAAAATTGTAAAGAATTCCTAAATACCATTTACTTATACTTCCCCAATTTTAATGCTTTACCACGTCTTTCTCTATAAAAGAAGATACTTTTCGTGAAAAGTACAGCATGAGTTGCAGATGTGAGTCCTCTACACTCCCCAGTGCTTCAGTATCTCCAACAAGGTCATTCTATTATCTAGTGACCATAAAGTTATCAAATTGAGGAAATTAACATGTCATACTATTACCTAATACACGAAACTTATCCAAATTCCATCAATTGCCCAGATAATGTCCAAGAAACGAAACTTGGGTTCGGTGCGCAGTGCCCTGTCTCTTTAGCTCTTTTTTAACTGGAGCAGCCTTTCAGCCTTTTGCTTCTACAACCTCACCGTTTTTTAAAGTGCATGCCATTTTCATGGTAAATGGCCCTAACTTGTGTTTGCTCGATATTTCCTCAGAATTTAGATTCAGGTTATGCATTTGGGGCAGGAATACTACAGAAATGACGTTGTGTCCTTCTCAGAGAATTACAGCAACAGTTCCCTGATATTTGTTTGTACCAGTAGTGGCAATATTAGTTTTGATTGCTTAATTAAGGTGGTAAATGCCAGATTTCTCTTTTTCCAACTGTAATTAATATCTTGTGGGCAGATGTTTTGAAACTAATAAAATATCCTCTCATAAAACTGTCACTCAAAAACAAAAAACCAAAAAACTGTCACTCACCCAGTTTTAGCATTCATTAATGATTCTTGCCTAAAACAAGTATTACTGTGCTGGCTACCAAATGGTCATTTCCTTTTGTATTTATTGATATTCAACTGTTTAAAAGAGTTTTCCCCTCTTCCCTAGTTGTTTATACATTTATAAATCTATATATCATTATGGATATTGGATTGTTATTTTATTCTTTGGGTTGTAACCTGTTACCATTATTTATTTGGTCCCAGTTTTGGCCAGTGTCTTAGAGCTGCTTGCAGTGTCCTTCAGGGCTTGTTCTGTGGCCTAGCATGTGGTCTCCACAGCACAAAGTTCCATGTGTGCTTGGGGAGTTTGCTGCAGTGGAGTAGAGCACTCCACGTGTCTGCTAGGTCCCGCTAGTTTAGAGTGTTGTTCCAATTGCCTGTTTCCTTGCTGAATGTCATGGGTTGAATTGTTTCCCCCCCAAAAGAGATGTTGGAATCCTAACCCCCACCTCAGAATCTGACCTTATTTAGAGACAGGGTCTTTACAGAGATAACTATGTTCAAATGAGGTCTTTACAGTGGGCCCTAAACCAATATGACTGGTATCCTTATAAATAGGAGGAATTTGGACACAAAATAGACACACATAAGGCGAAGAATTATGTGAAGAGACAACGGGAGAAGACGGAGACCTAGAAGTTGAAGAGAGAAGCCTGGAACAGATTCTCCCCTCACAGCCCTCAGGAGGAATCAACCTTGCTGGCACCTTGACTTCAGACTTGTAGCCACCAGAACTATGAAAAATATAAAAAATAAATTTGTTACTTAAACCACTCATTTTGTAGTATTCTGTTACAGCAGCCCTTGCAAACAAATGAAGATTGTGGCTGGAAAACAGGGTGCTGCTTTAGCAAATACCTAAAAATGTGGAAGTGGCTTTGGAATTGGTAGAGGATGGAAGAGTTTTGAGGTATTTGATTTTAAAAAGCCCAGATTGCCTTGAGGACACTGTTGGTAGAAATACGAATGTTAAGGTAGTACTGGTGAAGTGTCAGATAAAAATGAGAGATGTGTTATTGGAAATCAGAGAAAAGCAGCAGAGAACTTGGCTGACTTGCGTTCTAGTGTTTAATGGAAGGCAGAACTTGTGTGTGATGAACTTGGATATTTAGCTGAAGAGATTTCTAAGCAAAGTGTTGAAGGCATGACTTAACTTCTTCTGAGAATGTATTGTTAAACAAAGGAACTAGATCATGAAGATCTGGAAGACTCTCAGCTTATTAATATCACAAAAAACGAGAAAGTAAGCTCAGGAGAGAACACAAAGCATGTGGCCAGACGCTGCTTACTGAAGAGATTATGGGTGTATGGCTTGTGAATCTAATTAATCATCTCAGCAGAAATGCTACCAACTTGGACTGAAGGGAACAGAGAAAGGTTGAAATGAAGGAAAATTTTCAAACTTCTGAGATTCTACAGGCAGGAAACAGGCTGGAAACAGGCTGATAGAGCTATCTAGCTGTGAACATAGGTTATCCTTAAAGCAAAGAATGACCCTGAGGGCGGGACCACTTCCTTGGTTCCAGGAGGGAAGCATCCTTTTTAATTCCAGAGGGCTGGCCCACCATCCAGGGTTGAAGGGGCAGGGCCACCACCCCAGTGGGCTCAGAGGACAGAGCATTTAGCCAAAGAGGGTTATTCGCAAGCCTTAACATCTAATGGAATTTACCCTGCTAGTTTTTGGACTTGGTTGGGACTCATAACACCCTTTTTCCTGATGCTTTCTTCCTTTTGGAATGGCAATATCTATCCCATGCCTAACTGGTTATTGTATTTTGGAAGCAGATAACTTATCTGGTGTCACAGATTCACAGATGAAGAGGAATATTGCCACAGGATGAATCACATCCCAAGTCTCACCCGTACCTGATTTGGATGAGATTATGGATTTAGAGTTGATGTTGGAGTGGATTAAGATTTGGGGGGATGTTGGGCAGGGGTGAATGTATTTTGCATGTGAAAAGCATATGAATTTGGTGGGGTGGGGAGGGGCAGGAGGGCAGACTGTTATAGGTTGAATTGCATCCTGTCAAAAAAGATGCTGGATTCCTAACCCCCAGTATCTCAGAATGTGAAGTTAATTAGAGACAGGGTCTTTACAGAGATAGTCAAGTTTAAATTAGATCATAGGGTGAGACCTAAGCCAAAATGACTGGCGTCCTTACAAGAACAGGAAATTTGGACAAAGAGCTGGTAACAGCAAGTTACCAGTGAGTTACCAAGGGGTACTGCAAGAATAAGCTGCCTCCTACAAAGTATGGTTCACTTTTTCACGGAAGGGAAGGGCCTCTATATCAGGAATTAGTGGGTTCTGTGGGTAATACCATGTCTGCCGCAACCATCCAACTCTGCCACTGCAGTGCAAAAGCAGCCAGACAGCAACACACAGCCAGATTGTGTCTGGGTGTGGTCCAAGGAAACTTGATGGATGGACACTGAAATTTGAATTTCAAATAATTTTCTCATTTCATAAAAGTTTGGATATTTTTAACCATTTAAAAATGTAAATGCTTCTTAGCTTGCCATCCATACAAATATGGGCTGCAATCTGTATTTGGCCTGCAGTCTGTAGTTTGCCAACATCTGGGCCATATCCCCGAGTGAAGAGCATACAGTGCAAAGTATATCACGAGTTTGCTAGGCTGAGCCCTCAGATACTTCTCAGATATCACTACTGTAATTATCAATTATCAAGAGACAACTTTTCTAATGCACGTTTACATAAGGGATTAGCATGCACTTAAGGTAGATGACTCCTTAATTCAGCAAGCCAACTGTGTATTTCATTTCCACCATCTCAACCCTACAGTTCTGAGTAAGCAATTATTTCAGCAATGTCAGAGTGTGGCTGAGTTCAGTACTCTGCCTTGAGATGAGATTCCAGGCCTTCAAGTCTGTCCTTGTTGTGTTTAAGAGCCGACGTAACCAGAATGAGCCATCTCATCTCCTGCCCCAGATTTCCTCATTAATTTAAAACTCTTCTAGGACAATAGTTCCTCAGTGTTCCCAGAATCTTACCAACAGGGGCCACAAGGTTCTTGGTGTACACAAGCAATAACACTATTTTGTACTATGTACTAAAGAGTATCCACCTTGGAATATAAACAGGAATCTGAAAGATTTTCTTCTTGTCTCAGGAAAAAACCTAAACCACACACCCAGCTGTTCTTCAAGAGTTTACTACCTACAGCTACTCCAGAGCAACGACTTACCAGTTAAAGCCCTTCAGTGACAAGAAACGAGAACTCATTCTGCTTAACTTTAGCAGAAAACAATATTTATTGAAAAGATGAGGAAGCACACAGAAGACCAGAAAACCAGGTTCAAAAGGGGCAGTATCCAAAGTTATTCTGAGAAATCAAAACAGCAAGAACTAACTGATAGTCTCAGTAGAATTCTGGGACAAGAATGAGTTCCAATATTTCCCTGCTGGTTCATGGGAGACTGAAATCGAGATGCAAACTCCTGGAAAAGAGGCTCCCATTTCCCAACAACGGCAGAGTGCTCACCTGTGACTGGTGGAAAGGACACCCTGAAAGACCCACTGCAAAGGTGCACACACACAGGACAGGTATTTCTCCAGAGAGATATAAGCCGCTCTTACCAATCAATGCGGAACAGACACTGAACTGGTAAATATAATCAGTGTTCATTATGGTGAGTGCTCTTAGGAAGCACCCCTGTTAACAACTGCCAGACCCACTTGCTGGATAAGTAAATTCATTTGGAGTGAGAACTGAATCCTTTCATTTATTAAAAACTACATTATTTTAGTTATATTGCTAAGAAATAAAGAGACAACACGGATCCTTAGCATTTAATATTGAGAATATTAGAGGGTGTTATTCCACAAACTATCAAATATAACAAGTTACATTTAAAAATAAAATACCAAAAAATTTTAAAACGCTATTCAGTGTTACTCAGGAAAGTCACACTCCATACCCCTTAACCTTCAGAGTATGTTCCTTGCAGTTTTCCTGCTATTACTCTAGTTGCATATTAAAATAAAAAACAACTTTACTCTCTACCAAGACTTTCTTCAGCACCACATTTGGAACACGACTCCCCATGTAACACAGCTTCCACGGGAAGTGCTTTCCTGATTTATTAAAGTTACAAGGGCTTCTCAATATGAATTCCCCATTTTAAATCTTCATAATCAGGCTACCACTTCTGATACAGTTACTGTTCCATACTCCTGCAACTATTCTCTTGTATATAAAGATTTGTATGACTTACTTCTGAAAGCTTTTGCACGTTCATTCCAAATATGATTGGCCTCTCTCTCATATGACTAATTTGATAAAAGAGTATTTTTATGACTTCCTGCCTCTATTATCCTCCGAAGTCTCCTGTGGATCAGCTTCTGTGAGAATGCTTCTAACATCTACTCCATTCTGATTTCTCACTTGTGAGTTTTTCGATGTATACGAAGCCCTGAATTCCAGCAGAAGGATTTCCCACATTCAGAGCATTTCCATGGCTTCTCTCCTGTATGAACTCTCTGATGTTCACTGAGAGACGACTTCTGAGTGAAGGCTTTCCCGCATTCACTGCATTTGTGGGGTTTTTCTCCTGAATGAGTCTTCTGGTGTATCTGAAGTGACGCCTTCCTAGGATAGGCTTTCTCACATTCACTGCATTCATAGGGCTTCTCTGTTGAATGAGTTCTCTGATGTATAATTAGCTGTGATTTCCCACAAAAGGCTCTCTCACAGAAGCTACACTCATAGGGTCTCTCCCCTGTGTGTGCTCTCCGGTGTATAACGAGGTATGACTTGCTGCTGAAGGCTTTCCCACACTCACTGCACCCATAGGGCTTCTCTCCCGCGTGAGCTCTCAGATGCGCAGTGAGCTGTTCCTTCCTACCGAAGGCCTTCCCACATTCACTGCACTGATAAGGATTATTTCCTGTGTGAATTCCCTGGTGCACAACAAGTTGTGTCTTCATGCTGAAGGCCTTCCCACAATCCCTGCACTGATAGGGCTTCTCTCCTGTATGCATCCTAATGTGAACGAGGAGATACGACTTACTCCTGAAGGCTTTCCCACAGTCACTGCACTTATGGGGCTTCACTCCTGTGTGAGTTCTCTGGTGCACAATGAATGGGGACTTCAGACTAAAGGCTTTCCCACATTCACTGCATTCATAGGGTTTCACTCCTGTATGGCTTCTCTGGTGTAAAATAAGCTGTGATTTCCAGCTGTAGGCTTTCCCACATTCACTGCAACCATAAGGTTTCCCTCCTGAGTGAATTTCCTGATGGACAATGAGCTGTGACCTGAATGAGAAGACTTTCCCACACTCGATACAGGAGTAGGGCTTCTCTCCTGTGTGGACTCTCTGATGAGCATTGAGGTTTGACTTGGCACTGAAGGCTCTCTCACATTTAGTGCATTCATATGGTCTCTCTCCTGTATGAATTCTGAGATGTACAATGAGCTGGGATTTACAACGAAAAGCTTTCCCACATTCATTACATACACAGTTTTTTTCTATACTATGAGTTCTCTGATGCTTAAGAAAATATGATTCATCACACCCATGAAACTGATCAGGATTCTGTCTTAGATAGCTTCTGGCTGAAGCTAAGTTTTGTGTCAAGTTTTTTCCATGTGTATTATATTTGAGGAGCCTTTGTCTTGAAGAAATGTGGCTTTTGCTCAGATGAAGCTTTCCAAATACATTACAAGCATAGCTTCTCTCAACACTTTCAAGTTTATCTGGATTTTTCTGGTACCA
The DNA here is from genome assembly GCF_026419965.1 of Kogia breviceps. NCBI lineage: Eukaryota > Metazoa > Chordata > Mammalia > Artiodactyla > Physeteridae > Kogia > Kogia breviceps. Next base: position 89,725,152 of record NC_081324.1, on the reverse strand, counting down.
TTCTTTCCAACCTTCTAGAAAAACAACAACAACAACACCATATATTTAAAATCATAACACAAACCTAATATAGAACTAAAGGGCTTTAGAACTGCCATGTAATGAGTGTTTTTCTTTTGATCCAGGCCTCTGACACACTGGTTCAAAAGAAATACTGGCCAAGTACACACACATCACATAACCAAGGGGGAAGGGGAAGGGGAAGTGAATCAAACCAAAATAAGTCCCTTTACAGAAATGGGTAGCCGATTAGTAGTGATCAAAATTTTTTTTAAATAGAAGTTTAAAAAATTTAGCCTGCACTTAGAAGCCAATGCCAACTATTTATGCCAATTTTATTATTGCAGGAGTTTACTCAAAAAGTTAATTCAATTCACAGGATACAGAATAGCTAGGTATGACAATGTAGGTAGGTACAATGAGACATTAAAAGAGAGACTGAGTGAGCCATAAGGAAAGTAAGGCAAAAGCATTCCAAACAGAAGGAAGAGCAAGTGCAAAGCTCCTGGGGAAGGAACTTGCATGGCATGGTTAAGGAACAGAACAAAGGCCAGGACAGCTGAGACCCTCTGAGAGAATAGAGTGAAGGCAGGAACCAGATTAGGCAAGGCCCCAGGAAGGAGTTTTCACCCAAAGGACTTTAATTAGAGGGCATCTTGATTCATCTTGTGCTTTTAAAAGATCAGTGGCCGTTATGTAAACGAACAGGAAAAGGGCAGAGAGACAAATGAAGAACCACTGCAGCAGTCCAGGATGACAGGGTGGGGCTGGCTGTCCTTCTGGAGCTGAGCAATGTGGACATACTTGGAGAGAAAACTAAGAAAGGTACTAATGGACTGGATGTGAGAACCCAGAGGAGGGGAGGACTTAGTAACTCCTAGATTTTAGACTTGAGAAGCAGGTGGTGCTGCTCTTTGAAACTGAAAACAGTGGGAGAGAGACATGTTTGGAGGAAAAACAAAGGACTCTGTTTTGGATCTTATTACATTTGAGATCATAGTTAAATATCCAAATGGAGAAGCAGGTAGGCAGTTAGACCTCAGTTCAGTGCTCAGTAAAAAGTAGGCATCAACAGCACGTACAACGTATTAAATGATGTGAGGGATAATGTCTTCTAGGGAACACATGTAAACTAAAAGGAATGTCAAAACAGCCCTGGAGCAGATGACATTTAAGGTTGGAGAGGAGATGCAGAGAGAATGGGAAAGTCCATCTGTGAGGCCCAAATAGTGTGAAGATGACAGTGGTAGCAACACAAAGGTTAAAGGAAAGGAACAGCAGCAGGGTGCGGTCTGCACAGCAGCCGTCCAGACAAAAGCATTCCAAACAGAAGGAACAGCAAGTACAAAGCTCCTGAGGAGGGAACCTGCATGGCATGGTTAAGAAACAGAACAAAGGCCAGGACAGCTGAGACCCCCTGAGTGAACAGAGTGAAGGCAGGAACCAGATTAGGCAAGGCCCCATACACACTGTCTGACTGTGTGTCAGCACCCATCAGACACACAGCCTCAGTCACCCCCGTACACAACTGCTGTGCTGGGGGCCTCAGTAGCTATCCTGCTTTCTCAGGACTGCTTGCTAAACACTTTTCTCCCCAGAGTGGTGAGAAACCGGAGGAAGAAGAGCAATTTCAGAAGTGCCTTCCCATTTCTGCCACTGAGAATGCAGAGTGAGAAAGCCCAGGGGCACTCTCCTGCAAGTGTATAAAGCTGGAATCAGAGCACATGAGGAAAGGAGAAGGAAGATGGCAATTCTGCTGTTACAACACTGGGAGGAAAAAAGCTTTGATTTTCAGGACAGAAGAGCCTTTCCACAGTTACAATATAGAAGAGAAGCCCAAATTTGGACAACTCAAAAGGGAAGAGTAAGCAGGGTCAGAGAAATAAAAGTAGGGTTATAAAAACCACCTAAGATACAGGTGAGACTAGGCTAGGTTTCAGAATTCTTTTAAGAAGAGAGCCCAAGGGACTTCCCTGGCAGTCCAGTGGTTAAGAATCTGCACGTACACTGCAGGGAGCATGGGTTCCATCCCTGGTCGGGGAACTAAGATCACACATGCTGGGTGGTGTGGCCAAAAAAAAACAAAAGAAAAGTGCCCAAGAAACTAACAGTTGTAATTTCCAAGTGACTGGTGTGAGAAGAGAGAAGGAAGCAATGAAATCTCCTAAGACAGTCAAGGGAAGAGAATGAAATGAAAGACTATGGGTAAAGTCGAGGGACTTAACTGCAGAGGCAAGAGAGAAAACAAGGCCCATGACTACAGGAAGGAACACAGAGAAAAAGGGTGCCAGAAGGAAGGAAACTAACCCAGAAAGCAACCTCTCGGAGCCATGGGAGGAAACCGAGGGCCCCGTCCTTACCTGAGGACTCGCGGGCTCATCCCGAGTCCACCCGGTGGTTCAAGGACTTCAAACAACAGTTCGCTCACACAACACTCCCTGAGTGCCAGCCCTGGTTCACTCCCGACCTCCCCTCTCCATGGTTTCTGCTCACCCACCTGGACAGCTCTGACGGGAAACTTCCGCGTTTATTATCCATGGCTCTTCTCCTTGCTCCAACTTGACGATTAAATCAGGTTTGGTACCATGATAGCCTGTTAAGGGAAGATCACAAAGGATATGGGCCAAACTGGTGGGGACTAGAAAAGGAAGCTAGGAGCTAGGAAAGGAAGCAGCTCGTTTGCACTTGGGGAAAGATTATAATGAGGGGGTGAAGGCCGAATAGGGACTAAGAATGTATGACCTCTGGAGCTCAACTCCATAATCATTAATTACTTATGAGGCCCCGGGATAGAACAACAAAAGAAAAAGCGGTGGCAACTTATGACTCACAACCTGAGCCGAAAAGAGAAGCAGTACTTACCCACAGACACCAGGTTATTATAGTTTTCCAGAGTCACATCCCGGTACAGGTGCTTCTGCGCAGAATCCAGTAACTGCCATTCTTCCCAGGTGAACTCCATAGATATATCCTTGAATGACGACAATCCCTGTAACAATACACACACCATTCCACAGGCTGTAATTATACTGGGAGACATGGAAAAGATGTAGAAGACCCAGGAAAGGAGAATGTCCCTCCACAGACTGCATCCTGCACCCAGGGTCACCACTTGCTTTGAGAGAGAATTAAAAAATAATAATAATAATTGAGCCTCCATGTGCTAGATACTCTTTTGGGTCCTGAAGATTTCAGGATGAGTGAAGCCCACTCTGGCCTCCAGAAGCTTTTAGTCTTGTAGAGGGAAATGAACAGCTATGCATACAGACAAAATAAGGTGTTTCCAGTCTGATAAGAACTTATTCAGGGAGATCCTGCACGGGGTGGTGAGCACGACTCTAACTACGGGCACCAGACACACAAGGTCTGACCCTCTGGAAGTGCCTGCAGTCTGGCCGGTTGCTAAGCCAACCTACGTGTGGGAGCGAGCGCACGAAGAAAACATGCCAGGGACTTCCCTGGTGGCGCAGTGGTTAAGAATCCGCCTCCCAATGCAGGGGACACGGGTTCAAGCCCTGGTCCGGGAAGATCCCACATGCCGCGGAGCACCTAAGCCCGTGCGCCACAACTACCGAGCCTGCGCTCTAGAGCCTGCAAGCCACAACTACTGAGCCCGCATGCCGTAACTACTGAAACCCACGCACTCTAGGGCCTGCGTGCTGCAACTACTGAGCCCACATGCCACAACTACTGAAGCCGTGCTCCTAGAGCCCGTGCTCTGCAACAAGAGAAGCCACTGCAATGAAAAGCCTGTGCACCGCAACGAAGACCCAATGCAGCCAAAAATAAATAAAATTTTTTAAAAAAAAGTAAAGAAAACGTGACAAATAGGTGACTTCCCAGGCTTCTTCCAAGAAAATAAGGGGTCCACGACCAAGTCGACCAGGGGACACCCAGCACAGACTGTGAACCTAAAGCCCAGGTCACGGAGCCGCAGGCCCCGAGCCAGTGCAGGGGCGCCTGTTCCCCGATGTGCGCAGGTCCTACCAGGCGGCCCTGCGGCAGTGGCAGCCGTGCGGCCTGCATGCCTGGTGCTTGATGCCTCTGAGAACTACCCAGTGTGCTCACAATTAATTCCTCTCACAGGACCAAAGGATAGCAGCAAGCCACAGACCCTCAGGGGATCATTCAATAAGCACTTATTAGGCACCAACTGCGGACACGGTCCCTGTCCTCAGTGGGTTTCCATTCCTGCAGGGGAGATGCCAGTAAACACACAGCCACCTAGCACGCAGGCAGTGACAGTGTTCTGACAGGCCTCCAGCAGCTTCAGGGGAGAGAGGCGGGGAGGAAGACACAGGCGCTATCTCAGATGGGTGATCAGGAGGCACCTGCTGAGGTGACATTTAGGCAGAAACACAAGCAGTGTGAGAACGAGCTCCGAGATTTCTTCGGGAAGAGCATTCCATGCAGCATGAAAACAAAGGCACAGGCCTGCAGGGCTCGAAGCACGTGGTAAGGACTTGGATTTCCTTCCACAAAAGGAGAAGCCCCCGGAAGGCCTTGGACAGGGTGGCGCGCTCTGACCCCCATCTGAGACCATTCTGACTGCCACGGAGAGGGGAGGGGTCCTAGTTCCAGTGGAAGATGAAGGTCCCTGGGGCTGGAGTGAGAGCACTGGGGTAAGGAACCGTGGTTGGGTCCCAGGCATCCAGTGAAGCCAGAGGCAGAGACGCCCCGGTGGAGACGATAGTACAGAGAGAGAGAGAAGGACGTCGAGGAGAAGGCAAGGATCCTGGCAAACGGAAGACACTGCCCTCTACAGGTTGGGAAGCCTGCAGGACGAGAAAGGGAGGGATGGGGGCTAAAGACAAGGAAGCAGCAGCTACAGGAGCCCCGACTGATGCCCTAACAGGCTCCTCCCCAAGAGCACTGCCTGCAGCGAGGGGGACCCCGGGGAAGACACAGTGAGTGCAACTCTGGGGGAGCCTCAGAGGCCAGTGGAAATACAGGGTAGAGCCCTGTCATAGGCTCCAAGCGATCCCCATAGTGCTGGGGACTGACCGCCAGATGACAGAAGCTTCCCATCCCAACCCACAAGGAGCTCCCACAGGGACAAAAAGTGAAGTGGGAATAAAGAGAAGAGCCTCCCATCTCCCGCAGCCTGAGTCGGGGAAGAAGAGGGGTTGGAGTGTAGCTTGGACTTTCCAACGCCTGAAAGTTAACTGACATCCAAATACTTGGCTCTTGCCAAGATAACTGCCAGGGCCAGGGAGGGACAGCTGACAGGGCACGTCTGACATCGTGATGGAGAAAAATGAAGCCGTGACATCAAGCCCAGGGCATTCATGCAGTGGGGAGGAGAAACAGGAAGCAAGGCCTGAGGCAGATGCCACAGAGCAAACGCAGACCAAAGGGACAGGATGGAAGAAGAAAGGGGTAGAACAGAGAGTGTATTTTATTTTAAGCCCTTTGCTATTTTTAAGCTTGATAAGAATAAAAACAAAATACAAAGGAAATACTACAAAAAAATTTAATTGGGCAAGCATGATCAAGAAATGAGGAGACTTCCCTGGTGGTCCAGTGGTAAAGAATCCACCTTCCAATACAGGGGAAGAGGGTTCGATCCCTGATTGGGGAACTAAGATCCCACATGCTGTGGGGCAATTAAGCCCGAGCTCCACAACTACAGAGCTTGCGTGCCCTGGAGCCCTCGCACCACAACTAGAGAGAAGCCCACATGCCACAAGGAAGAGCCCGTCCCACAATGAAAGATCCCGCATGCCGCAACTAAGACCCGAAGCAGCCAAAAAATAAAGAAAATAAATAAATTTTTAAAAAAGAAAGAAAAGAGGGAATGACCAAGACAGGGTGAATAACTCTAAAATAGAAAAGGGATTTTAAAATTCATAAACGATCACTCTACACAAGCAGTTCTGCTATAATGTGATGTTACCAAAAAAAAAAAAAAAAAAATCACCACTATGCAAAGTCTCAGACTTATGGGAAGAACAGGGTTAGGGTTTGACACCTTTGTAGCACACATGAAAAAAGAAAATCAGGAACCTTAATAAAAACAGTAGCAGTTTTATACATGTTTGATTTGATAAATACTACCATAAATATGGCACTGTACCTTGAAAAACACCTGACGTTTGGGTGTCAGGAGGGCCGTAGGTTAGTATAAAGTGATGAAAAGAGGCTTGCCTGAAATTAGTCAGAAAGCTCACATTGTTCCCTAAGATATCAATCATGTTGAAACAAATTTACATCCTTAAAGCAAACATGACAGCAGAACTGACTGTATTTACAAATTTGTTCCAATAAATTTGAAAACTTAGAAGAAATGGAAAATTTCCTAGGAAAATAAAAGTAACCAAAATTTGCCCAGAAAGAATTATGAAGACCAGACTGACTAGCCCATGGTCATAAAATAAACTGAAACAGTAATCAAAGGTATACCCTCTCCATAAAGACAACAGTCCCACACTGTCTTGAAAAGTAAGTTCTATCAGCATCCAAGGAACAGAAAATTTCTCCCATATCTAATCTGATGTAGAGCCAGGAAATGATGGGAAACCCATCACACAAAACCTGTATAACCCTACAGAGCGGGCAAGGACAGCACAAACTGTAGTCCAATCTCATTTATTTAAAATACCTAGATAAAGACACTAATAGAGGGGCTTCCCTGGTGGCACAGTGGTTGAGAGTCCGCCTGCCGATGCAGGGGACATAGGTTCGTGCCCCGGTCTGGGAAGATCCCACATGCCACGGAGTGGCCGGGCCCGTGAGCCATGGCCGCTGGGCCTGCACATCTGGAGCCTGTGCTCCGCAACGGGAGAGGCCACAGCGGTGAGAGGCCCGCGTACCGCAAAAAAAAAAAAAAAGACTCTAATAGAGTTAAAAAAAAATCCCGTACATACATACATAGCAAACTATGAATGAAGTTTATCCAGAAACTTAAAGGACAGTCCAAACTTTAAAAAAACAAAACACAACCGTATCAAAGAAATCAGTAACATTAGTACATTAATGGAGAACAGACAGTCATCTCAATAGATGAAACAAAGTACTATGAGAAAATTTAACGCTTTTAAAAATCGGAATTCAGTTTGTAACAGGTAAAAGTAATTTCCCTAAGCCTATAAAAAAATAACATACTTTGTGTGAAACTAAAATCAGGAACAAGACACGGACGCTCACATCAACTCTGCTAGTCAGCACTGTCCCAGAGGACCCAGCACAGCAGGAACAAAGCAAAATGCCAGTGGTAAACACTAAGCAAGGAGGAGAAACTACTGTCATTATTTACAAACATCTGATTTTCTGACTAAAAAACCTAACAGAAACAGCTGGCATAACATGAGAACCAATAAGAAACATCAGCAGGGTGGCAGTTAAAAAAAAAAAAACCAACATGTAATAGCTCTTTGATACATCAACAGTAACCAACTTGAAAACGTAATAAGAACCACAACAAATCTAGAAAGTACTCAGGAATAAAGCTTAAAAATAGAGAAAAACCTACCGAAAAATACATGTGATAAATTACATAAATGCAGAGGCTAAGAAAACATAATAGCCCAGATATGGAAGCAACGTAAGTGTCCAGTGATAGATGAATGGATACAGAAGATGTGCTACACACACACACACACACACACACACACACACACACACACACACACACTACTTAGCCATTAAAAAAAAAAAACCAAAATCTTGCCATCTGTGACAACATGGATGGAACTAGAGGGTATTATGCTAAGTGAAATAAATCAGACAGAAATACAAATACCATATGACCTTATTTATATGTGGAATCTAAAAAAATTAAATGAACAAATAAACAAAACAAAACAAAGACTTATAGACACAGAGACCAAAAAGGTGGTTGCCAGAGGTAGAAGGGTGAGTGAAATAGGTAAAGGGGATTAAGAGGTACAAACCTTCATTTATAAAATAAATTAGCCACGGGGATGCAGCATAAGGAATATGGTCAATAATGCTGTAATAACTTTGTACTGGGACGATTACCAGCCTTGGGGCAGTGATCATTTCATAATGTATGTAAATGTCAAATCACTATGTAGTATACCTGAAGCTACCATAATATTGTATATCAACTAAATTTCAAACATTTATTTATACATATCTATCTATCTATCTATCTATCTATATTTTTTTTTTGGCTGCTCCGCAGCATGTGAGATCTTCCCGGACCAGGGCACGAACCCGTGTCCCTTGCATCGGCAGGTGGACTCTCAACCACTGTGCCATCAGGGAAGTCCCATTTTTATATTTTTTTTAAAAAGGAAAAGAAAACAGAGGTCTGAGTAATCGAGTAACACTTATGATATGTAGACTCAATGTGGTAAAAGATATTAATTTTCAACAAATTAATTTATAAATTCAATGAATTCTCAACCAAAATGCTAAGATGATATTTCTTTTCTAACACTTATTTGCAATAAATAAAATCATACGTTTGGACTACCGCTGCTACAACTACAAAATTAACGGTAAAGTACAATCTCGTGAACATCAGAGACCCACGGAAGCAAGGAGGACTAAATGAACCAAATTTCAGAGAGGGGAGAGCTCTTCACAGGTGAGCTAAGAGCTGGCTGGCTATTTACTTCGCCAAGGGCATTTGTCCAGGCTGAGAACAGGCGGGACGGGGTCAGCTGAGACAAAGGACGACACCAGAAGAAAGAGAATCCAGTGGAGCCTTCGATGTCCCCCTGGACAGCAGGCTGTCCCCCTGGAGCATTTGCTGAGTGCGGTCAGTGCAGGAACTGGGCGGGAATGGCAGACTGACTCTCCCATAGTCTCGAGGCACTTAGGACACAAAGTACTGCGAGGGAGAAGCCTGCGATCGGCACACTCCGCTGAAAATACAGGTGAACGGAGTCCAACTAAAGCCGCACCCCAGCCCCAAACCAGCTCAATGTCTGTTTACATGAGGTGATCAGTCACTCCCCATCTGCACAACAGAGGAGAGGGGAAAGAGGCTCTGGTAGAAAGTAACACTGAACTTCAGTCTCTGTGGCTGTTCCCTTTATACCAATTCATGTACACACAAACACAAGTAAAGAGAGAATGACAGAGCTAATCTGGGGAATCTGGGTGAAAGGTGGTGGTTATTTTTAATACAATACAGGAGATTATTTTATACTATTCTTGCAACTTCTCTAGTTTTGAAATTCTTTCAAAATAAAACATAAAATGTTATAAACTCCTAGGGCTTTCCAGATGATCCTCTGCCTACTGAAAGGGCCCTGCACGTCTGGCCTTACTCTAGTGCGCTCCCTCCCCATTCCTGCCACACACCTTCTTTCCACGAGACAGGGCACCTGCTGGTCCTCACCTTAAGGCCACTGACTTAGCTGCTTCCTGCTCTGTTCCCCCATCCTCCCATGATCATCCAGCTGTCATTCAGATTCTGCTTCAATGCTGCCTCAGGACAAGGTTGCCAGTCTGAAGTAGCCACCCAGCCTCTCAGTACATGAACATTCACAACTTTGTTCATGATGTTCCCCTGGTATGTCTTACCATCTCCCATACCCTCCACGGGGTCATGGGCCCTGTCAATCTTGTTCAGCCCTGCATGCCCTAGAAAATTACCTGGCATAATAGTCAATAAAGGCTTGCTAAACACGTGCACTGAAAAACAAGGAAAAACTGTCTACATTTGTTCAAGTCTTTTAGGTCCTAGGAGGCAATAAGAGCGCAGGCTCTGACGACACTCTACGTGGGTCTGAATCTCAGCTCTGCCACCCTAGTGTCCTTGTTTCCCTTACTAGTTTGGGACCTGGCAGGCTCCCCAGTTTCCTCAGCTGTAAAATGGGGACATACTTGCCTCACAGGGCCGTGAGGTGTAAATAACGTCACACACACAAAGTGGCTAGGCCAAAAGTGGTGCCTATTAATATCATTCAACAGTTGTGAAGTCTTCTTTATTCAGGTCCTGTACCCTTATGGTCACTTATTTTATCTTTTCCAATTGCTATTGAAAATACGTTTTCTCTCGTTGTACTCTCTGTATGGTTATTGTTTAAAAGCAAAAAGTTCATTGATTTTGAGGTTAACTGTACCCCTCCGGCCGCCTCGGTGAAGTCCCTTCTCCCCTGACACCCAAACTCTTCCTGTCACACTTGCTCACCTAAAAAAGTGCCTATACTATCACCAATCGCTTCTCTACATCCTGCGGCCCACGGCGGAATGCAATCCCTTCGCCTCTCAGGAACTGACCACCTGCACCACCCCGGACATTCTCTCTGCTCTGGAAAAGCTGCTTAAGACCCACACATTCGGAAGTCCAGGCGACACCTTTCGGCCTCATGAAATACTTCTGAGGCATTTCGTATCATGGCTTCTAGGAAGCTCTCTTTTCTCAAATTTGCAGGGGAAGAAATCACTCTCCAAATTTTCTGTCACCTCCCTTGCACCCCAGCCCTTCGGCACCGCCGTCCTGGTTGCCCTGAGTCCTCTACTGGTCCCTCCTGGGGCTCTACTCGTTGTACCCTGCGCTCCCCCGAACACAGGCGCCTTTAATCTGCACATGTTAGTTGAAAACCCCTACCCAAGCTACAGATCCGACGACAGGCACTGCGCTTCGAACACCTTCAAGCTCGCTCGGCCCCTGGATACCTCTTCCAACAGTGTTCTCAAGGCCGGAAACACGATCAGCGCGCCAGCGGCTCCGAGGAAGTTCACCTTCGCCGGGAAGCCCGCTCTGGCTCACCGCCCAACCACCCGCCCGGCCCGGCCGGTCCACTGGCCCTCTCCTCTCGCGACGCGGCTCCTTCCGGCTCTGAGCCCTCGAACCCGTCCGCCACCCTGCCCAGCGACTACCCTCCGCAAGAGACCGCAGCTCCTCGAAAGCAAGAAACGTACGTAATTCCTTCGCACTGCCAGCGCCAGTCTCAAGCGTCCAGCACACAAAGACACTCGGTGTATGAGCATCTCAACAAGTGAATGAACAAAGAGGTTAATTTCCCTGATCGTGCCCGAAAGGGCTGGACACGAAGACAACTCCGTACTTGTGTGTGAGAAACCTGAAACGACAGAGGATCACTTCCTTCACGAGGACCCTTGCTGCCCTCAGAATTCAGGGTCCGCTGTAGACCACAAAACAGGGTACCTGTCGAAGGACAGGGCACCGGACACAAAATACCCGAAGACGAGAAACGTTCCTGGAGACCCAGGCGGACGGCGGCGAACACGCGAATTCAGGCCCTGGCGTGGCCGTCACGGGATGAACACGGCCGCCGTCACGGGATGAACACGGCCACGCTCACGGCCCAGTCAGCTTGCGCAAGGGAGAAAGTCCCGACTCACCCAACACGAAGCTGTCCGGGACCTGCTGGCCATCCCGCGCTGTTTCGTGCAGGGTCTCCCGGCTGCTCCCACCCCGCCCACACCCAGCAGGGGCTTCGCGCCCCACGGAGAGAGGGTCCGCGGGCACCAGGCACCTGCCCGTCGGGGCTGAGTCCCTCGCAGGGACGCGGCCTCCGGGCCCGGGCGGAGGGAACCGGGGCGAAGAGTTTGTACCGTTCCGCAGCCGTTAAGCGGGAGGGACCGAGGCCGGGCGAGCCGCCTCCACGCCCGGATCGACCGTGGGGGTTCAGGCGGCCAAGAGCCTGGTGCGCACAGGACGTTCCGGGCCAGGGTACCTTCGCGTCTCCGCCAGCTCCGCGGCCAAGGAAACAGAACGTCCCCGGCCCGCCTCTGTGCACAGTTGCCCCGCAGGCTGCAGCCCGCTAGGCGCGTAGTCCGCTGAGGCGGGGGTGCGGCGCACGCGGAAGTACGTCACGCGACCAGGAGCGGCCGGAAGAAAACGACATCTCCCAGAACCCTCTGCGGAGGAGGCGGAGGGCCTGGGGAGAGCGGCGGGGGCTGATGGGAAAGGCGGGCTGGCCGGCTCTGCAAGCACCGGTTGTCTGCCCCTGGTGACGCCTGCCCGGGTGGAGTCCTTCTCGGTGCAGGGGCTGGCGCTCGGGTCTGGACGCCACACCGGGCAGAGTTCCGACCGGAGAGCACAGCGGAGAAGAACACCGTGTGAGGCTGCAAGCTGCAGTGCACAGGGTTATAAAACAATTGTGAATATCAGTGCCCCAAATAATAGTTACCAACTTAATAACGGTAGATGAAAAGAGAAATAGAAGTACATCACTAATGGAAGACATGAACATGCCAACTCTCCGTCCCAGACAGAGCAAACAATAGCCGACTGAAAAAAACCGCACAACCTAAACGTTGAGACTTATGTTTTACTTTATGGACAAAATTGAGGACTTAAGCTTGGGACACAGCATCTTAACTCTGAGGGGCTGTTCCAAAGAGGCAAATGGGGAAGCCAGGATATTATAGGAGTTTTTTGCAACAAAGAACAGGTAGTCGGAACATCAAAAGATTACTGTTGATTAAAGAAAACCACACATCTCAAGTTAAGGAATTCAGGGCTTTTTGTTGTTGTTGTTGTTACTTTTACCATAAGGAAGAGAGTTTTTATTTTATTTTTGAATTTTATTTTATTTTTTTATACAGCAGGTTCTTATTAGTCATCCATTTAATACATATTAGTGTATACATGTCAATCACAATCTCCCAATTCATCATACCGCCACCACCACCACCACCACTTTCCCCTCTTGGTGTCTATACGTTTTTTTCGCTACATCTGTGTCTCAATTTCTGCCCTGAAACTGGTTCCTCTGTACCATTTTTCTAGATTCCACATATATGCGTTAATATATGATGTTTGTTTTTCGCTTTCTGACTTGCTTCACTCTGTATGACAGTCTCTAGAACCGTCCACGTCTCTACAAATGCCCCAATTTTGTTCCTTTTTATGGCTGAGTAATATTCCATTGTATATTACCACATCTTGATCCATTAATCTGTCGATGGTCATTTAGGTTGCTTCCATGACCTGGCTATCGTAAATAGTGCTGCAATGAACATTGGGAGTACATATGTCTTTTTGAATTATGTTTTTCTCTGGGTATATGCCCAGTACTGGGATTGCTGGGTCATATGGTAATTAGATATTCAGTTTTTTAAGGAACCTCCATACTGTTCTCCACAGTGGCTGTATCAATTTACATTCCCACCAACAGTGCATATGTTGTTTGTAGATGTTCTGATGATGCCCATTCTAACTGGTGTGAGGTGATACTTCATTGTAGTTTTGATTTGCATTTCTCTAATAATTAGTGATGTTGAGCAGCTTTTCATGTGCCTCTTGGCCATCTGTATGTCTTCTTTGGAGAAATGTCTATTTACATCTTCTGCCCATTTTTCGATTGGGTTGTTTGTTTCTTTAATATTGAGCTGCATGAGCTGTTTATATAATTTGGAGATTAATCCTTTGTCCGTTGATTCGTTTGCAAATATTTTCTCCCATTCTGAGGGTTATCTTTTCATCTTGTTTATAGTTTCCTTTGCTGTGCAAAAGCTTTTAAGTTTCATTAGGTCCCATTCATTTATTTTTGTTTTTATTTCCATTACTCTAGAGGGTGGGTCAAAAAAGATCTTGCTGTGAATTGTGTCAAAGAGTGTTTTTCCTATATTTTCCTGTAAGAGTTTTATAGTGTGCAGTCTTACATTTAAGTATCTAATCCATTTTGAGTTTATTTTTGTGTATGGTGTTAGGGAGTGTTCTAATTTCATTCTTTTACATGTAGCTTCCAGTTTTCTCAGCACCGCTTATTGAAGAGACTGTCTTTTCTCCTTTGTATATCCTTGCCTCCTTTGTCATAGATTAGTTGATCATAGGTGCGTGGGTTTATCTCTGGGCTTTCTATCCTGTTCCATTGATCTATATTTCTGTTTTTGTGCCAGTACCATATTGTCTTGATTACTGTAGCTTTGTAGTATAGTCTGAAGTCAGGGAGTCTGATCCCTCCAGCTCCGTTTTTTTCCCTCAAGACCGCATTGGATATTTGGGGTTTTTTGTGTCTCCGTACAAATTTTAAGACTTTTTTGTCCTAGTTCTGTAAAAAATACCATAGGTAATTTGATACGGATTGCTTTGAATCTGTAGATTGCTTTGGGTAGTATAGTCATTTTCACAATATTGATTCTTTCAATCCAAGAACATGGTATACCTCTCCATCTGATTGTGTCATCTTTGATTTCTTTCATCAGTGACATATAGTTTTCTGAGTACAGGTCTTTTACCTCCTTAGGTAGGTTTATTCCTAGGTATTTTATTCTTTTTGTTGCAGTGGTGAATGGGATTGTTTCCTTAATTTCTCTTTCTGATCTTTTGTTGTTAGTGTATAGGAATGCAAGAGATTTCTGTGCATTAATTTTGTATTCTGCAACTTTACCAAATTCATTCATTAGCTCTAGTAGTTTTCTGGTGGGATCTTTAGGATTCTCTATGTATAGTATCATGTCATCTGTAAACAGTGACAGTTTTACTTCTTCTTTTCCAATTTGTATTCCTTTTATTTCTTTTTCTTCTCTGATTGCCATGGCTAGGGCTTCCAAAACTATGTTGAATAATCGTGGTGAGAGTGGACATCCTTGTCTTGTTCCTGATCTTAGAGGAAATGCTTTCAGTTTTTCACCATTGAGAATGATGTTTGCTGTCGGTTTGTCGTACATGGCCTTTATTATGTTGAGGTAGGTTCTCTCTATGCCCATTTTCTGGAGAGTTTTTTATCATAAATCGGTGTTGAATTTTGTCAAAAGCTTTTTCTGCATCGATTGAAATGATCATATAGTTTTTATTCTTCAATTTGTTAATATGGTGTATCACATTGTTTGATTTGCGAATATTGAAGAATCCTTGCTTCCCTGGGATAAATCCCGCTTGATCATGGTGCATGATCCTTTTAATGTGTTGTTGGATCCTGTTTGCTAGTTTTGTTTTTTTTTTTTGCCGGTACGTGGGCCTCTCACTGTTGTGGCCTCTCCCATTGCGGAGCACAGGCTCCAGACGCACAGGCTCAGTGGCCATGGCTCACGGGCCCAGCCGCTCCGCGGCATGTGGGATCTTCCCAGACCGGGGCACGAACCCGTGTCCCCTGCATCAGCAGGCGGATTCTCAACCACTGCACCACCAGGGAAGCCCTGTTTGCTAGTATTTTTTTGAGGATTTTTGCATCTATATTCATCAGTGATATTGGTCTGTAATTTTCTTTTTTTGTAGTATCTTTGTCTGGTTTTGGTATCAGGGTGATGGTGGCCTCGTAGAATGAGATTGGGAGTGTTCCTTCCTCTGCAATTTTTTGGAAGACTTTGAGAAGGATGGGTGTCGGCTCTTCTCTAAATGTTTGATAGAATTCACCTGTGAAGCCATCTGTTCCTGGACTTTTGTTTGTTGGCAGATTTTAAATCACAGTTTCAATTTCATTACTTGTGATTGGTCTGTTCATATTTTCTATTTCTTCCTGGTTCAGTCTTGGAGGGTTATACCTTTCTAAGAATTTGTCCGTTTCTTCCAGATTGTCCATTTTATTGGCATAGAGTTGCTTGCAGTAGTCTCTTATGATGCTTTGTACTTTTGCAGTGTCCATTGTAACTTTTCCTTTTTCAGTTCTAATTTTATTGATTTGAGTCCTCTCCCTCTTTTTCTTGATGAGTCTGGCTAATGGTTTATCAATTTTGTTTATCTTCTTAAGGAACCAGCTTTTGGTTTTATTGATCTTTGCTATTGTTTTCTTTGTTTCTATTTCATTTATTTCTGCTCTGATCTTTATGACTTCTTTCCTTCTACTAACTTTAGGTTTTGTTTGTTCTTCTTTCTCTAGTTCCTTTAGTGTAATATTAGATTGTTTATTTGATATGTTTGTTGTTTCTTGAGGTAGGATTGTAATGCTATAAACTTCCCTCTTAGAACTACTTTTGCTGTATCCCGTAGGTTTTAGATCGTCGTGTTTTCATTGTCATTTGTCTCTAGGTATTTTTTTTATTTCCTCTTTGATTTTTTTAGTGATCTCTTGGTTATTTAGTAACATATTGTTTAGCCTCCATGTGTTTGTGTTTTTTATGGTTTTTCCCTGTAATTGATTTCTAATCTCATAGCGTTGTGGTCAGAAAAGATGCTTGATATGATTTCAATTTTCTTAAATTTACTGAGGCTTGATTTGTGACCCAAGATGTGATCTATCCTGGAGAATGTTCCATGTGCACTTGAGAAGAAAGTGTAATCTGCTGTTTTTGGATGGAATGTCCTATAAATATCAATTAAATCCATCTGGTCTATTGTGTCATTTAAAGCTTGTTTTTCCTTATTAATTTTCTGTTTGGATGATCTGTCCATTGGTTTAAGTGAGGTGTTAAAGTCCCCCACTATTATTGTGTTACTGTTGATTTCCTCTTTTATAGCTGTTAGCATTTGCCTTATGTATTGAGGTGCCCTATGTTGGGTGCATATATATTTATAATTGTTATATCTTCTTCTTGGATTTATCCCTTGATCATTATGTAGTGTCCTTCCTTGTCTCTTATAACATTCTTTATTTTAAAGTCTATTTTATCTTTTAGAAGTATTGTGACTCCAGCTTTCTTTTGATTTCCATTTGCATGGAATATCTTTTTCCATCCCTCACTTTCAGTCTATATGTGTCCCTAGGTCTGAAGTGGGTTTCTTGTGGACAGCATATATATGGGTCTTGTTTTTGTATCCATTCAGCGAGCCTGTGTTTTTTGGTTGGAACATTTAATCCATTCATGTTTAAGGTAGTTATTGATATGTATGTTCCTATTACCATTTTCTTAATTGTTTTGGGTTTGTTTTTGTAGGTCCTTTTCTTCTCCTGTTTTTCCCACTTAGAGAAGTTCCTTTAGCATTTGTTTTACAGCTGGTTTGGTGGCACTGAATTCTCTTAGCTTTTGCTTGTCTGTAAAGCTTTTGATTTCTCCATCAAATCTGAATGAGTTCTTTCCTGGGTAGAGTAATCTTGGTTGTAGGTTCTTCCCTTTCATCACTTTAAATATGTCATGCCACTCCCTTCTGTCTTGTAGAGTTTCTGCTGAGAAATCAGCTGTTAACCTTATGGTAGTTCCCTTGTATGTTGTCATTTTTCCTTATTGCTTTTAATAATTTTTCTTTTTCTTTAATTTTTGTCAATTTGATTACTGTGTGTCTTGGTGTGTTTCTCTTTGGGTTTATCCTGCCTGGGACTCTCTGCACTTCCTGGAATTGGGTGGCTATTTCCTTTCCCATGTTAGGGAATTTTTCAACTATAATCTCTTCAAATATTTTCTTGGGTCCTTTCTCTCTCTTCTTCTTCTGGGACCCCTATAATGCAAATATTGTTGTGTTTAATATTGTCCCAGAAGCCTCTTAGGCTGTCTTCATTTCTTTTCATTCTGTTTTCTTTATTTTGTTCAACAGCAGTGAATTCCACCATTCTGTCTTCCAGGTCACTTATCTGTTCTTCTGCCTCAGTTATTCTGCTATTGATTCTTCTAGTGTATTTTTCATTTCAATTATTGTATCATTTATGTCTGTTTGTTCGTTCATTAATTCTTCAAGGTCTTTGTTAAACATTTCTTGCATCTTCTTGATGTTTGCCTCCATTCTTTTTCCAAGGTCCTGGATCATCTTAACTATCATTATTCTGAATTCTTTTTCTGGAAGGTTGCCTATCTCCACCTCATTTAGTTGTTTTTCTGGGGTTTTATATTGTTCCTTCATTTGGTACATAGCCCTCTGCCTTTTCATCTTGTCTATCTTTCTGTGAATGTGGTTTTTGTTCCATGGGCTGCAGGATTATAGTTCTTCTTGCTTCTGCTGTCTGCCCTCTGCAGTGCTTTTTTTATGTATGGGAAGATGCAAAGTCTGCACTCACTGAAATCGTTCTTTTGATATGCACCTCAGCTATCTGGGGCCAGGATCCTGTGTTTTCTCATCCTGAGTTTCCTCAAGGCTCACCATCAGGGCAGCTGTAATGTGATGGCTTGATGGCTGCAAAATCCTTTGTTCACTGATATGGCAGGCAATATTTAACTATAAATTAATAGCATAATTTCAAAGGGTCTTTCTGCCTGAATATCTTTTTTAAAAAAAAGCTTTCTATTCAACAAATAGCGAGGGAAATACAGACAAAACCGTAGACAACACTGTACAAGAATTTGTGGGAGAAACTTAAAGCAATGATGACAGGAAATTTCATAATCTTAAGTAATTATAATAGTAAAAACAAAACAATAAGTGAGTTGAATTCTCAAAAAGCTAAAGAACAAAGTAAATCTAAAGAAGGCAAAGGAGAGGAAATATTAAAGATAAAAGCAAGAAACTATCCAAAATTAGCAGGAAGAGAAAAGACTAAAATAATACTATGAGTCCACTCAAAGTAACTGACAAATCTAGAACACTGTCTCTAAAGATTGTTAAATATGCATAATTTTTACATGTACATGGAACATTCTCCAAGATAGGTCCTATGTTGGACCACAAAAAAGTCTTAATAAATTTGAAAGGATTGAACTCATAAAAATTATGTTTTCTGACAACAGTGGAACTAAATTAGAAATCAACCCCAGAAAAATTGTTGGAAATCCCCAGGTTTTTGGAAATTTAAAAAACACATTTTTAGGGCTTCCCTGGTGGCGCAGTGGTTGAGAATCCACCTGCCGATGCAGGAGACACGGGTTCGTGCCCTGGTCCGGGAAGATCCCACATGCCGCGGAGCAACTAAGCCTGTGAGCCATGGCCGCTAGGCCTGCGCGTCCGGAGCCTGTGCTCCGCAACAGGAGAGGCCACAACAGTGAGAGGCCCGCATACCGCAGAAAAAAAAAAAAAAAAAAACCACATTTTTAAGCAACCCCTAACTCAAAGAAGAAATCATAGGAAAATTAGAAAATACTTTGAACCAAATTAAAATGAAAATGCAACATATCAAAAAGTCTAAATCACTAGAAATTCAAATCCTGAGCTCTTTCCTTTATTCCACTTACCTCCCATTTAATCTTCCCTTTCTATTTAACCCAGACCTGCTCAGTCACTGTTATGGTTTCATAAAATTCCCAAGCAAATTGTATTTGTAACAAGTCCCAAACACATTCTATGCCCGGTTCTCTGATAGAAGGAAACTCAGCACTTAAGTTCTTTCTTAGGCTGTCCTACCATTTGGTTTGCCATTTTGTCATTTAAGTAAATTTAAATGGATAATCCCTTATCTTGCTGTCTTTCCAGATCTTTCCATATTAGACCTTAGTCTCCTGTTACTCCAAGTCTCCTTATTCATAATTATGAAACTTTTGTTATGGTGTAAAGCTGCTACTGCCTTAAAACAATGCAGAACTATTTTTAGGGAAGAGGGTCTAGGATTGCCATTGGGTATGAGGGAACGGAAGGAGGTCTTGGAAAAGTGCGTGAGAGAAATAGACATCTGTAAGAATAATTAATGACAGTGTATATACAAGAGGAGACCAACGAGGGCATTTCAGTGTGTAGGATATGACAGAATACAACACAAAGATAACCATTCTGTTCATAGAAGATTAGGGACAGTAATTGGGGCAACTGCATGCAAGAAGGAAGTAGAGCTGCAACAATGAATAAATACATATCTTTTTGTTTCTATATTTTTCAGTGATTTAGCTTAGTTTTTTTTTTTTTTTTTTTTTAATTGGCATGGGAACTGATGCTGGAAATGAGGTAGGAGGTGGATGGGCTCTGGGGCTGAGCAGCTGGAATTTGTCAAGCTGAGTAAATTGGGGTTTGTCTCCCCCTGACACTTCAAGGAAAAAGTTAATGGCAGGAGCTGAGCTCTGTTGGAGTAAAGAGATAAATGACCACATCTACCACTCCTGAGGTCAAGGAGACCTCCCCAACTGCACATGAACAGAAAGGCTCCTCAGGGGTCAGAAAGGGAGGGGCTGCTATCCCATAATAGGTGCTGTCAGTCTCCCAGAGACCCCCACGGTGCAATCCATCTTGGCTAAAAAATGCGCACACATGGGGAGGGCCCTGGGCCTGGTCAGATGTGGGAAACAAAGCAAGATTATTAGCCAGAGGAAAACAAAGACTCAGAAGCACTGCCCTCAGATAAGTGATTTAAATCACCTCTCTGGCGTACTCCTCATTAAGGAGGATACCTGCACTCTTTTCCTGGTGCGTATTTCTGCCTTGCTTCTGCCTTAAATAAATAAACTGCTTCTCTGTGCTCTTCTTCTCTGCTGCTCTCCCACATGTTGTGCTGTGTCTCTAATAATAAACTTTGTGCCTGTCTTCAAGTTTTTGTCTCCTTGAAAAACTTTTGTTTTCAAAGGGGACAGGAGCCAGGGCAGCTCTTCTTCTAGCCTCTCACTTCTGGTGGCCTAGTGGTTAGAATTCCTGGTTTTCACCCCAGCTACCCAGGTTCAATTCCTGGGCAGGGAACTAAGATCCTGCTTCAAGCCACCACTCACTGCTGTCTCCCTGAGATCAGAAACACCATGCCTAATTAATGCGGTAAATTTGTATTGAGTCGTTTGGATACAAATGCCAGAAATATAGCTCAAACTAGCTTAAACTAATGGAGAAACTGTATTCGTTTTATAACTGAAGGGGACAAGCAATGGGCTTCAGTAATGGCTGGACTCGCAGCTTCATTCGCCATTACACTACTTTCTCCCTCTCTCTGTTCTTCCCAGTTGGCCTTTCCTCATGAAATAGCAGAGGAAAACTCACCCTTCTTTCATAATCGTTCTGGAAAATATGTGAGGATGGACTCTCAGAGGGTCAGATGCCCATTCCTGAACAAGAGTCACAATGACTGATGGTCCAGCCCTTGCCCATTGTATAAAACCAATACTTCATTGTCTGAAGCTTTCCTGAACCCACATAGACCAAGCATAGGAGAAAGGTTGTTTCCCAAAGAAAAACTGAGATGAATTATCAGAAGAAAAGGAATGGATGTAGGGAAGGCAAAAATAGAATTTCTCAGGTCCTCTAGTTCTAGAATTACTGACTCCCCTGATACATGAATTCACCCTGTTCCATGAGACAGTCACAGCATGAGGAAGCACTATACACATTTTCAATTTGGTCAGGTCATATTGCAAAGCCTCCAAATTCATTCTTGTCTATCCCAGTGAATTTTGATCCCACCGTATTTATGAACTGTGGTAGGACTTGTAATTTGAACCATGTAAATTACTCCTATGGCCTTCATATCACATATCATTCTTTGTTTCCTCCTTGCATATCTTTATTTTTTTTCTCACTTAAATTCTAAGCTTCAGGTAAGAAAGTGCTCCTATTTATTTTGCTCCCAATTTTGGAAACAGTAGTTTCTCTTTAGATATTAAATTGTTTGGTTGATTTATATGGAAGATGCCTAGAAAAATTATTTCTCCATTTTTAAAATGGTCTTTTTCATAATAATTTCTTCTCAGTCTCAGCTTCCCTGATCCTCCACTCTCTTTCTGTGCTTTTATTTTGTGTGTGTGGGAAATCTCCTATATAAGCTTCGGACTTTAATACTAAGGGACTCAGCAAAAGATGAGACAAATGTATTTCTCTAACAGACAGTTATAAACTAACTGGAACAAGAAGTGTACACAGGTAGCAGGTAGAGTTTTGCAGGAAGCAGACTTTGTAATGGAGATTTATGAGCAGGTGGTTTGTAAGGGAATGAGGGAAGCAGGACTGGACGGAAGGGAAATTTGAACAGAGATCCATTTACAAAGGAGGCCTCAACTAATCCTGCAAAGGTCTCTGAAGCGGGCCCTTCAGAGACATCCAAAATTGAGGCAAAGGGGTGGGGACTTTGTACTCCCATATTGACCAGTTGTTGGATACAGGCTGTCCCCAAGGAGGAGGCTAATCTTGGGTGAGGCAGCTCCTTCAACTGAGGGCAGTTTCTTGAGAGGGACTCATTTGTGGCCTCTTAGAAGGCACCACAATTGGTAGCTGGAGGGATCAGTGCCTCAGTCCTTAAGGAGGTTCTTGGTCGCACACCAGAGCACCCACGACAACACACAAGGCAGTAAACCTCTGAGATAAGATTTTGCAGAAAAATCAGTCTATTTTTACAAAGTCAGCTTTTAGAAAGAACTAGGGGACTTCCCTCGTGGCAAAGTGGTTAAGAATCTGCCTGCCAGTGCAGGGGACACGGGTTCAAGCCCTGGTCCAGGAAGATCCCATGTGGCGCGGAGCAACTAAGCCCGTGTGCCACAACTACTGAGCCCATGCGCCAAAACTACTAAAGTCTGTGCTCTAGAGCCTGCGAGCCACAACTACTGAGCCCATGTGCCTACAGCCCACGCTCCATCGTGACAAGAAGCCCGCGCACCGCAACAAAGAGTAGCCCCCACTCGCCACAACTAGAGAAAGCCCGCACACAGCAATGAAGACCCAACACAGCCAAAAATAAGTAAATAAAATAAATAAATTTATAAAAAAGAACCAGTTGTAGGAGTGTTAACTAAATTGCCTACTTAAAAAACAAAACCAAACCTTCTTTGCCACTTAAAAAGGCACTAAGGAGTTGATCCAACTTATTTAGGAAATCAACTGATTTATCACAATAAATTAGCACCAAAGGAAGCTAGGTGAAAAATGAATACGAAGTTAAAAATTTTCACCATATCATCAACAAATTGTAACCAGGTGCTGGGCTCGTTCCAAAGAGTGATGGAGGTGCAAAGAACAATGTCAAGGTCGTCAAGATCGAGACTCTACAGGGTATCATAGTTCAGATGTAACTAGCAGCAGTAAGCACTCTAAACTTTCACTGACAAAGAGGATGAAGTACATACCTAAGTGCTCAGGTCATCTTGTTCTGCTGATCTTGAGCAGTTGTCCACTTCACGCAGTCATCTGCTTCTGAAAATTTCCTAAGACCCTTCAGTGTGAGGCCTCCAGCTGGTACTGTTTCCCAGTTATTTAAGAATGACAAGTCGGGGCTTCCCTGGTGGCGCAGCGGTTGAGAATCTGCCTGCCGATGCAGGGGACACGGGTTCGTGCCCCGGTCTGGGAAGATCCCACATGCCGCGGAGCGGCTGGGCCCATGAGCCATGGCCACTGAGCCTGCGCATCCGGAGCCTGTGCTCCGCAATGGGAGAGGCCACAACAGTGAAAGGCCCGCGTACCACAAAAAAAAAAAAAAAAAAAGAATGACAAGTCTTGGGACTTTCCTGGTGGTCCAGTGGTTAAGACTCCACACTCCCAATGCAGGGGGCCCAGGTTCCACCCCTGGTCAGGGAACTAGATCCCACATGCTGCAACTAAGAACCCAGCACAGCCAAATAAACAAATAAATATTAAAAAACAAAAACAAAACAAAAAAAGAATGAGAAGTCTTTTTACTTGAGACCAGGATCAACAACCTGGAGATTTAATGTTGTGTTTGTTAACAATAGCGTTCATGTAAAGTTAAGACATAAAATGTATGACATATGATAAACACAGTCTGCCTGTAGTAAAAGTATACATGGAATGGCAGGCTACACAGCACATTCATTGCAATGATTGCCCCAAGAGGAGTGGTAATAGGAGGAAAGAGACTAAAGGCTCAGAGAACAGCAACTGAATATACAGTGTTTTAATTTTTTTTTTTTTGATTAAAGAAGGATCTGAATCAAATATTACCAAATGTGAATATCCGATCATTTGACTGTTTATGATCTCATTCTCTATACTTTCGTGTATTTTTAAAATATTCTCAATTTAAGATAACAATATTGGTGATAGTTTTATGATTTCTAACGATAATACTTCTTATACTGTTATCCATTTATGAGACATTTATTTTCACATGTTGCAGTAGTAGTATCTCAACACTTCTGTGTGTTTTTAATGGACATTCTAGGTTGAATTTATTTAAAGATTTTTCAGTATTTAATTAGATGATGATGCATGTTTCCCCATTTAATCTACTGATATGGTGAAAAGTACTGCAATGACTTCTACTTGTTCATGATATAAGTTTTTTTTTTTTTTCCCGCTGCGGTACGCGGGCCTCTCACTGTTGTGGTCTCTCCCATTGCGGAGCACAGGCTCCAGACGCGCAGGCTCAGGGCCATGGCCCGCGGGCGCAGCCGCCCCGCGGCATGTGGGATCCTCCCGGACCGGGGCACGAACCCGCGTCCCCTGCATCGGCAGGCGGATCCTCAACCACTGCACCACCAGGGAAGCCCATGATATATGTTTTTAAATGTATTGCTTGATTCCATTTGCTATTTTTAAAAATTTTTCACATAAATATCATAACTGAGACTGCTTTACAGTTTTTTTAAAATTTACTTTTGGTTATGGTATAACTATTTTGCTATCTTTGTGTTAAGAAAAGGGTTTGGTCTACATTTTTTTAGAAATTGTTTGGTAAGATTATATTCTTTGATAATGTTTAAGATTCACCAAGGAAAACATAGGAACCGTAGCTAAGAACTTTTAAAAAAAATTTATCTTACTTTATTTTTGGCTGCATTGGGTCTTCATTGCTGAGCGCGGGCTTTTTCTAGCTGCGGTGAGCCGGGGCTACTCTTCGTTGCAGTGCACGGGGTTCTCATTGTGGTGGCTTCTCTTGCTGCAGAGCATAGGCTCTAGGCCCGCAGGCTTCAGTAGTTGTGGTTCGCAGGCTCTGGAGCACAGACTCAGTAGTTGTGGCACACGGGCTTAGTTGCTCCATGGCATGCGGGATCCTCCTGGACTAGGGCTCGAACCTGTGTCCCCTGCATCGGCAGGTGGATTCTTAACCACCGCGCCACCAGGGAAGCCCACTAAAAACATTTTTAACCATCACTTTAGGTCTAAAAAGACATTATTTTGGGCTTCCCTGGTGGCGCAGTGGTTGAGAATCCGCCTGCCGATGCAGGGGACACGGGTTCGTGCCCTGGTCCGGGAAGATCCCACATGCCGCGGAGCGGCTGGGCCCGTGAGCCATGGCCGCTGAGCCTGCGCGTCCGGAGCCTGTGCTCCGCAACGGGAGAGGCCACAACAGTGAGAGGCCCGCGTACCACCAAAAAAAAAAAAAAAAAAAAAAAAAAAGACATTATTTTAAGTTGATTACCTAACTATTCCTTTAAATCACATACTTCATTAAGTTCTAAATTTATTAACATAGTTCCTAGATGACATATAATTGAGCAAAATATTCGTTCACAAATATTTTAATTTGTTCTTTTTGACTAATTTTCTTTTTTCATTACCAATTGTTTTTGCTGTTTATTCTCACTTTTTGATGAAAATCTCTAGTATGATTTTATATTTTATTTTTAAAAATTGGTTTTATCAAGTTTAGTTTTTTCTATTTTAATTTCTTCTATATTCTGCTTTTATATTCTTTAATTTACTTCTCTTCCCATAATTACATTTTATTTCTCCCCAAATCCCTCATTTCATTTATTTTCATTCTTTTTGTTAGTACTGTTGGAGTGGATAAAACGTACCTATACTACTACTTTGATTTTATAAATTACTTTGCTCTATGATCAAAACTGGAAGGGATGGTGAGCACATTGAGGGGTCGGGGGGAGCGCAGGCTACATCCCACCATCTGAACCGGGAGCCCCAGGCAGCCGCAAAGAGGTTGGCAGCAGGAAACCTCACCACTGTCCATCAGGGAGGCGCGCCGCGGGGCCCGCTGAGAAATGTAGTTCTAAAGCGAACGGGACTCCGGGAAATGTAGTTCTGCGCGGACACTTCCGCGGCCCGGCCGTGTCCGCCTCGGCGCCGTGGGCCAAAGGGGTAAGGGTGTGGGGGGCGGGGAGGGGACGGCGGGGCTGCGGGCTGGCGGTGGCCTCCGCGTCCGACCCGGGCCCCGGTGACCCCGGCGCGGACCGGCTCGGGGGCACGCCGGCGTGCGCACGAACCGGCTCCGGAGCCGGGTGCGGGGAAGGCGCGAGAGGACGGCCCTGCCGCGCAGGCGCCGATTCCTGTTCAGGTGGGGGGGCGCTGTGGGGGAGGGGCGTGGGGCGGCAGAGGGGAGGGGCCGCGGGGGCCGCGAGGCGGCCGGGCAGCGGGGAGGCGGGAGGGAGCGCGACGGTGGGGAAACGCTTGGGGGACAGGGGTCTGGAGGGGCGGGGGTGGGAGGCAGTGATGTGGGAAGCAGGAGGGAGATTGAGGGGGGCAGGGCAGGGCCTCCCGTGGTGGTGGGAGAGGAGGGGCTGTACGGGGAGACGGTGGGGCTGATGAAGCTGGGGACTCTTGGCGGGCGAGGTAGTGGAATGTCTGTGAAAATCAGTAATTGGGGCCAGGGAGGGGTGAGTGGCTGTGAAGCCAGCGGAAGGAATTCAGTGGATGGTGGGAGCCTCTGGGAGGGGCCTTTGGGGGGACCTTAGCCTCGGGGGCTGGAGGCAGCAGGCCCTGGGGGTGAGGGACCCCGGAGGCTCCCCTCGGGAGTGAGTGGAGGGCTGTGCGGGGCCGGCGTGTGCCCTGGGGATGTGGGTTCGGGTCTGTGTCCAGCAATAGTTAAGGCTCTAGCCGTCCACGATCTGCGTGCCTTTGGCTTGGCGACTGGGCGCGAAGGGATGAACGACAAGGCTCTGTGGGCGCGTGGGGGGCATGTAGAGGGCCCAGAGTGGTTGCACTGAGGGTTTCGTCGGCAGGAAGGGCCGCTGGTTGCTGCAGTGTTGGACTGTACCTGAGCCGTGTGCTCCTGAGAAGATCCCCCCCCCCCCACTTCTCGGGTTCCGGGAAACAGCTGGCTGCAAAGAACCCCCTTCCCACATGATGCCCTTGTTTACCTGTGTGACAAGGCCATAGGTAAATATGACACAGCCCCTCTCATCTTTTGCCTCATCAGTGATTAGCTGAACTGTTTGTTCTCACTGAGCAGAACGCTTAGAAACCACCCTTTGGTTCAGCTTCTCTCCTTCCCGCAGTTCCCTGAACTCTGGGCTGTAGGCTTGAGCAGCTTGCAGCCCGCCACTGCGCCCGGAACTGGCCGACCTCCGGTGAGATGTCTTCTCGTCTGCTGTCTGGTCCCCCGCCCTTTGATCCAGCTTCCCCACACTCTGCAGAGATGCTGTGCTTCTTAGGGCCGCAGCGTCCTTCCTCTTCCAGCACCCCTCCCCCCGCCAAGAATAAATCCTCGGAGTAAAACATTTCTTCCCTACGTCTGCGTTTGGTTTGACTTGACAGTTCGATGGTAGCTTTTTCGGTGGAGGGCAGTGACCGGGGCGGCCCGTGTTTGGGGATCTTGTGGCTGAGGCATCAGGTCGGAGGCCGCGTGTCAGTGGCAGGGGTCCGCACACAGGTTGACGGGCGGCCTGTTGGGGGCCGTGAGGGGGAAGTGGGTGGTAATTGGCGCCGTTGAGGGGCCCGGGCTGTTTGTGCGGAGCTGCGGCCCCTTGCAGGGTGATGAGCTCTGGGGGCGTCTGAATGGTGGGTGAGCACGGCGACTGGAGAGTGGGTATCTGGAGGTGAGTGGCTGGCAGCCCCGCGTGATGAGGTCCTGGTTTGGGGGGCGGGTGGTGACGGGCTCTGTGAAGGTGAGTGGGTGGGCACCGCAAGAGGGAGGGATTGGAGTTCTCCGGGGGTCCTTTGGGACTCAGCACGTGGGGTTCCACTGACTCAGTGTCTAGTCAGTGGGTAGACCGTGGAGGTTATCGAGTGGGGTTTGGAGGAGCCAGTGATGGGGTTTCTTGGCCTTGGCATTGAGAAGCCTGTGGAGGTAGAGGACTCTGGGGTCGTAATCAACCAGGTGGTCTGTCGGGAGGCCCGTGGCTGGTGCACAGGGCTGAGTGATGGAGAGCCCACCGGGACCAGGAGTCAGGGGTTCTGTGGGTGTGTGATCGGGGGCTGGCTGTGGAGAGACTTTGGGGTTCATTGATTCACGCACTTCTGTGGATTGGTTTTGTCACTGGTGGTTGGTGATGGGGGGGCCTTGCTAGAGGAGCCAATGGGGACTCACAGTGTGTGTAATTGACGGCCCAGACCCCCTGGGGGGGCGTTGGGCACATGGGGTTTATGGAGTCAATGGTTGTGTGGCCTGGAGACTCGTGTGTCCAGTGATCTGGGGGCTGGGGGTTCTCGGGGGCTCAGTCGGTGTGATTGAGGCGGTTTTTGGAACCAAATTTGAGGGGCTTTGGGTGTTGGTGCTTGCGGGGCCTCTAAGGGTGGTGTTTTGGGGTTTGGGTGAGTCCTGCGTTGGCTCAGGCAAGACTCAACGTGGTGACTTCTGTTCAGTAACCGTGTTGTCCTTTGTTCTTTGGTCCCTCTCACCCAGCGTGTACACGGCTGTGTTGGTCAGTGATGGCTCCTTTTACTCGAATATTTCCTTGTTTGAAAGTGCTCGGAGACCCAACCGGCTAGGAGTCCCCCACTTGCTCCAGCCCTTTGTGTCCGATGCTCCTTGCCCGGCGTGGCTGGCCTGTAGCCTTCCAGGGCCGGCCCCTCCTCCTCAGAGCTCTGCTAAAAGTCATCTGCAAGGAGTGCCCTCCACCCACCCACTCCTCTGGCACATCTGAAGTTTCTTCTGGGCACTCTCACAGTCTGAAATTATTTTACTTACTTGTGTGTCTGTTTCCCATCCTAGAAGGCAGGGACTGTCTGTCCTGTTTAGTGGTCTCTCCCACATGCCCGGAACAGGGCCTGGTAGTAAGAGGCCTTCAGCAAATTGCTGCTTTCCCGGCCCGTAAATGAGACTGCGAGCATGTGTCTAGGTCTGCATTAGTGTGTGAGTGGGATCTGACGTGGATGTGAGAGCACAGAAGTATGTTGGGGTCCTGGGGGAGGAGCTAGGGTGACTGTTCGGGGTGTTAGTACAGTTGGCACATCCCCTTTTCCAGAGGAGAAGCTACAGAAGGTCTCCTGTGCATCAACCCAGAAGGGGTCCAGACGAGATAGAAGCTTCCAGGGCAGGTGGGCCTGTGTCTCAGGGGGGCCTCAGGTTTGGAAAGCAGTGACTCTGGGCTCTCTTTTCACTGGGCCTCCTAGACCCTCGGGACCTGCCCGTGCCCAGGAGCCCCAGGGAGCTCCCCGCGCGTCTCGGGAAGAGGCGCTTCTCCTTTAGGTGTCGCTCTCTGCTCTCCCAGGACGTTTTTTCGGGAGAGACCCGTTCTCACGCACCACACTCTTCACTCTGGTCTCAGGAGAGTCCGGTTTCACTCCGGGAATCTGACCTTTGTGTCTGCTGCCCGCTGTGCGTGGGCAGAACGCATGCCGTCCTTCTCCGTTCCCTCTTGTAGAGTTCTTCCTGCCCTGGATGCCCTCGCTCTGCCCTCTGCCACCGTGTCAGGTCAAATTTCAAAATCCAGTCTGTCTGTCTAGATGGGCTGGTTCTTGACTCTCCACAGGATCCTCAGCACCTGGGTAGCATTGGGACCTGCCCTCCCTCCATGGCCTGTGTCTTCCCTCGATTCGCTAAGGGACGAAGAGGGAAACGTTGAAGGCCCTTGAGAGAAGGTGCCATGAGCTGCTCCGCGGCCCGGCTGGCGTTGAGCAGCATTCCTGGGCTTCCTTTCCTCTTTCCCTTGCTGACCGAGGGTGTGGGGCTCCCGAGCGGGTGCTCTGATTCCAGCCCTCAAGCCAGCTCTAGGGGTGGGCAGGAAGGGCCTCGAAGGGGCCAGTGGTCTCTCCACTCTGGTTAGCTGCCCGGGGGCGGAACCTGGCAGTGTGCTAGCACCAGGGCAGAACTTTCTTCCCTCGTCTGTGGAGGACGAGTCCCCCATCTCTCTCTTTTCCACCGGGACCCTGAGGATACCTCCCTCCTGCCCCCCATTCTTTGTTAGAACCAGGGGCTCCTGCTCTCGATCTCCTGTAGCTATTCTGTTCGCTCCTCGCTCAGCTTACTTTGTGGAAAGGTGCCCATTGGCCGCCCACCATGTCGGCCTTCCTCTCGGCCTGTCAGCCTGTGGGGACCAAGCCGGGAGAACAAGAAGCCACAGGCGTGGACTGCAGCGCTAGACGCACCTCGGGTGGGAGGTGGAGTTTGCCCCCCATGCCCCCAGGCTTACTGGCAACTGTATTTTTGGATATTTCCTTTCAGGTGTTACCCTCATGAAGGAAGTCACATCCCTGTGTGACCCTGCTGTGAGCCCGTGGAGTCCTTGGCCCTGATCCAGTATCCGGCTGGTGTCAGTGACCTGGTGTAAGCGGTGGAGACGCTGAAAGTGTAAGTATTTGTGTGCATGAAGACGTCGTGTTTTTTGTGATTGTGCTGATCTTAACTCTTGGTCCATCTGTTCCCATAATTCTGCCTCAGGCAGTCTCTGTAATACAGTTTGTGATCTTTTAAAAAGTTTTTAAAGTAGTGGTTGTACTCATTTATTTGGTTATTTGGCTCGTTGGGGAAATAATTTCAACCAGTCTCTGCCAATCCGGAAGACTTCTCCACAAAAGTAGAAGAGGAAGAATAGGTAGGTGATGGTTGTTTTTTACTTATTTTTTTTTTAATTAAAAAATAATTTTTTTGGCTGCACGCATGGCATGCAGGTTCTTAGTTCCCTGACCAGGGATCGAACCCGTGCCCCCTGCAGTGAAAGCATGGAGTCTTAACCACTGGACCACCAGGGAAGTCCCTTAGAATAGTTTTATTATTGAATAAAAATTGAACCAGAGTTTGATGCCCGCCTCAGGCAGTCTGCTAAAGACATTGCGAGAGACAGGAAGAGATCGTGCCCTTTTCTGTAGCCGGGCAGATACAACCCGTTGTACACACGGTCTCAAGATAAGTGATCATTTGTCACATGTAGTCCATCCTAAACTTGCCTGGTAGTGCGGTTGGCTACTGTGTTAGCTACTTGCCTTCATCCAAAGGAAAAATACACTAGTCATACCTTTATGATGGGGGGTAATTTTACAATTTGGAGCCAGGTGCCAAAGTCAGGCTGGTTAGGCTCCTGTCCTAGAGAGACCCAGAGAGAGGGGTGTACTTTCCTGGATGATTTCAGAGACGGCTCCCAGGTCCTTAAGAAAGGCATTCTTGAGTTGTTAAACTTAGTTTTAGGAAAGATTTACATAGATCCCAAAGGGGCAGAGAAAGATTTTGTAATTGCAGATATTCTACAGTAAATACTCTTTGAATAAGGTTCTGGGGAGTCTTTTTCTTTTTAATTTGTATTTGCCCTCACAGGCTCTGAGCTGTTTCCCCCTAGAGGTGTTATCTGCTCTCCTACTCTGATAATTGCATTAGGGAAGGGCTAAGGCCAGGCCTTCGAAGCAAAGGGAAGGGAGAGGGCCCCAGGGCCCGCAGTGTGGACCTTAGAGCCACTGGATAGCCCCGTACCCACCACTTGTCTGAGCAGCTCCTCTGAGAGACCCTTAGGAAGAAGCAGGTGTGGAGCCGTTTCCTTGGGGTCCATGGGGCGGTGGGAGACAAGTAAGTACCTGAAGGCAGCTGGGCCCTTGCCGTCTCTGTGATTCCTAAACTCAGCAGGGATTTTGAGCTGCCTTCTACCGTGGCCTAGGCTGTTCTGCTGATTTCCTAGGGAAGGGAAGGCAGTATTTGCGCCAATGTGAGCTGAGAAAGAAAGAACGGAAAAGATTTCCTTAGGCCTCTCTTCTCGCTGCGTCTGCTCTGGGCTGTAGAGCGGCCGGCTCAGCCGGAAACCCACACCTGAGTGTCAGCTTCACCTCGGCCTCCGTCTCCCCCGGGGTCTCTCCTCTTCTTTTGGCCTTTTCTTTTAGTTCCTCTGATCTGTGCTTTCCTTTTGCTCCAGGGCTGATTTTGGAGTAGAGAGCCAGCACCCCAGGCCATTGCCCGTTCCCTGTCCTGCCTAGAAGTGAGTGGCGTTTTATTCTGTAGTACTTGCGCCAGTGGTTTCATCTAAGTCCCCCGGGAAAAGGTGCTATAGGGCGAGTGAGCCAAGACTGTACTTCCAGACTTTGTTGCCGTCTCTGCGGAGTGCTTTGAGGTGGTGGGGCTCCCCTGGGGTCTTTGGTTGAACCAGCGAGGCAGGTGGCTCCCGTCGGGCATTCCCAGGTGGAAGCCAGGCTGCAGAGCCCAGTGTGTAGCGCAGGCCTGGCCTGGCTGCGGTCGGCTCGGCTGACACATGGCAGTAGCTCACTTTCTATCCTGTTTCTTAGTGCTAGCACATAGCCTGTCTGAGTTCCCACCTATAGAGAACCAAGAGTGAGGTCCCCAAAGGAATTACATCATCTAAAATAAAATTCCCACTGCACCTCCAGGCCATGGCCCCCAGGAGCACGAAAACTCATGTGAAATAAGAAAGAAGAGGCCTCAGGACTCGGGGTGCATTCCCAGTCCACAGACCTTTGCCCAGAGACCTTTTTCCAGAGCATCAGGACAGAGCAGAGCAGATTTCCCAGGAACGGGGGAGAATGATCAAGTCACAGGTGAGTTATTTGTCCTCCAGCAGTTTTATCTGCGGGTCTGATGAGGCCCACAGGCATCTGTACAACTAGCAGGAAAGGTCTAAGTACATTTAAATTATAACCGGAGAAAATATAACCTTGGGAAGGAAGATGTCAAAAGAAGTACAAGGTGGATCATAGAATCATACAAAAGTCTTGAAGTTGGGGCATAGCTATAAGAGAATTAAGGCCCTGCCCTGTTGGAGTTGAGCCGCAAGCTTCCTCAGATGTTCCCAGAAGCTGCCACAGAAAGAGAAACGGGAAGAGTTGCGTGGTTTCCTCTGTCAAAAAGCAGACTATTTGCTCGGTGGAAGCAAACGTCTCCTGATGGTTACCTGTAAAGAAAGCGTTTTACTAGCTGTTGACGTAGATGACGTGGCAGATGACCTCCTGTAGCGGATGAACGTATTTCTGAGGCTGTTCCTCGCAGGTCCTCAGTGGGTGCGGGTGTACAGAGCACAGCAGTGGGCAGCAGGCCTGGGTCCACGTCCCACCTGAGCTCTGGGTTTAGGGAAGAAACCTGAATCATCTGGCACCACTGGTTGTTACAAAACCTTCAAATGGCCCCAGATATATTCTCTCAGTTGGAATTTCGATACATTTTAGGTAGAACTGTTTTTGCTTCTGCTGACAAAAGCTGCACAGGAGGGTATCTGCCTTCAGTTCCTTTTCCTGACCTTTTTTTTTTTTTTGATGTATAGTTGATTTACAATATTGTGTTAGTTTCTGCTGTACAGCAAAGTGGTTCAGTTGTATATATAAATATATACACATTGTTTTTCATATTCTCGTCTATTACGGTTTATCCCAGGAGATTAGATATAGTTCCCTGTGCTCTACAGTAGGGCCTTGTTGTTTATCCATTCTCTATATAATAGTTTGCATCTGCTGACCCCAAACTCCTAATTCATCCCTCCCCCCACCGCCCTGACTTTATTGACTCAAGAAATGACTATGGGACTTCCCTGGTGGTGCAGTGGTTGAGAATCTGCCTGCCAGGGGACACGGGTTCGAGCCCTGGTCTGGGAGGATCCCACATGCCATGGAGCAACTAGGCCCGTGCGCCACAACTACTGATCCTGCGCGTCTGGAGCCTGTGCTCCACATCAAGAGAGGCCGCGATAGTGAGAGGCCCACGCACCGCGATGAAGAGTGGCCCCCGCTTGCCACAACTAGAGAAAGCCCCCGCACAGAAACCCAACACAGCACAAATAAATAAATTAATTAATAAACTCCTACCCCCAACATCTTCTTTTAAAAAAAAAAAAGAAAGAAAGAAATGACTACGGTGTCCCTTCACCTTTCTTCTTTTTTTTTTTTAATTAATTAATTTTTTTGGCTGCATTGGGTCTTCGTTGCTGCGCGCGGGCTTTCTCTAGTTGCGGTGAGCAGGGGCTACTCTTCGTTGTGGTGCGCGGTCTTCTTATTGTGGTGGCTTCTCGTTGCAGAGCACGGGCTCTAAGCACGTGGGCTTCAGTAGATGCGGCTCGCGGGCTCTAGAGCACAGGCTCAGTAGTTGTGGCGCACGGGCTTAGCTGCTCTGCGGCGTGTAGGATCTTCCCAGACCAGGGCTCAAATCCATGTCCCCTGCATTGGCAGGCGGATTCTTAGCCACTGCGCCACCAGGGGAATCCCTCCCTTCACCTTTCAAAACAATTCCCATCCACCTAGCTGACCTCCTCCCTCTGTTCCTTTCTTTCTTTTAAAAATCCTGTTGTTTAAAGCAGCGCACAGCACTGTAGCTTTTCCCCTTCACTGCTGTGTTCTGTGCCAGGAGCTCAGCAGAGCTGCCAGGTGTCAGAGTAGCTGGTGACAGCAAAAGCCAGGGTGACAGTAGCCGAGAGTGATGGCACGAGTGAGAGCCAGATGCCGCAGAAGGCGCTGACTCCCCATTACCTTTCCCTGAGGAGTGAACAGCGCCCTGGCCATGTGTCAGGTGTGTCAGCACAGGTGTTCGCTGCCCAGGGAGCCCTGAACAAAAGGCTCCGGCAGATTTATGGACTTGGGGGCCAGGAGGAGGGGAAGAGGAGGAGGGAGTGGGAAATACAGGGTACTGGGTCAGAGTGTGGACAGTGTCTTCAGGTCCCCCCTCCCACAAGGGGGTCTTAGAGAGGCACCTGAGAAAGGCTTCTGCCAAAGGCCTCAGGCAGAGACGCAGGGCACACGAGATCCTCACCAGCCCCTCGGAGGCCATGGCACGCAGGCTGCACCCCAGGCCTGGAGGCAGGGGTGGGGGCAGTGTCCCCCAGGAGGCCTGCGGGGTAGCCCTTTGGGCCTGCCTGTGTTTGGGCCTGAAGGTTCACACGTAGGTGTTTAACCAGGAGCCAGACTCCTCAGCCCATCCACTTGATTTTTCAGGACCTGAGTGAGAAATAGGCAACCCCATCACGGACCTGAATAGGTCGGACCTAGAGAGGCTGAGACAGGAACCAGGGAGTTCATCCGGGGCAGCTTCCCAGCCTGCATGTGGTCTCAGCCGTTTCCCAATCAGGAAGGCATGTGTCAGCCCGTCAGGAGGCTTCTCAAGTGGCCATGTGAACCTTTGTGACCTGGCACAAGGCAGTGGTTTGCATAGCACAGGTCTGGCAGCAGGCAGAGGCCGGCCTGGACACCTGCCAGGGCTGAGACAGTGGGGTCACACGGCTGGCTGTGCACACCAGGAGCTCAATCCCAGAGCCTCCAAGCAGCACGTGCTTTCATCGGGCAGTTAGGCTAACAGGGCCCCAGCGTGGCTTTCTGTTGCCCAGTCTGAATAACTTACTTCAGTCCTTGGTTTTTGAGGGGCTGCCTGGGGTGCTGAGTTCCAGGCCATTTTGTTTGTCCAGGCCCTGCCACCTCATGGGGTGCAGACAGCATTGGGGCTGTTGCATGGGACGCACGGGGGCTGAGGCGCCCTGTGCTGCTGGCCAGCAGCCCTGTCGAGCAGGAAGGTGTCAGTCTACACCCAGAGCGGTCACGGGCGTGGAGAGAAGCACAGAGAGTCATTTTCTTTTGTTTCTTGTTTTTTTTCCAGGAGGAAGGAAAGCTTTCAGGAGCAGGTCTAAAACACAAAGGTCGTTAATGTCTTTCTCCCTCCCCGTGCCTCCCTTGGTGCTGGACTTTATTTTCTTTTCTCTCTGGTCATCATCAGTGTGTCCCATTTAGTAATCAAAACTTTAAAAGAAATCATCTCCGTTTTCATCCAGACCCTTTGTCTGGAAAAACACTTTGTCCCTATACAGAGGGACAGATATTTTTACATAATTTAACCAGAGAGATAGAGCGTGTTTATGAATTGGTTAGCAGAAACTCCTGAGTTTTTAAAAGATTTGAAAGTGGTTGTACAGGGTCTGGCACTCACTGAGTCTTCAGGACGGGGTCATAGGGGTGGAGGCTCCCGCGGGGTCTCCCGCAGAGCATGACGGGTCAGTGACCGTGAGAAGCGGGTTGTGACTGGGGACAGCCTGGCCGAGCCCCAGCACCGTGAGAAGGGCCGCTCCCTTCTGAGCTCTGTGCTCCAGGCTGGGGTCGCCATGAGCCCCCCTGCCAGCCCCTTAAGGCTGTCTTTAAACTGTCCATTAAAACGCTCACTCAGCCCCTCTGCAAATATGGGGCTGTTATCAGATGCAGTGAATTCGAACCGGAAGTAAATGTGGTCAGGTAGAGCCTGGAGAGTGTGACCCGTGCTTGGGGAGCCCATGAGGATGGCCAGACCAGACCCCGAGAAAGTGTCAGGGTCCAGTGAAACCCTCTGGTTGGGACCAGAGGACCAGTGAAGTCCATGTGTTGAGAGCATCCTGGCCCGCTGGCACGGGAGCCCGTCCCTGGGCAGTGTTTTGGGCCTTGTCCAGCGTCTGGAAGGCAGGACAGCTTTCCGTGCTGTTTCGGCACCTTCTGATGACACGGCATACGTGGGCCCAACCTGGGACGGTATCGGTCCCTGTGGCGTCCTGTCCTTTGCCCAGATACCAATGGCACCTTCTTTGAGAAACACTGCTTATTTAAAGACAGCCTATTCCAACTTCTTATTCTATGGGTAGATGGGTGGGTAGGTGAATGAATTCATAATGCTGAACATTTTAATAACATTTTTGTTTTCCTCTCAAAGTATAATGCAGGACTAGGATATTATGTCACTTATCCATGGCTATGTAACAAATTACCCCAAACCTCAGTGGCTGAAAACACAAACATGTGTCTCCGTTTCTGTGAGTTAGGGGTCTGACAGCTGCTCACCCATTTGGTTCTGCTGGAGGGTCTCACAGGACCCTGTCATCAGGATGTTGAGAAGAGCTGTGGTCATCTCACGGGGCGGTAGGGAGGTAACCCCCTCCAAGCTCACTCTCGTGGGTGTTGGCAGGCCTCGGGTCTTTACCACGTGGGCTTGTGCACAGGGCTGCCTCGCCGTGTGGCCAGGGAGAGCAGGAGAGGGTTCCCAACGTGGAAGTCACATTCTCTTACACCTGATCCAGCACTTCCACCCTGTTCCATTCGGTGGAGGTGAGTCAGTAAGTCCAGCCCGTAGTCAGGATGGTGGGGATTAAACAAAAGCATGAATCCCAGGAGTTGGAGATCATGGGGCCAACTCGGAGGCCACCTGTCACTGTAGAGAAGAAAGCCTGTATTCAACAAAGAGAATGACTTCCGATTTAACAGGGATTACGCTTTTTTAGATGTCATTTGAGGACGTGGCTGTGGACTTCACTTTGGAGGAGTGGCAGCTGCTTAATCCTACCCAGAAGACCTTGTACAGGGATGTGATGTTGGAGAACTATAGCAATCTCGTCTTCTTGGGTAAGAGCATTCTTGTGTGACACGGGGCGCACCCAGCAACTGTGGGACCCCTAAGATGTTACGGACTTCGGGTTTAAGTTTCAGATGTCAAAAGATTTTTTGATTTCTACACCCAATTGAAAGGTTTTTATTTGCTTGTTTTGTTTTTTAGCCTCTGTAGTGAAATCTTCTTTATATTTAAGAGTCCCTCAGCCCAAGCAGTTGGGACTCTCTGTGTTTCCAATTGACAGGTTATCAAATGATCAAACCTGAGACGATTTTCAAACTGGAGCAAGAAGAGCCATGGATATTAGGTGAAGAAATCCTAAGTCAGAACTTTCCAGGTGAGAAATAATCAGGTATATGGCAGATAGTGAAAGTTAGGTCTCGGGTTTTGATGACAGGTGGGTACTTTTGAAATGTTATCTGTAAAACCGTGTTTAAAGTTCCTCCGTCCTTAGAGTTGACTCGGGACTAGTGACACGAGTCCTTCCTGACTTTTCATGTGCTCTCCGTCCTGGTCTCCACGTCAGGATGCGTCCCCTTTGGTGGAGCTGGTGATGAAGTATGCCCCATCTTCCGTACCCGGCAGGACAGTCATTTAGAACCTGCCTTCTTGGATACGCCCCTTCTGCTGGCTTCCCCAGTCCCACCTCTACAGGTGGGCTTCCTTCCTCCTCTTTAAGAATTCATAGTTTTTTCCTGTTTGAGGTGACACTGATTACCTTTGAGTTTCCTTTATTATTTTTCTTTTCTCTCCCTAATTGGTCAGATTTCTATTTCAAACCCACATAGAGTAGAAGGTGAGTCCATGGATACAGGAGAAAAGTCTAACGCCTTAAGCACTCTTCCGGCCTCCCTGCAGATAACAGCTTCAGGGTCAGCGTCCAGGGCTTCTTTCTGGTGCCTTTGGTATTCAGCTTCTAAAGCTTCTCATTTATCCCTTCAAATAGTCTGCTGGGTTTAAGACCTGCTCTGTGATACTTTAACGCCATTTGTGTTGAAGACCCTCACAGTGTGGCAGCATCTTATCTCTGAAGTTTTTCCTGTGCCTAGAGGTCTTGGTTGAGGCCACTCAAAGTAGTTCCTTCCTCGTGTCTTTCAAGTTTGTTTCTCTGCATGTGGGCCTTTGGTTGTCCTACACTTTCCCATTTAGACACCCTCCCCCTCTTCACTTTAAGTTTTTTTTCCACCTCCAGGGAGTGTTCCCTGACTCCCAGCATTTTCTGAAATCTCTACCCACTGAGCAGTATTGTAGGAACCCGGGTGTGATCACACATTATCTGTAATTCCTTAACCAATTAGGTCTTAAGGTTTTTTCCCACATAGAAAGATGGTGAGTAACTTACTCTTCTCTGTTCTCTATGGAATTTATGCTGTGTAATTACTAAACACTTCATTAATTGGTTGTTGTGAGGCCAGGTAAGGCAGGAACTTTCTTATTTATCAAATATTTCTTTAGTAAAAAGGTTTTCGTCTAAGTAAGTGTTTCAGCTTACCTTAGGAAATATTTCAAATTACAGATGTCTAGGCACCATTCACATGGATTATTAGGACTGGGTATGTGTAGTTTGGAAAAGCTGTCAAGATAGACTTTATGTTCCCCCATTAATTTAGAACCACTGCTATTTTGTGGAATGAGAGGAGTTGAGATGAAATATGAGTCATGAAATAACCTTGCAGGACCAGATAATTTTAATTTAGAAGAAAATATAAAACTAATTCAGTGTTTGAACATGAAGCATTTGTGTCAAAATGCAAAGTTAATTGTCAAGATTAACTATATAGAAAGGAATTGCTTTAGAAGCTTAATGACAAGTGAAGAGTATTTATCCTACATGTATTGAGGGCTGGTTATGCGCTATGTAGTGGGGGTACCTCAGTGAAAAACACAAACCTGTTCCCTGCCCTCAGGGTTTACATTCTAGTGCGAGAGACAGAAGCAAGGTGATTACCTATTTGATACATGCTATGAAGGGAATAAACAGGGTGTTTGTTAGTGTGCCCTTAAAATGATGTGAGCCAGGAATGCTGGAAGCTGGGCAGGGAGAGCACATGCAAAGGGCCTACAGCAGGAAAAGGCCTTTGGGGTCAGTGGGACGGGGAGGAGCCCAGTGTTGTGAGAGGGAGTGGGGGGCTGGAAGGAGCCTGCACACAGGGGTGCAAGAGCCGTGATAAACGTCTGAGTTTATCAGAGGTTTCTAAGCAAAGGGTTAAAAGGCCTGAGTACATTTTCTAAATATTACGTGTTGCTGTTTGGAGACTAGAATTGGGAGGGAGCAAGCCTAGAAGTGGGAATATCAATTGAAAATAGGGTGAAATGAAGGCAGAAAGGACAGGAGTGTAATGGAAACAGAGACGGGGAAACACACATGTAGCCGCACCTGA
Source organism: Kogia breviceps (assembly GCF_026419965.1). NCBI lineage: Eukaryota > Metazoa > Chordata > Mammalia > Artiodactyla > Physeteridae > Kogia > Kogia breviceps. Next base: position 89,685,860 of record NC_081324.1, on the reverse strand, counting down.
GTTGGCACCAGTGAAACCCGGTCCACGTGTTTGCCAAAGTGACAAGACTTTTTAAAAATTTCTTAAAGATTTTTTGGTACAATTTAACTTCAATATTGTTTTATATCATTTAACTTATTAATTTGGATATATATCTTAATCTTATTTCCTGATTTGATTTGAATTAAAATTTGTAATTTTTCTTTAACATTTCCTGAAACAATTTTTTGTAAACTATTCAGGTGGATCTCACACTTCTGTGTCTACAGACGACTTTGCTTTTAACCCCCTAACTTCTCTCTCTAGTCTTTAAAATACCCACGAATAGCATTATCATTCACACTCACTGAAGCTCGATCGTTGAATCCTTTGTTCTCCTCCGTTCTTCTCCATATCGGGCTCTAGTTGCTTCTTTGAAATTCTGGTATGTCTGAGAGTTAGATGTGGCTTTTTTTCCCCCCAAAAAAATGATCCTGCAGAAAAGGAGTGATAGCCTTACATCTGAGATCTTGCCATATCTTTCATCTTGGGAGTATTACCTCACAATTCCTAGTAAAGAGTATCGTGAACTAAACAAACCTTTAAAAGATCATTTAAAAATACTCAATAAATGGTCATATTGTGGAGATCACAAATAATTGTACTTACAGGGTAAAAAAAAATCTGTCCTAATGTTATACAAAGAATACTTGTGGTTTAGAATAATTTCCATCATATACAGATGTATTATATAGATGATCGAGTCAACTAAAATGTTAAAAACCTAAATACAAGTGTTGATGCTGAGCTCTGGAGAACTCTTGGATAATTCCAAAAAGTAACTCTCATGATGGTAAAATTACTGGTGTCAGTGATTCGGGTGACGATCTTGAATGAGAATGTTTTTTTAATGTACCAATAGTACAGCAAACTAACATACCTCACGTTTCAGACATGAAGTTGATATCCTGCATTTGCTGTGCATCATATTCAGTGTTTCTTCCTGCCTGACGTTCAGCACTGTGTACTAATCTTGCTGTTCTGTGTACTGTGATTCTCAGCCTTCTCTGATGGGGGTACTTACCTGCCTTCCTCCCTGATTGCTGCTACTCACAGCGTCTGGGTACACAGTAGATGATCAGTAGGTTATTGTGGAATGAGTGCGTTAACCACCCCCAGAAATTGCTTGTCTCTTTTACCTCATCATGATCACTTGAGTATATTTCATCTTTCCTTATTTGAAAGTTGTGTTTATAAACATTTGTAATTTCAAAACCTGTTTTCATTTCTATTAAAATTTTCTTAAAATGCCTAATAAGTAGACATTGTATTTGGGAGAATTTTTTTTTTGATGGACTGGGATCTTAGGCTCCATTTCAGAAGACTTATTCAATAAGCATAATCATTGGGGAAATTTACACAGTATGGTTCATTTTTTCCTTTTTAGAAGAAGTCTGGCTAGATAATAATCTCAAAATGTGGCACCAGGATAATCAAGACAAGCTTAAAAGTATGGAGAGAGGCCATGAATATGACGTCTTTGGGAAAATGTTTCATTCAGGCATTAACTTTGATCATTTAGGAATGAGATCTCATAAATGTGGCACAGGTGAAAAAAGTTTGAAACATCCTTTTGATTTTCTTATTCCAAAAAGTAACTGTGAAAGAAAAAAACTTGATGAGCTTAATAAGAAATTACTATTCTGTATCAAGCCTGACAAAACCTGTGGTGGAATAAAATACTCTGATTGCAGTAAATGTAGAAAAGTCAGCAGTAAAGAGCCAGGGCTCATTACAAACCAAATAGCACATACAGGAGTCTGTTTATGCATGGAATGTGGTAAGGTTTTTAACAAAAAGTCACAGCTCATTATACATCAGAGAACTCATACAGGAGAGAAGCCCTACGGATGCCGTGACTGTGGGAAAGCTTTCTCCCAGAAGTCATTACTCACTATTCATCAAAGGACTCATTCAGGAGAAAAGCCATACGGGTGTGGTGAATGTCAAAAAGCTTTCAGCAGGAAGTCACTGCTCGTTTTACATCAGAGAACTCATACGGGAGAGAAGCCCTATGGCTGCAGTGACTGTGGGAAGTCCTTTAGCAGGAAGTCACAGCTTCAAAGGCATCAGAGAACCCACACAGTAGAGAAGCCCTATGGCTGCAATGACTGTGGGAAGGCCTTCTCCCAGAAAATAAGGCTCATTACACATCAGAGGACACACACAGGGGAGAAGCCCTACAAATGTAGTGATTGCGGAAAAGCCTTCTTTTGGAAGTCACAGCTTATTACTCATCAGAGGGTTCATACAGGGAAGAAACCATATGCGTGTAGTGAGTGTAAAAAAGCCTTCAGCAGGAACTCACTCCTCATTAGGCATCAGAGGATCCACACAGGAGAGAAGCCCTATGAATGCAGTGAATGTGGTGAAGCCTTCATCAGAAAACCGCAACTTGTCAAACATCAAATGACTCACACAGGAGAGAAGAACTATCAGTGCAGGAACTGTGAAGAAGCCTTCTTTAAGAAGTCAGAACTAATTAGACATCAGAAAGCTCATTTAGGAGAAAAACCCTATGGATGTGTTGAATGTGGAAAAACCTTCTTTGGGAAGTCACAGCTCCTGACACATCAGAGAACTCACACTGGAGAGAAACCTTATGAATGCGGTGCCTGTGGGAAAGCCTTCACCCAGAAGTCCAGCCTGGTATCTCATCAGAGGACACACACAGGGGAGAAACCCTATGAGTGCAGCGAGTGTGGGAAAGCCTTCAGTGAGAAGTCAAGCCTAATTCACCATCAAAGAACCCATACTGGAGAGAAACCCTTCGAATGTAGTGAGTGTAGGAAAGCTTTTGCCTGGAAGCCACAGCTTCTTAGGCATCAGAGAATTCATACAGGGGAGAAACCCTATGAATGCAGTGAGTGTGGGAAGGCATTTGTTCAGAAAGTACAGCTCATTAAGCATCAGAGAAATCATACAGGAGAGAAGACCTATGGATGCAGTGATTGTACAAAAGCTTTCTTTGAGAAGGCGCAGCTCATTATACATCAGAGGATTCATACAGGAGAGAGACCCTATAAATGTGGGGATTGTGGGAAATCTTTCACTAGAAAGTCACACCTTATGAGGCATCAGAGAATCCATACAGGAGATAAATGCTATAGATGCAGTGAATGTGGGACAGCCTTCCACAGGAAGGCGCAGCTCCTGATACATCAGAGAAGTCATATGCTGTAGACACGGGGCGAGTGCAGTGAGTATGGGGAGTCTGCCATCAGGTGTCAGGCCCCTCACACTCCAAGGACATGTACAGGAGAGAAACCCTGTCACTGCAGTGACTGTCTCACCATACAGAATTCAGAAAGAGAACTTTTTTTAAGTAGGCAATATAGGAAAGCCTCTCCCAGAAAAAACTTATTACATATTGATGGCTCCTCAGTGTGGAAGTCTTATCAGTATTGTAATAAGTACAGACCTTTCAGTCAAAAGTGACAGCCTATTAAATATTTAGAAGACCTAAACAGGAGAAAAACTCAATTGTCATAACAAGTAAGTGAAAGATTTCACCAGGAAAGGGTAACTCAGAGTACACTAGAGAATACATACACAAAGGTAATACTGAGTATTATATATTAGAGATCTCATGCAGAGGAGTAGTCCTAATAATTTGAAGAATTTGATAAGCATGATCCTATTAAAATAATTCTAAAAGAAAGATGTGTACATTGTATATAAATTATTATAAGAAAATAGGCATTTTAAAGTGGTAGCTGTGTTTTATGTGTGAAGACTTCTGCTTCCTGCTATGGTGCTGTAGGAAGAACCAGATAAACTCCTGCCTTAAGCAGCTAGAAACCGTACCATTTATGAAATAGTGGTTTTTAGACATATGTCAAACACAGGTTTGTGATCCCTGGCAGGAGGTGGACAAGGTGAGGAGAGCCCCACGACTGCCCAGCCTAGACCCTGGGGGCAGCGTCCAGGCTGCAGGTCAGGGAGGGGAATGAACGTGGTCCTGCTGTACTGAAGAGAGTTGCCGAGTTGGCGTCTGGGGAGCCCTGGTGACTAGAATTTGCAGGGAAAAGTGCTGGATAGGAAGGAGCTTCCCAGAGAGGGCCTGCAGAAATCCACAGTGAGTCCCCCTTTGAGTCTGTGGGCTTTAGCGCTGAAGCTGGGACCATGAGAGCGGCACTGGGGAGCAGTGAGCTGGCCGAGCCCTGGAGCTCAGCACAGGTGGGGACAGTTCACGTTCCCACCAGCCACGTGAAAGCACGTGGGCATCAAGAGAGTTCCCAGAACAATACTGTCTTGGTGGGGAGGGTAACTAACCCTAGATTAAAAGCTACTGCTCTACCCACAGTGACTGACGTCCAAACACTTACCTGGCATGCCAAGGAGCAGGAACATATGACTTGTAAGCAGGAGGAAAATCAGGCAGTAGAAAGAGAAAAGACTGAAGTGATTGGAATTAGTAGGCAAGGATGTTCAAATAGCTATTGTAAGTATAAAGTGGAGGAAAACATGAATTTGACGACACATGAGTGGAAGATACATTTTTAAAAGCTCAAATGGAACTTAGGATGAAAACAACATCTGTAAATTAAAAAAAAAAACTGGATGGAATTAAGAACATATTAGACATAGAAGAAGGAAAACAATCAATGAATTTGAACAGTAAGTATAAAAATTATCCAGATGAATGATACACACAGAGAGAAAAAGACTGGGGGGAAAGGAGAACAGGGAATTAGTTACTGTGGCGTAACATACATGGAATGGGAGGTCCAGAAAGAGAGGAGGGAGAAAAAGGATTTGGATAAACGATGGCTGAAAAATATCCACATATGATGAAAATTATAACTCCACATATTCAATAAGCTCAAAGAAACCAACACGTAAGAAACATAAAGATGCCAATGGACATCATCGTCAAATTGATGAAAACCAGTGTTAAAGAGAACGATTGTAAAAAGCCTGGAGAAAAAGACACAACACGTTCACAGAACAAAGAATAACAACATACTTTTGGTCAGAAACTATGCAAACTAGAAGACAGCAGAGTGACATCATTAAATTATGAAAGATAAAAAAGAAATGCCTGCAACCTGGGGTTCAGTTGCCTGTCAAAAACATCTTCCAAAAGTGAAAACAAAAAAGACTTCAAGGTAACAAAATCAGAGAGAGTTCCTGCCGTAAGCAAACATTGAAGGAAGTTTGGGGTCAGCAAGAAAAGAACACTCTGAAAATGGTGAATGTATGGGTGAATATGAAAGATTGTTTTCCTCATTTAAAAATCTTTCAAAAAGTTAATGGACTGCTTAAAACCAAAGTAATGACAACGTACTTGGGGTTATGATCTATTTAGAAGTAAAGTGTACGACTACGGTAGCACTTAATTGTGAATCTTTAAAAATAGTTGAACAGACTGTGTTGTCTGAGACAGGGGCTCGGGATGACTTGTGTTTGTAGCAACTGCACGATGGAAGCTGTCTGTTATGGATCTGTGCACGTCTCCACACCCATTGTCCTTTTTCTGCTCTGCATGCCCAGAGGAAGTGCACGACTGCTTCCTAGGGTTTCTGCTCAGGTTCACACAGGGAGGTATGTGTCAGCCCTCCCTCCCTCCTGCTGGTCTACAGACACCCAGATGGCTGCAGCCCCCTGCTTGTCAGATGTAAGGGTGTTAACTGCTTCTGGGGGCTTCACCATCCCTGGCTCGTTTTCTTAATTGTGAACACAAATCTGTAAATAGTCCCTTTATTAAATGTTCCTGAGTTAATAATTTGAGTGTAACATTTGTTTTCTGTGACGTGTTAAAAGATGAACATTTGACCAAATTTTGAGTATCAGTTACTGGTCCACGGGGTATAGAGTGACATCTGTCAAGATTTCGCACACTCAACATCAGTGTTTTCTCTTTGTGTTTTAATAATTCAGTAGACATTATAACAGAGTTCTTTGCGTTTTTTGTTTTGTTTTGCTGCAAACGTAAATGGCTCTGGAGATCAGTACCATCTGTTCCATATGCCGGTGGTTTTGCAGTTATTACTAGACTTTCTTCACTGACAGAAACCGAAATGTTTATGAGGTCTTTATGCTGCGTCTGGGTTAGCTGAACGCCTTACAAGAAAGCATTGTTATTTATGTTAAATGTGTACAGACAAGAAAAAGGTAGCCCATTACTGAGTGAAGAAAGAAACGAATGATGTACTGTACTTCCCTGTACTCTCAGTTTAAAAACTTGTGCTGCGCAATTAAAATACACTTATTCAATATTCTGCTGTTTTTATTATAATTCACATAGTCTGTCACCCGTAGACAAGATTTCCCATCTCAGGAGTCAGAATCACCCCCAGAGAAGCTCTTCAAAGGCTCCACACCTGTTCCCATCACAAACACCATGCCAAATGGAATATCAGCTTTTCTAAGATTAAAACAGAGGTGCTTCAGGTATAACCTCACGAAGCCTAATAAATTAGGTGGAAGTAGACTGTTAGAGAGGCCCGGTGTGGAGCACACTCCCCTGTCATTTATCAGACATCCTCTCTCCCCCAGTCTTTCTCTCCTGCTGACACGCAAACCTCATTTGAAGGGAAATAATTGCCATCAGGCTACACAGAGGTATTTTCGCTAACAGTTGGATTTGCGTTTCAATCTGCATTTTGTGTGTACTTTTATTTATTTATTTTTTTTGTGGTACGCGGGCCTCTCACTGTTGTGGCCTCTCCCATTGCGGAGCGCAGGCTCCGGACGCACAGGCTCAGCGGCCATGGCTCACGGGCCCAGCCGCTCCGCGGCATGTGGGATCTTCCCAGACCGGGGCACGAACCCGTGTCCCCTGCATCGGCAGGCGGATTCTCAACCACTGCGCCACCAGGGAAGCCCTCAATCTGCATTTTGAAGAAGCTCTTTGTGCGGGTTTTCCATTTCATATAACTCCAGGAGGTGCTGTTCACAATGCAGACTGTGTTAATAAACTTGTGTATCACTCTGGCCCTGTCTTTATGGAAATAGCTAGTGAAGGAAATAAATCTTTTGAGGTTTGAGCATAATTGGAAAAGAGCATTGTGAGTTACCTGTAATGGTTTCTCTGTGTTCTGTTTATGATGTAAAGTGGTTTCCACCATCGGAATTCTCCCCTGGCCCCTTATTTGCCAGCCACGTGGTGAAGGGAAAAGCCACCCTCACTCTGAATATCCTAGACAATTTCATTTATCTCCTGATGTCTGTCTGCAACTTAGAAGCAGGCAATGTAACATGTCATCAGCTCAAAAGAATGAAATTTAACTGTTACAGTAAAGCTTTCCTTCCACACAGCACAGATCCCTCCCAGCACCACACACCCCATTGCCACATCAACTCACCTTAGTGGTGGATTTGTTCTGGGGCCAAATCTGCAGATTTAGTGATACCATGTATCCTTTATTTTCTTTGTGGGCTCTTTACAACTTGTTTCACAGTTATTACACAATTCATCTGGGTAGTCTTGACATCTTGTCATTGAGACTCTTACTTTCAGAATGCTAAGATGAAATAAACCAGGAACACCAAATTTATTTAATACCTAAATACCTAAATCATTTTATTTAGGTATTTAACAATACCTAACTTGTTAAAGGTGCCCAGCAAAGAGAATGTAGCTATGAAGCAGTCACTGGTGAGATGAGAGAAACACAAGTGAGGTGACATTTGTAATTCGAAGTTCTCAAAGCACTAGAGTTGTTAAAATCATTCATTAAAAAACACATCAGGGCTTCCCTGGTGGCGCAGTGGTTGAGAATCCGCCTGCGGATGCAGGGGACACGGGTTCGTGCCCCGGTCCGGGAAGATCCCACATGCCGTGGAGTGGCTGGGCCCATGAGCCATGGCCACTGAGCCTGTGCATACGGAGCCTGTGCTCCGCAACAGGAGAGGCCACAGCAGTGAGAGGCCCGCGTACCACAAAAAAAAAAAACACATCAAGCTCAGACTCACAAAAAGTTGGGGGAAGGGGAATAACCCCTAATCCTCTGAGGTTTAAAAGAGTAGGATACTCATCACTTAGCTGTACCAAGAGCATAACTTTCAAGAAAAATAGAGATGAGACACAGAGTCTAAGACAGTTTTACCCACACCTGCCCTGTGCCTTCCGAAGAGGAGGATCTGGGTAGGGCCGTAGACAGTTCATGTTGGAAACTCCATCAGACACCAAATCCACGTCCCCACGAAACACAGGGGCAGTGCTGCCAGAGCGGACACAGCCAGGCCTCGATCCCACACCCCACATCCGGGCTGTCCCTGTGAGAGACCACAGTCCTCGGCTCCTGTCCTGCCTTGATGGCCCACTAGCGTCAGTCAGGTCCCGTCTTTGACTCATGCCTGAGTGTGGGTGTTAAGTCTCACGAGTTCGCCTTGTTGAGAGGCTTCCCGATGGAAGGAATGAGAAGTCCCCGTCTGTGGTCAGTGCAGTGCTGGTGGCAGGTGAGCTCTGTGCCTGGCGCTTCCCGTGTTTCTCTTACTGTTTAGCTCCACACTCACTCTAAGCTACTTTGGTACCAGGGTCCCACCAGGTGGCAGGGCTGGGTTTGAACCCCTCTATCTCCCTAGAAATGAAGTGCTCTTTGTTACACTGCTGTTAATTATGCTGTTTTCATCAGTGTATAAATCAGCTAATTTCTTTAGATATCTCAAAATCCTTACTGGCATTTGTCATAAACTAAAGCTGGAAAGACTGAGGGTCTGAAAAAATTAGGATCACAAAAGGCATACCTCATTTGCATTATTAGCCATTTTACTATCGCATAGTTTTTGACAAACTTTTTTGAGCTCCAATTTCCAATCTGTACAACTAGAATGGGGTTACGTGGTCTTGTGGTGTCTGGCCAGTCCATTCATCCTGTGCTGGGGGCCGGAATCCTGACCCCCCCTCCTCACTGAAAATGCAGTGCTCTGGCCTGCCTCGCCGAAGCCATATTCTATCCCGTCGGCCATTGACGGCCCAGGTTTTGGGCATGTGAGTCAAGAAGTTGTATTTACCAAGACCCTATAAACGGGTGCCAAGCGGTGGCCTCGCTTGGAGGGTGGAGCTGCTCTTGTGCATCCTCCCTACCTGGAGAACCCGATCTTCAGCCGGGGTGGAGGGTTCTAGACTTAAAATGAAGCAGAGACGTAACTAGGGAAGGTCCCAGTGATGTCATTTGAGGTCTGGACCCACTCGTCCCTGAGGTATCTACACTCTCAAATTCTGTTTGCTTCCTAATCTGCTGCTTTAGTTGCATTCTGTCTCTTGCAATCGAAAGAGTTTTGACTAACGTAGGTATTACACCTGCCTTAGCTATTTGCAAGATTCTTCATAAGACCAAAGTAAGAAATAAATAATGCATAGGCCCCTTTTTTTTTTTTTTTCATTTTAAAAAACTGTGCTGGGGCTTCCCTGGTGGCGCAGTGGTTGAGAGTCCGCCTGCCGATGCAGGGGACACGGGTTCGTGCCCCGGTCCGGGAGGATCCCACATGCCGCCGAGCGGCTGGGCCCGTGAGCCACGGCCGCTGAGCCTGCGCGTCCGGAGCCTGTGCTCCACAACGGGAGAGGCCACGGCAGTGAGAGGCCCGCGTACCGAAAAAAAAAAAAAAAAAAAAAAAAAAAAACACAACAAAAAACGGTGCTAACATGCATCTAACATAAAATATACCACCCTAACTATCTTAAGTGTACACTCCAGTGTGTTAAATATATTCATAATATTGTGAACATATTACCATCATCCATCTCAATAGCTCTTTTCATCTTGCAACACTAAAATTCTGTACCCATTAAACTCCCCAAAGCCCCCTCCACCAGCCTCTGGTTACCGGCTTTCTACTTTCTGTCTGTACCTCATACAAGTGGGATCCTACAGTATCTGTCCTTATGTGACGGGCTTATTTCACTGAGCATAATGTCCTCAAGGTTTATCCATGTCAGAATTTCCTTCCTTTTAAGGCTGAAAACTATTACATTGTATATATACATCACATTTTGCTTATCCTTTCATCCATTGATGGACACTTGGGCTCTTTTCCACATTTTAGCTGTTGTGAATGATGTCACTGTGAACATGGGTGTACAAACGTCTCTTTGAGACCCTGCTTTTAATTATTTAGTTATTCCCAGAAGTGGAATTACGGGATCATGTGGTAATTCTGTTTTAAATTTTTTGAATACATAGACCTCTCGTAATTCTGAAATACACGTTCTCTGCCTTTCCCAAGCTGCAAATCCTTCTGTCACTGGTAACAACATTCCTCCGGTCTCCCATTCTAGAAATCTCAGTCCTTTTCCTTCTTCTTGTTCCCTGATGTATAGTCTGGAACCAAGTCCTGTTCTTGTTTCAGTACATCGCGTTTAATTTCATGTGCATTCCCTCTCCCACCCCCTCTAATAATTCACTCGTGTACCGTTGCTGTCACCTAAGGAACAGGGCTGACAGAGGGTGGTGGTTCAGATGGCGGGTCTGCCTGGGCTCAGGTCCTGGACACATCACTCAACATATAACCTCAGACATGCCTTCTCAGCTCCTCGGTTTCCTAACACATGAGGATGATCATAATAGTACATGCTACATATGATTGTTAGGAGGGCCGAATGCAATAGGGAGTGGAAAGCCTTGTATATAGTGAGGGCCCAATAAACACCATTATTAATGGCCCTTACTGCTACTGCCGCTTTCCCCTAGTCCTGAATGTGAGTCCGAGGGCCCCGTAGGGCCATCCAGTTTAATCTTGCTCTTATGTAGGTGGGAAACAGCGGTGGTAACAGATGTCACTGGGGAACCAGGACGTGAACCTTGAGTCCCAGTGCCTGCCTGTGCTCTGCTGTGTCCCCCAGGTGGACCTCTCAGTTGCGCCTCTAGAATCATACCTTGTCTCCATCCCCAGCTTTTACTAGCTTATTGTAACTTGCTTTCTGCTATGATCTGAATTTTTGTGTTTCCCCCAAATTCATATGTTGAAATCCTAAACCCCAAAGTGAAGGCATTAGGAGCTGGGGCTTTGGAGGTGTTTAGGTCATGAGGGTGAAGCCCTCCCGACTGGAATCAGTGCCCTCATAAAAGACCCGAGAAAGCTAGCTCACCTCTTCTCTTCTCCCAGGTGAAGTCAGTGACCTAGAAGGGGGGGCTCTCAGCGGAACCCAACCACGCTGGCACTCTGGTCTTCGGCTTCCAGCCTCCAGAACCGTCAGCAATAATTCCTGCTGTTTATAAGCCACCCAGTCTTGGTGTTACAGCAGCCCGAATGGAGTTAAGACCATCCGGACTGCCACGCTGCTGTCTAGTCAGCCACGGCCGGCACGGACTTCTCCCAGCCAGGATACTGTTGGTATTAATCTCCTGCTCAGTCAGTCCCCAGCGCCCCTACTTGCAAATCTACTCTCTTCTAATTTAAAGCTTTCCCAGCTTTCAAGTCCCACCTTAGGGCCATTCCCTGGGAATCTCTCCCTCCCTTCTCGGCCCTTAGTGATCTCTGACTGAGGCTCCACATCAGACTCTCACGCCCGCCCGGGGCAGCTTTTTTCTCTCCTAGTTTCCCATCTGGTGTGTTTATCTGCATTGGGGAATGTAAGCCTGGTCCCGGCCACGGCCTTTCCCTTGGGGTCCTTCACGCCTGTTACTTGTTCCCTCCCTTTTAACGCTCCTGCTTTAGGACAATAAACTGGCAGTCATTTGGTTCATCCCCACAGGCCGTTATGTGGGTACATTTTTCAAAGCTTTGCTAAATGTAATTAGAAGTTTCAAATAATATTAAAAGCTAGTGAGTTTTATTATGGTGGTGGGTATGCAATTGCGCATTTGTCAAAAGGTACACACGTTGGGCTTCCCTGATGGCGCAGTGGTTGAGAGTCCGCCTGCCGATGCAGCGGACACGGGTTCGTGTCCCGGTCCGGGAAGATCCCACATGCCGCGGAGCGGCTGGGCCCGTGAGCCATGGCCGCTGAGCCTGCGGGTCCGGAGCCTGTGCTCCGCAGCGGGAGAGGCCACAACAGTGAGAGGCCCGCGTACCGCAAAAAAAAAAAAAAAAAAAAAAAAAAAAAAAAAAAAAAAAAAAAAAAGGTACACACGTTGATATAAAAAGAGTGACTTTTAGTTTATATAAATTATATCTCAATAAATCTTTACTTAGGAAATACCTAGTGGTTTTCCTATCATTTGGAGTGTGGTTAGCCAGCTGTACCAGTGCAGGGGATGTAATAGGATTTCAACTGCTTGTCCCAGAGGAGCGTGATTAAAGGCAATTACTTTCTTTTTTGTATGTGTCTGTTTTCTACATGATGAGCCATGATCACATCTTGTTATAATTTGAAAAACAATCATTTTGTTAACAATTAAATAATTCTCCTTGTTCTTAATCACTGGAAAACAAAAGTGCTCAATGAAAAGGCGCAGTTGGAAGAACTGAATTCATTCACACTTACCCTAAAAGGAGCAGCCAGGGCCAAGGAGAGGGTTGAACAGCAGCTGGAGTCCTGGGGCTAGTAGGTGAGGCCACACGGGGACAGTAAGGTGCTGATTCAGGCTCCAGAAGAAACGGAGAGACAGCAAGTAGTGGTGGAAGGGAAGGCTGAAGCTACTAGTAGTGGGTGTTGACGATTTTGCCCACAGGCTTTGAAATACTTTAAAACAGCACATTAATTAAATTAGCTAAATGAGAAGAACAGAGAGAAAAATCACTGATATAGAAAAAATAAACATATAATAGAGATTATCAACAAAATTGTTAACAGATTCTTTGAAAATGCCAATTAAATGATGAATCTCTCAAAAATGTTGAGAAAAATAAAAAGTAAACAGCATCTAATGAAAAAAGTTTTGAAAAATTATTAGTGGAAATTATAAAATATGAAAATTTAGATCAAATATTTTTTTCAGAAAATACAGAGAAGAGATGAAACTCACTTTGAACTTCAATAAAGAAATCCAAAAGAACTTTAGCAAACTGAGTCTAGCAATATATTAAAAACAACAGTGACAAGTAGGTTCACCCTAGGATTGAAACAGTTAACTTTGGAAAATCTATTACTATTAATTAACACATTCAGATGAATCGATTTAAAGATAAGAAATAGAGGAAGTATGTGATAAAATTGAAAGAATTCCAATTCTTTCTTTAGGAAAAAAAATGCTTGGGATAGAAAGGAGCTCCCTAAATCTGCTCCCAATCTGGTGTTTGGTGCTCATCAGATGTCAAACTCAGTGAAGAAACCTAACCTATTTAAAACCCCTTTAGTTAAAAAATTTAAACAAGACAAGAACTGTCACCGTGGCTTTAAATTTTTATGTTCATCAAACATATGCATGCTGTTATACACTGAATGTCTATGCCCCCCCCAACCCAAATTCATGTGTTGAAGCCCTAAGCCCCAAAGCGACGGTATTTGAGGCAGGGCCTTTGGAGGTAAGGTGGTATGAGATCACGAAGGTGGGGCCCTCATCATGGGATCTGTGCCCTTCTAAGAAGAGGCACCGGAGGGCTTGAGCTCTCTCTCTGCCCCGTGAGGACACGGCGAGAAGGCAGCCATCTGCTGACCAGGACCCAACCACCCTGGCTGGAACCCTGATCTGAGACTCTGAGCCTCCAGAACAGTGAGAAGATCTGTTTTGTTGTCTAAGTCACTCATTCTATGGCATTTTGTTACAGCAGCCCAAGCTGACAAAGACACACCGTGCACTTGGTTTACGGAGGAGATCACCATGTCCGTTAGGGGACAATGCGCTTTATCTCCGTTGTGCATCCTGCTTCTGTGATGAGGCACCCGCCATAGGTTTGTTGTCGGGGTGAGGGGTTGTCTTCCACAAGTGCACACTCTTCCCACGTCCTCATGCTTCCAAAGTAGTACCTTGTCACTGTTGTCAGGGCAATATTCAGCATTGATACACTGTGATTCTGTAAGCACATTTTCTTATGACTTTGAATGCATTGCTCCATGATCTTCTTGCTTCCAGCAGGAAGCTTTTCTGATTCCTAATCGTTTGTATGTGACCTTTTTCTTCCTGCAAGCCCGTTAGATTTTGATTTTGTGCCCAGTGTTCTGGGTTTTCTCAATAATATGCATTTGTTTTGACCAATTTTTTTCTTTTTTGGGGGAAAAAAAACCCATTTTGTTTGGAAATAATTTCAAACTTACAGAAAAGTTGTAGGAGTGAGAACAGTACATAGAGCATCTGAATATCCTTTACCCAGATTCACCTATTGTAAACAATTCACCCCACTTTTGCGTTACTGTGTTACGTATTCTCTGTCTCTCTCCCATATGTGTATGCGATGTTATTTGAGAATTGCATAAATGTACCTTTACCCTTAAATACTTCAATGTGTATTTCCTAAGAAAAGGACATTTTCTTACATAAGCCCCTTACAGTTATCAACTTTTAATAGTGATACAATTCTGTTAATCTATTGTCCATGCTCAAATTTCATCAAATGACCCAATAACAAACAAAAATATGTACAGAGAGATAGATCTAGATATATCTTATTGGTTCTGTTTCTCTGTTTCTCTAATACTCAACCCAGTTTAAAACTGGGCAAGAGACCTGAACAGACACCTCACCAAAGATGATGTAGAGATGGCAAATAAGCATATGAAAAGCAGCTCAGTATCATACATCATTAAGGAAGTGCAAATGAAAACGACAATGAGATACCACCGGGTACATATAGAATGGCTAAAATCCAAAACACTGAGAACACCAAATGCTGACGAGGATGAGGAGCAACAGGAACTCTCACTCATTGCTGGTGGGGATGCAAAATGGTACAGCCACTTTGGAAGACAGTTTGGCATGTCTTTTAAAAAATTAAACCTGCTCTTACCATGTAATCTAGAAATCGTGCCCCTTGGTATTTATCCAAATAAATATGTCCAAATGAAATTTCATGACTATTTCATATCCACGTGAAAACCTACACATGAATATTTATAGCAGCTTTTTTCATGAGTACTGAAACTTGGAAGCAATTGAGATGTCCTTCAACTGGTAAATATATAAACACACTGTGTGCATCCATAAAATGGAATATTATTCAGAAATTTTAAAATGAGCTGTAAAAAGACATGGAGGAATCTTGAAAGCACATTGCTAAGTGAAAGAAGCCAATGTGAAAAGGCTACCATATGATTTCAGCTATATGATTTCAACTATATGACCCTCTAGAAAAGGTGAAACTGTGGAGACAGTAAAAAGATCAGTGGTTGCTGAGATTTGGGGGCCAGTTCTAGTTATGGAGAGAGGTGCAAATAGGTGGAGCATGGGAGATTTTTTTTTTTTTTTTTTTTTTTTCTTTTTGTGGTATGCGGGCCTCTCACTGCTGTGGCCTCTCCCGTTGCGGAGCACAGGCTCCGGACGCGCAGGCCCAGCGGCCATGGCTCACGGGCCCAGTCGCTCCGCGGCATGTGGGATCTTCCCGGACCAGGGCACGAACCCGTGACCCCTGCATCGGCAGGCGGATTCTCAACCACTGCGCCACCAGGGAAGCCCAGCATGGGAGATTTTTAGGACAGTAAAACTAATCATGATACTGTAATGGTGGATACAACTTTGTCAAAACTCGGGGAATGTAGAACACAAAAAGTGAATCCTGGTGTAAACTGTGAAATTTAATAATAATCATAATGTATCAATATTAGTGCATCAATTGTAAAGAATATACCTCAGTAATATAGGATGTGAATATAGGGGAAATTGTCTGCAGATGGGGGAATGGAGTATAAGAGAACTCTGTACTTTACAATCCATTTTTAGGTAAAACTGACACTGCTCTAAAAAAAAAACCGTCTATTAATAAAAAAAAAAAAAAAAATCCAAAACTGAAGATGGGCCATAAAAAAAGAATTTTACAAGTTGGTCTTACTCATGGATATAGACTTTTAAATCCTCAATTAAATGTGAACAAAAGTGAATCCGGCAATATACATGTATCTATAAATATGTGTTTTTATATGTACACAATAGACATTTTTTTATGGACTTAAATTTGATCATTTAGGTTTATCCCAGTAGTACACAGGCAACTGGACATTAGGAAATCTTTTAACATAATTCACCAAATCAACAAATTATAGAATAGACAAGAACTGTATGACCCTCTCAATAGATGCAGAAAATAACATCCTAAAACTTTTGATATTCAATGTTAAAAAATGAAAAGGAAAGAAAATTATTTTTCAAAGTAGGAGTAGAAAGGATCTTCCTTAACCTGAAAAGGTATTTGTACTAATAGCTTTCAATACATACCATTCTACTATACAGCCTTTCCAGTTGGGAAAAAATCAAATCTGCCTGGTAGCACTGCTTCTATTCAATACTCTTGAGAAGAATTTCCCGTGCAAGTCAGAAAAAGTATTGTTCACAATAAAAAGTGATTAACAAATTTAAATATATTAAAATTCAAATTTTCTGTACAACAAAAAAATCACCATAAGCAAAATAGAAAGACTAGCATCACGTGAGAAGGAACTTAACAATAATTACACGGAATTAGTATCCAGAATACATTAAATAAAGACCTCCTGTAAATCTATAAGCAAAAGTCAGAAAACTAAAGCTCTTCACAGAACACGTGAACAGGGGAGTAATGGGAGCCGTCATCTATTACTGGTGGATACACGTCCACAGGAGGACAAGGAAATATGTGTCAGATTGTTCCTTGAAGTAATGCTGAATCAGTTGCAAAAGTAAAAATTACTTTGGATCAAGAAAGTAAACACTGCCCCTCATTAGGCTGGAAGGACAGACATAAATTAAGGCACCTGCAAAGTTAACAGGAAGCAATGTTTCTCCCTAGGACAAGCTGTAAATTTTCATCAAGTAGCCCTCTGAGAGTGATTGCTGCTTTCTTCCTCACCGAGAAAACTTCATCTCTAAAATCATAAACCATCATAAACGGTGCCCTTTGAAAGTATATCAGTAAAAATAAAATATCTCACTCTTGCCTGGGGGATCTAAATGACTTTGACCCAGAGAAGCAACCTCTTTTCCAACCCAGGGGCAGAGCTTCAGATAAGTCTGGACACAGCCTTCCACAGTCATCTTATTTTTGTAGTTTCTTAGGAAACCAGACCCTGGACCCACTTGGCATTCTGGACCTGATATCGTTCCCTTTACACACAGCCTTGTTGTGCTATCAAAACACTGCTTCGTGTAAATTTCACCCAAATTTACCTTTCACCTAAATACTTTAATTATTGATCTCTTCCTTTGGACTGATGACCCATGCTTTCTCAGGCGTTTACCTTCCCCCATTGCAATGAGTCAATAAATTGAACGTTGTTGAACTACAGATCTGTACCTGGTGACGGATAAAGTCCCTAGGCTGATTAGGCTAGGAATAGTAAAACCAAACAAAACTAAAAACTAAAAACAAACAAAAAGCACCAAATATCTAGCAATCAGCATAAATTATGATGTATTCATAAATTGAACACTATACCATAGTTTAAATGAATGAGCTGTATCTATATTCATCCATATAGGCAAAACCTAATGTTGAGTTTTTAAAAAAGGAATTAAAACAATGTTACATCTTACCTATCATTCATATGATTAAAAGTAAAACAAAAAATAAATAAAATAAAACAAAATATCTGCTGTAGACTGCCTGATGTGTCCCCTTGAAATTCATAAGTTGAAACCTACTCGTCAGTGTGATGGTGTTTGGAGGTGGGGGCTTTGGAAGGCCATCAGGTCATGAGGGGGAGCCCTCGTGAATGCAATTGGTGCCCTTACAAAGAGGCCCCAGGGGTCTCCCTTGCCCTTTCTGCCATGTGAGGGCACAGAGAAAAGATGGCCGTCTGTGAACCAGCACTGGGGCCCTAAGGAGACACTGAATCTGCTGGTGCCTTGATCTTGGACTTCCCATCTTCCAGAACTGTGAGGAATATAGTTCTGTTGTTTATAAGCCACCCAGTTCACGGCATTTTGTTATAGCAGCCCAGATGGATTAAGACAACATCACTACATGTAGTCTGTGTAGTAAAGCTACAGATGCTCTGAGTAGAAAGACACAGGATGAATTAGAGCCGTCTCTCCTTGGGCTGGGAGGGATGGCTCAAGGGAGTGGTACTGATGTATTGGGGCTAATGAATAGCTGATAACAATTTTATTTCTTTTATTAAAATATTTAAAAGCAAATATGAACAAATACAATTCTTAATAATTTGGGGGTGATAGATACCTGAGTGTCTGTGCATTAGCCTCCATACTTCTGTGGATTTTAAAATGTTTACAAATTAAATAGAAAAACAAATAATGGTAATGGTGGCTTAGTCCTGATTTTAATGGGAATTCTTATGACCCTCTCCAACTACATGATTAATATGTATTTTTTATCATGTTAAGCTGATACATAAGCCTTCCAATTTTAAGGGTTGAAAAATGTAGATGGACATTCAAATTTATCAAATGCATATTTAACTGTCTATATAAATGATCATATGGTTTTCATGCTTGATATGTTAATATGGTGAATTTATTAATAGTTTTCTTAATTTTGTAGAATTCTTGAATGCCTGGCATGGACCCCATTAGGTCATGATATATTTTAAATGAATACTCCAATTTGTCAAGCTTTTATTTTTGCATCAGTATCTATAGGTGATTTCTAGTTGTTGGTTTTTTAATGCTGCCTTTGTAGCATTACATCCAAGTTATCCTGTTTTCGTAATATGAAGAGAGAGACTTTCCATTCTACATTCACTGCAACAGTTTATTCCTTACCATTTAAAGATTTGAAAAAATTCAGCATTTGAAATGTGTAACCTGGTGCTTTCCAATGATTATGACTGAAAAATTTTCCATTTTACCAAAGGTTATTGCTCTGCAAGGTTTTCTATCTTTTAACTTAATTATGGTTATCTAAATATTCCTTGGAAATAATTCATTCCATGGTAATTTCAAAATTAGTATAGAATCAGGCAAAGTATTGTGCTACCAATCTTTTATTTTTCTGTGGTTATTTCCACATTCTCATTCCCAGTTTTGCATACCTGTGCACTTTTCACCTTTTTTCTTAATTTGGATTGGTAATGATTTACCTATATACATTTTCTTTTAAAAAAAAATTTGTATTGATCCAAAGAAGATGGCCAAAACGCACATGAAAAGATGCTCGACATCTCTAATTATTAGAGAATGCAAATCAAAACTACAGTGAGGTATCACCTCACACCAGTCAAAATGGCCATCATCAAAGAGTAAATAATAAATGCTGGAGAGGGTGTGGAGAAAAGGGAGCCCCTTCCATTCTGTTGGTGTGAATGTAAATTGGTGCAGCCATTATAGAACACAGTATGGAGGTTCCTTAAAAAACTAAAACTAGAGCTACCATATGATCCTGCAATCCCACTGCTGTTAGGAAACTGTTGACCGAAACCACTTGCCTTGGGCAGCCATGACGATAACCACTTGCCTGAGTTTTCTCACAACGGGATGTCCCAATAAGGAGCACGGTGCTGCCACCAAAAACTAACTGGGAGAACTCAGGAGGGGCCGCCAGAAAGAGGGAGGAGACACCAGCCCATAATACTGTCATACCGACCTCCCAGAATCCTTCGCACTGGAATCCACCTTGGCTGAGAGATGCGCGCACAGCCAGAAAGGACCCAGAGTCAGACCAAATATGGGCCAAGCAAGATGATTGGCCAGAGACAACCCAGAAACTAACCCCATCACCATAAAACCTGAGACTGTGAGCCACACGGCAGCGCAGTTCTCCTCGGTTCCCTTACCCTGCTGCTCTCTGCCTGGAGGGCCCCTTCCCAACAAAGTCTTTTGCTTTGTCAGCATGTGTGTCTCCTCAGACAATTCATTTCCAAGTGTTAGACAAGAGCCCGCTCTCGGGCCCTGGAAGGGGTCCCCCTTCCTGCAACATTTCTGGGCTCTGGAGAAAACCATAATTCAAAAAGATACATACACCCCAATGTTCACCGCAACACTATTTACAATAGTCAAGACACGAAAACAACCTAAATGTCCATCGATAGATGAATGGATAAAGAAGATGTGGTACATATATACAGTGGAATATTACTCAGCCATAAAAAAGAATGAGATAATGCCATTTGCAGAAACATGGATGGCCCTAGAGATGATCATACTGAGTGAAGTCAGAGAGAGAAAGACAAATATCATATGAAATCACTTATATGTGGAATCTAAAATATGACACAGGGACCTTCCTGGTGGTCCAGTGGTTAAGACACTGTGCTTCCACTGCAGGGGGCATGGGTTCGATCCCTAGTCAGGGAACTAAGATCCCATATGCCTCGTGGCATGGCCAAAAAGTTTAAAAATAAAAATAAATAAATAATGAAAGTAAATAAGAAAAAAAAGACACAAATAAACTTATCTACGAAACAGAAACAGACTCACAGACGGAGAACAGACTTGTGGCTGCCAAGGAGGAGGTGGGGGGAGGGATGGAGTGGGAGTTTGGAGTTAGCAGATGCAAATTATTATATATAAAATGGATAAAACAACAAGGTCCTACTGTATAGCATAGGGAACTATATTCAGTATTTTGTAATAACCTATATGGGAAAAGAACCACTTTGCTGTACACCTGAAAATAACACACCATTGTAAATCAACTATACTTCAATGAAAAAAATCTTTTTCATTGAAGTATAGTTGATTTACAATGGTTTTTTAAAATTGAAGTCCTTGTTGTTTATCTATTTTATATATAGTAATGTATATATTTTAATCCCAAACTCCTAATTTATCCCCCCCCCACCTTTCCCCTTTGGTAACCATAAGTTTTCTATGTCTGTGAGTCTGTTTCTGTTTTGTAAATAAGTTCATTTGTATCACTTTTTAGATTCCACATATGAGTGATATATGATGTTTGTCTTTCTCTGTGTGACTACTTCACTTAGAATGATAATCTCTAGGTCCATCCATGTTGCTGCTAAATTTTCAAAGAACTAGATTTATGTGATACATAAGGACTGATTTATGTGCTGCATCGTCGACTGAAAAAAATGCACAACCTAAAAGTTGAGAGTTATGTTTTATTTGGTGGACATTCTGAGGACTTCAAGCTCAAGACACAGCATGTCAGATAACTGTGAGAGACTGCTCTGAAGAGGCGAGGCGAGGGGGGGGGGCGCCAGGATACATAGGAGTTTTTGCAACAAAGACCAGGTAGATGGAACATCAAAAGATTACTGTTGATTAAAGAAAACCAGATACCTCAGGTTAAGGGATTTAGTGCTTTTCTACTTACGGGAAGATGCGAGAGTCTGGGCTCACTGAAGTCATCCCTTTGATGTGCACCTCAGCTCTCTGGGGCCAGTGTCCTGTGTCTTCCCATCCTGAGTCCCCTCAGGGTGCACTGTCAGGGGTGGGGGGTGGCTGCAGCAGGTGACCGCTAGATGGAGGCATCCTCTTTCTAGCCTGAGTTCCCTCAGGGCTCACACTCGGGCGGTAAAGTGATGGCTTGATGGCAGCAACATCCTTTGTTTACTGTTATGGCAGGCAATATCTTTCTTTCACACATTTATTTCTTCTGCTTCCCAGACGTCTATTTTGTTTCTTCCCAATGTCTTTACTGCCTAATTCATTTATTTCCACGTTTTACTGTTAAAGTAGTGGGATACTCCACTTTGCACTATGTGATCTAAAATTCTTGCAACAATACACTTAAGAGTTTAAGTGTATTAAGTGTTTCCTTAAGTGTTTCCTCTTAGTTTCCCCCCACCACCTTCACTCTCTGGCTTCAGGTCAGCTCCGCCTCAAGACCCCCGGCGACACAGGAGGGCTGACGCCAGGTCCAGACGCCCATCCTCGCAGCCCGCCTACCCGCGCAGAGGAGGCGGTGGGAGCTCCCGGCCAGATGCGCCGTGGCGCCCTCTGGGAAATGTAGTTCTAGAGCGAGCAGCGCTATGGGACATGTAGTTCTGCGCGGACACTTGCGCGGCCCTGCGGCGTCAGCGTCGCGCCCCTGGGGAGAGGTCAGGTGTGGGGGGCGGTGTCCGCGTTTGCCGGGGTCCAGCTGCGGGCCCGCAGCACAGCCGTGCGGCCGAGTGAGGCAGCCGGTGAGGGTCGGAACCGGGGGTTCTTGGGGTGAGTGGCTGAGGACTGCGGAGACTGGGTGATTCGGACCTTGGGGTCGCAGGTCGCGGGCCTGGAGCGTGACAGCTGCGTCGGGCGCTGTGCGGACTTGGGGAGGAGAGTACCGGGGCTGCGGGGGTGGGTGATTGGGGCGAGCTGGCGTGGGGAAGGGGTTTTAAGTGATTTCGGACGTGCGAGAGCCGGTGTGTGGGGATCCGTGGGTCCGCAGACGGTGACTGGACAGCTGTAGTGATAAATGATGTGGGGTGCGCAGCACTGGTGCTTGAAGGTTACCTGCGTCGGTCTGAAGGCGTCAGTGATGCGGCACCTGGACCTGGGGTGCCTTCCGGAGGTCGGTGACGGCGGCCTGTGTGGAGAGCAGAAACTGGGTGCCTGCTGGGGTGGGCAGAGGCCGACGAGCTTGCTGTTGGAGGAACCGTGACGTTTAACGTTTGTGGGGTGAATGACCGCGGTCCTGTATGGTTTGGGGATGGCTGGGGTTTGTGAGAGTTCTGTGAATGGGGACACCGGATCTCACTGTTGGAGGGAGAAACTTTCTCAGTAGCTTATTACTGTGCTGTAGTGGCTTGGGGCCCCTATGGGGGTCAGTGATGCGGCGGGGGAGTGCGCTGTGTGTAAATTACAGGCTCGTGGAGGAAGCTGTGTCAGTTTACGATCAGGGGTTAGGATGACTGACCGGGGAGCCTTACCTGGCTGAGTGATAGAGGAGGTTGGCTCTCAGTCATCAGAGTAAGTGATTGGGCAGCTGTGGGGGAAATAGTTTGGTTTCCTGGGATGGAAGGCAGAGGTTGCTAGACCTCTGGCCCGTAATTTTGAGCTATGAGGATGACTGACTGGGGACGGAGTGGATTTGGACAACTGGGGAGACAGTCCGCGGGGACAATAGGATGAATCATTAAGAAGCCTGTGGGGGGACTTCCCTGGCGGTCCAGTGGTAAAGAATCCGCCTTCCAGTGCAGGGGACGCGGGTTCCATCCCTGGTCCAGGAACTAAGATCCCACATGCCGTGGAGCAACTAAGCCCACACGCCACAACTAGAGAGAGAAAACTGGCACGCGCCACACCTGGAGAGAAGCCCGAGCGCCACAATGAAAGATCCCGTGTGCCTCTAAGAAGATCCTGCGTGCTGCAACTAAGACCTGACGCAGCCAAATAATAATAATAATAATAATAGGGCTTCCCTGGTGGCGCAGTGGTTGAGAATCTGCCTGCTAATGCAGGGGACACGGGGTCGAGCCCTGGTCTGGGAGGATCCCACATGCTGCGGAGCAACTGGGCCCATGAGCCACAACTACTGAGCCTGCGCGTCTGGAGCCTGTGCTCCGCAGTGGGAGAGGCCACAACAGTGAGAGGCCTGCGTAACGAAAAAAAACAAAAAAAACCACACAAAAAAACCTTGCATTGCAATGTTCATAGCAGGGTTTACATATTCACCAAGGACTGGATACAGCCCCCATGCCCAGCCGGAGGGTGGATAAATGTACTATAACAAATAGATCAATGCACTGTAGCACCCACAGTGGGATGCTGCTCAGCACCACAGGGGAGCAGGCTATGGAACCACGTGGCCGCACAGCTTGGTCTCACACCTTATGCTGGGTGAGAGAAGCCAGACTCAAACGCTGCCTGCTGTGTGACTGATTCCACTTACACAACATCCTGGGAATGGCATTGATTATACAGAGGGAGAACAGATCAGTCATAACCAGGGTTTGGAGGTGCGGAAGGAATGGGTGACTTCAAAGGGGTAGCGGGAAAGAAGCTGGGGAGGATGATGGCAGCATTTGTATCTTGATTGTGATGGTTACAGGACTATGCATTTGTCAATACACTCAGCACTTAACATCAACAACAGTGAATTTTCCATATGCATATTTAAGATAAATAAAAGTAAACTTTAAAAGTCTGCCTGGTCATTTTTATAGTCTCTTTTTGCTTATTTTGTGATTCCCTAATTTATTTATTTAAACATTTCATCTAATCCTTTTATAGTCTGTATCTGATCATTCTAATATCTGATGTATTTGGGGCCTAAATCTGTTGCTTATCATTTGGGTGACCTTTTCCCTCATAATGGCTTCGTTTCCATGTGGGTTTGGTGATCTTTGTTTGTGAACTGTCAATAATATGTGTTTAATTTTAAGCTGGAGGAATACTGACTGAATGAATCGGGGAACATTTTCTTCCAGAGACAACTTGCATTTGATTCTGCTACTACCTGGGACCCTTCTTGCCCTCTTTTGGAATCCTGGTTTATTGTGTGAATCTAAGGTTCAGCAATTTTAGTACTGGCTCGAGGCCCAACGTTCTGGTTTTAAAACTGATATCATCATTTACATTGAGGGAAAATGCTTTTTCCGATTGCTTAAAGTTTACCCAACTCCAGGATCTGAGAAGAGCACTCCACCAAACTTACAAGACTCCCTGTCCTATAAGCCACTTTATTAACATTCTTTTTACTTGAGAAATAAAATATTGCCTGCCATATCAGTAAATAAATGATGTCAGAGTCAATAGGGATTACAGCCCTCAAAAGGTGAGCTGGTGAGCCCTGAGGGAACTCAGAAAGGAAGCAAAGAATACCTGCCATCCAGCAGCCGTCAGACGACAGCTACTCCCATTGGTGAGCCCTGAGGAACTAAGAGTCCACATGCCGCAACTAAAGATCCCTCATGCCAAAATAAATAAATAATAAATAAATATACTTTTTTGATTGTTAAAAGAAGAACATCTCTAGTTTAAAACCAAGAAAAACCGGTTTGGGAAGTCTTATTTGTGTGGTCTTTGCTTCCCCTCAGCGGGTCTTACAAATGCTAATAAAAACATTAGAATAATTAATGTTACCAGGAAAAAAAACCTGTAAGAAAAGTCTAGATACTTTTTCCAGCAAGATAGAAATTTTAAAAAGGACTTCTCTCAAATGAATAAAGAAATCTTTAGATGGTTATTTAAAATGGGATAAATAAAACAGACATTTATGTGATTAAAACACAATGTTTTGATATTACACTACCTAAGGTTAAGTGGGCCAAAAGGCATCCCTACTGGTCCTCAACATTTAAAAGCCAAACAAGTCCACTCTATTTACCCCAGTTAAAATATATATAGCTAAATATATATATTTAAAAGGCTGAAGAAAAAAACATTTACACTGAGCCTGTGCGCCTAGAGCCCGTGCTCCGCAACAAAGAGAGGCCACTGCAATGAGAAGCCCGCGCACCGCAATGAAGAGTAGCCGCCGCTCGCCGCAATTATAGAAAGCCCGCGCGCAGCAACGAAGACCCAACACAGGCAAAAATAAATTAAAAAAAAAAAAAGTTAAGTGATGGAAGTTTATTGAATAGCTAGGTCATTCACGCAAAAAAAATAAGATACCAAGACATCAGTTACTAAACAGAGAAACGAAAGGTATTTAGGACTATTAATGAATATGTTTGGTGCTACACTACACTGAGATGTTCTCTATAAGAAAACCAATGTTTTTCAAAATTATCACTGATATTTATGTTCACCAATCTACAGAATCCTAATGTAAAAGTTCATAATTGCTTATTTCTTAGTTTTCACCAGAATTTAAGTTTTTAAGAGTTGAGGATTCTAATTTAAATATGTAATTAAAACTAACAGAGGCTGCTTCTGGTTTCTCTCTCTCTCTCTCTCTCTCTCTCTCTCTCTCTCTCTCTCTCTCTCTCTCTCTCTCTCTCTCTCGTACTTTCACTTTGCTTAATAAAACACTTGCTGCTTAAAACTTCTATGTCTCTTGATTGAATGCTTTCCTTTGGGAGGACAAGCACTGAGGAACTGCTGTTGTGCCTGTAACATTTTGGGGCCGTGACTCAGATTGCTGTCAAGGTATAGAGAAGCCCTTACTCAAGCTACTTATGGTTTACAGTTTGGTAATTTACACCTGTGGGTAAAATTAGAACACTTTCTTTTCTCTCTGCCTGGTCCCTCCAGAAACTGGAGACCCTTGAGTTCGGAACAGCCTCATCAGATGGGCAACTGACCATCCATCCTCAAGATTCACCCTTAGGATGTACCCTAAAGAAGTGGGCTAAGTTTGATCGCCAAGCTTTGGGGAAGAAGCTATTAATTTTCTTTTGCAACACAGCATGTCCACAGTACAAGCTAGGAGGGGCAGACATTTGGCCTGAATATGGGAGTTTAAAGTACAACGCCATTCTCCAGCTTGACCTTTTTTGTCGAAAGCTGGGCAAGTGGAGCCAGGCCCCTTACGTCCAAGTCTTCTTTGCCTCGAGGGAAAACCCCGAACTTCACAGGACTTGCTGGGTAGACTCTGCTGACTTGGCAATGCTTAATTTGTTTACCAAACCTCCCTCCCCCTCTCCTGGTGATACTAAGCTTTAGCCGACAATAAGCCCTGTCCATTGGAGCCCTCTTCTGGGGAAAAGAAGGAGCCTCTTACACAAACGGCCTCTTCCACACGGTACCCAACGCTGGACGCCCCCCGCCCCCGCCCCCCCGGCCGAAGCTTTGGCCCGTTACCCGGGGCCCCATGACGCAAAACCTTGCCCACTTCAGGAGGTAATAGGGCCCTCCGAATTTCCCATAAGGATCAAAGTTCTTTTTTCTATGCAGGGTCTCAGTCAGATAAAACAAGATCTAGGAAAGTTTTCAGATGACCCTGAAAAAAATCTAGATAAGTTTAGGCATCTAACTCTGAGTTAACTTGACGGGATGTTTACATCATCCTTGCCCGGACACTCTCTCAGTCAGAAAGAACCACCATATACGAAGCCACCGCTCAGCTGGGAGCCGGCTACCGCATGACAAACCCCCAACTATTTCCCAGGGGAACTGTGGCCGGCCGTTCCCCAGACGGAACCCAATCGGGACTATAATACTTCAGCAGGGCTGGCAGCCAGGGACCCCTGCCTCTTCTGCCTGGTTGAGGGAAAGAAACACTGTAAACTAAAACCTGTTCATTATGCGCAAGGACGACACAGCACTTCCTTGTGGCAACCGATTCTACATATTACAGTAATTGATGGCTATGCCTTGACAAATCTGTTGGGGGAAGTGGATCCGCCTATCTGACAACCTCGGGGATGGGCTTTAACCTCAGCCACCTTGGGCTATGTTGTACACAAGTGCCCTTCTGTCCAGATCCCCGAGACTGTTTACTAATACTTGTTCCAATCACAAAACCAGCCTCAAGGATAGAGCCTCCCAAGAGTTTCACTAAAAACAAAACAAAACAAAACAAAACAAAAAAACATGGTCTTGGCTGTCCTGGCTCCTTCCTTTTCTGGGGCCCCATGCTTCCATCTTCCTTTTGCTCCTGTTCCAGCCTTGCCTACTAAACTTCCTAACTAAATGAGTCTCCTCTTGCTTTCAGGCAATGAAATTTCAGATGGTCCTCAGCCAAGGATATCAGCTCACCAACACTCCAGAGGTGACTTCATTCTACATGGGACCTTTGGATCAACCGCCCAGGACAAGTGGACAGAGACCTGACATGACAGTCAGCAAGAGGAGGGACCCTAAACCCCTCTACAACCCTCTTCAGTAGGAAGCATTTCAGTATGCAGTAGGAAAGTAGAATGCATGTTTTCAGTAAAGAAGGTATGAGAAGTGGAATTACACTTTATTGGGGGAAAAGAAAGAAAGTATGTCTTACAGCTGGTTGGTTTTGGATGGGAAAATAAGAGATGAACTAATATGGAAACAAAGTGATAAAAGATTGTGGAAAGGAAGCCTGAAGGGGGAAAAAATGTTTTATGCATGATCAGGATTAACTAAATTTAGAATGAAGTTAAGTAAATGGATTTTGTTGTTAAGTAAGCTAGTACAAGACTGGAATTTGAACGAAGTTTCTTCGAGTGCTCCTTTTTGATAACAGATTGTGTGAGTTTCTGTCCCCTTAATTGACCTTTATTTGTTTTTTAAATCTTTTTGTGACTTTGGTTAAATGAATAAGTATTACTTCATAGAGACCTATGATCCTGTTGTGTTTTAAAACCTTTTTGATATTTTTAACAAACTTCCCAAATATCAAAATCTAACTTTTAGCCTCCAACTGACTCTGGGATGCTTCGAAGGAACCCTGAAACATCTCAGAGAGAAATGCTAAACTCATTAAATTTATTTGTTATGTTAAAATACTTGAGAAGCATTGTCAAGAGCCTAGAGATGAACCTTAGGTTACAGTGTATGGATAAATGCCATTAATATAGGTATTCCAAATTTTTTTTTTTTTTTTTTTTTTTGCGGTACGCGGGCCTCTCACTGTTGTGGCCTCTCCCATTGCGGAGCACAGGCTCTGGAAGCGCAGGCTCAGCAGTCATGGCTCACGGGCCTAGCCACTAGGCAGCATGTGGGATCTTCCCAGACCGGGGCACAAACCTGTGTCCCCTGCATCGGCAGGCGGACTCTCAACCACTGCACCACCAGGGAAGCCCAAATATTCCAAATTTTTTTTTTTTTTTTTTTTTTTTTTGCGATACGCGGGCCTCTCACTGTTGTGGCCCCTCCCGTTGCGGAGAACAGGCTCCGGACGCGCAGGCCCAGCGGCCATGGCTCACGGGCCCAGCCGCTCCGCGGCACGTGGGATCCTCCCGGACCGGGGCACGAACCCGCGACCCCTGCACCAGCAGGCGGACTCCCAACCACCGCGCCACCAGGGAAGACCGTTTTTTTTTTTTGTTTTTTTTTTTGTTTTTTTTTTCCAAATTTTATATGGAGTTCCTAACATCTGATATGCTCTGATATAATGTTATCAGTCATAAGTCTGGTTATTATCCTACAATGTTATATGTCACAGAAATATCCAAGTTTCTTGCTAGTTGCACTGTACTCAAATCTTTAACCATGCTATTTTAAGTTTTGTCCTTTAAAGACAATCATTATTTTACACTGATGCTTTTACAAAATGAAGATCTTCAAGAAGACTCATAAAACAGATTTTTTTAAACAAATATAAGTTTCTGATAGCCTCTAGATAATACCACTGAACTGGGTAGCAGTTCAAATAAACTGCTTTAATGACAAAACTCTAGTGGAAAACCTGATGACTTCATCCAGATCAACAGAAATTAATACATGGAACAAAATGAACTGATAAATATGGTTTATAGCTTTATGACTACTTGGAAAATACACTAGCTTTAATCTTTGTTTTCCAAAAATACCTTTCCTGTCATGCCATGACCTACAAGTTGTATCCTAGTGTCAGTGCAATGTATGATGTTAATTTGAGAGATTGCTCTTCTGAAGAAGGTTTACAATTACATTGCCTGGATAGAAATAAGCTTAATTAAATATTGTAAAAACACATGAGAAATTCCTCAATTAAAATGTTAATATAAAATGTGGATGATGGCTAAAGATTTGATTCTATTTTGAGTGCTATTTTTTGTTTCACAGTTTTCCTTGTTTTAATTCATCTAGGGAATTCCCTGGTGGTCCAGTGGTTAGGACTCCATGCTTTCACTGCCAGGGCCCAGGTTCGACCCCTGGTCAGGGATCTAGGATTCCACAAGCCATGTGGTGCGGCCAAAAAAACAAACAAAAAAAAATAATTCACCTAAATATTTCACTCAGCATGTTTGTGTCTGATATATATACATATACGTTATGTTCTTTAAGATATATACGTACACATATATAAATAAATTATATATGTTATACATAAAATAAAGATCAATAGTGTACTATTACATGTAAAGAATTAAAATATTTCATCATGAATATTACTAATAATTAAAATTATATGGGAATAATAAATTTTTTACATTCTGTTGGATGCCCAAATTATAAAAAAATGATTCATAGGTTGTTTCATTGTAATTCACAGCCACGTTAGTATTTTCATGTATACAGTAGGAACATTCAAAGTTGTTTGTCATATGATACTTCTGCATTTGTTAGAAATCATAATGTAGCACTAGACTCCTGAAAGCCATCAGTAAGATAGCTTTAAATATAGTCCTCACAATAAGGATGGAAAGAGTCTCACATTTACAGATTTCTGGAGAGTAAAATCATTCACCAGTTTTTGGTAATTGTTTTAATCTGTGTCCTTTGGGAAGAGACTAGGAAGACATCTTTTAATAACCCACAGGTAGTTATCATGTTTATAATTAAGTGCATGAAAATATTTCAGAGCTACCCACTGAATTTCACGACATTTTGTTTGGTCATTATATATATTTTTTAATTTATATATTTATTTTTGGCTGCATTGGGTCTTCGTTGCCGCGCATGGGCTTTCTCTAGTTGTGGCGAGCAAGGGCTGCTCTTCGTTGCAGTGCGCGGGCTTCCCATTGCAGTGGCTTCTCTTGTGGCGGAGCACGGGCTCTAGGAGCAAAGGCTTCAATAGTTGTGGCACGTGGGCTCAGTAGTTGTGGCTCACGGGCTCTAGAGCACAGGCTCAGTAGTTGTGGCACATGGGCATAGTTGCTCTGCAGCATATGGGACCTTCCCGGCCCAGGGCTCAAACCCGTGTCCCCTGCATTGGCAGGCAGATTCTTAACCACTGCGCCGCCACCAGGGGAGTCCCTTGGTGAATTTTTTTTTTTTTTTTTTTTTTTTTTTTTTGCGGTACGCAGGCCTCTTACTGTTGTGGCCTCTCCCGTCGCTGAGCACAGGCTCCGGATGCGCAGGCTCAGCGGCCATGGCTCACGGGCCCAGCCACTCCGCGGCACGTGGGATCTTCCCAGACCGGGGCACGAACCCGTGTCCCCTGCATCGGCAGGCGGACTCTCAACCAGTGCGCCACCAGGGAAGCCCCGGTGATTATATTATATATGCACTAGACTGCATGTGAATAGTTGATATTAGCAGCTAAGGTAAAAATTTATATATAATAAATGACACACTCAAACTGCATGTAAATATAGAGAATTTAGAACAAAAATGGGGCATCAAGACATTCACAACCGTCTGAAATCAGCCGTTCTGGCTGGGTTTGCTCTGCTGGATACAGTGGGCACATCTAGAAATCACAGACAATTTTATGCCATGTTAGGCCATATTAGTCTACAATATTCATTTTTTTTCTGATGAAATAAATGAGAACATTTGAAAAAGGATGGATGCTTTTTTTTTTTTTTTTTTTGCGGTACGCGGGCCTCTCACTGTTGTGGCCTCTCCCGTTGCGGAGCACAGGCTCCGGACACGCAGGCTCAGCAGCCATGGCTCACGGGCCCAGCTGCTCCGCGGCATGTGGGATCTTCCCGGACCGGGGCATGAACCCGCGTCCCCTGCATCGGCAGGCGGACTCTCAACCACTGCGCCACCAGGGAAGCCCGAGGATGGATGCTTTCAAGGTATGTTTTAATATCCTTTCATTTACACAAAATAAAAATACATTTTATGTACCCTATATTTACTAAGAATTTTTCAATATTTGTTAAGTCCTCATTTTCAAATTTCAAGTAATTCACATAATTGCATACCAAAAATATATTTGTCCCTGGTTAAAAAATACTTGATTATTTTAGCTACTAAATACTAAAGTTTGGTTAGTATCTACCAAACGTTTTAATTTTTATTTATTTATTTGTTTATGGCTGTGTTGGGTCTTCGTTTCTGTGCAAGGGCTTTCTCTAGTTGTGGAAAGTGGGGGCCACTCTTCATTGGAGCGCGCAGGCCTCTCACTATCGTGGCCTCTCTTGTTGCGGAGCACAGGCTCCGGACGCGCAGGCTCAGTAATTGTGGCTCACGGGCCCAGCTGCCCCGCGGCACGTGGGATCTTCCCAGACCAGGGCTCGAACCCGTGTCCCCTGCATTGGCAGGCAGATTCTCAACCACTGAACCACCAGGGAAGCCCCTACCAAACGTTTTAAATCTAAAACATGTGGCTTGCATCTTAGATCAACATTTGTTGACAAATGTTAATACTATTGATTTTCAAGTTTTAAATGGTGTGTTACATTTCAGTGTACACTTCTCCTTTCACAGAACTGTGCAGTGTTAATTATTTTGGAAAAATGTCTCTGCACATATGCTTATCCAGTTAGACCCTTTATGACCGTTCCCTTAATTCTTATCACAAAAATGGGACAAAGCAATTCTGCTATGCAGTTGATAAGCTGGTGATCGTATAACAGTTTTATCAAGTTGGATGATGAATTGTCCAGGAGCAGCACGACTGTGCAGGTGTGTCAAGGTCATTGATTTGACCTCGCTCTTGCTTGGGTTCAGTCTCTTCAGGGCAACAGCAGATGCCCACCTCCCACCCCTGTGCAGTGATGTATAGCCTGACTTTGTGTTGGCCACAAATATCCAGTCACAAATTAGCCTCTTTACCTTACTTGCCAAAGAGGAGATATTGTTCTATAGTATGTGAAGAGCTGCAGGACGACAGCCTCTGAATTAGAATTTAAAATATGTTTTCTTCCTCTATATGGCAAGGCATGTGAATACACCCATTTGCCCTTGAAACAGCAATGTAAGTCAACAGAAAGCAAGAAATACATTTATATTTTTGTTCCATTTGCCTGGTTCTCTACAGTTTGAGCTGTAATAGAATTATTCTAAAAGCAGCTTTTGATATAATATTGTTTTAAATTTTAGTAATTCATATTTAACAGCACTAATAATAGAACCGGTTAGAACCATGTACCAGTTTACCGCTAGAAGGATCAGCCCTAGGGTTTAGTGATCACTAATCCCTCCTTCATGTTATCCTTCTTCTGAAGTGACATCAAAGAGATGGAGAAGAAAATCTGGGAAACAAAGAACGTGGGACCTCCGGAGGGCGAAAAAAAACCTCAGTTCCAAAAAAGTTCCGGAAGATGAGAGGTGGCTTTCTGAAGACGAAACGTAAACCCAGAGGGAATTTTTTCCCCAGAGCGCAAGCCCAGGGCGCTCAGGTGAGAACACCTACCTGGGGCGCAGGTGGGCACAGGTGGGTGAGGTGTCACACGTGCTTTGCTCACTCAGTGTCAGAGTCAGAGCCAAAGTCACTTTGTTCTGAGTTAAACTGCTTTTTCTGTCCTGTGAACATTTCGTATAAAATGCTTTTCATGTTTGAAATTTCCATTTTGTATCCGTCTCCCATCCTCCTGGATGTTCTCCAATGTGACGTGAGCAAGCTCTCGGCCGCCGACTCCAGTCTTTCCTGCCCTTGGCCTCTCCAAGTTGGCATCTGGCCACGAGAGAGGCTCGGCACTTCCCAGCCCCGAGCCCCGTGGGACTGACATTTAAGCAGTGACATCTGTTCCGATGGAGGGGAGGGTCAGGGTCAGAAAGCAGGAGACAACGGGGAGGGGCCCGAAGGGGAATGGCCAGGTCTCCCTGGCTTCCTGGACACTGACCCTCTCAGCTGAAGGTCCCACATGCCACCAGCCCAGGGTCTCCTCATCCCCCAGTCGAGCTCCCTGTGGCTCCAGGATTTTCTGACGGGTGTTTCCTCCCCTCCTGCTTCTCCCCAGTACCAGATTTAAGAGCGGATAGCACGACAATGGCAGCGGACGGGCTGCAGGTCCCCATCTCACTTCCTGCCCCTACTTTTCACTGAAGCGTGGGAGAAGGAGAAAAGCTACCCATCACTGGCTAATAGAGCTCACCTCTCTGACACCCTGTCCCCATCCTGTGAGCCCAAGGAATCTCATCACAGACAGCCAGGTTTCTGTAATGAGCTTACTGACCACCCACTTAAATTCCAGCCCGTGGGAATGCAGCACTTCTTTCCCAAGAATATAATTTAAAGTAAAATTAAAGCAGAAATAAATAAGAGCACTGATTTCAGTGTTCCTGGGAGGTCGCTGCTCCTACCTTCTCTGTGCAGTGATCCCTTGGCATCCCGGTCCTCGGGGCTCTTCCGGGATAAACCCGGGTCTGGGTGGGGGTGGCCTGGGGCAGAGCGGCTGCCAGATCGACAGCAGTACATGAGCGAGGCTGAACAACACTGAAAGCCTAGTGGGTTTAGGAAGGCAAGCAAAACTTTTAAATCTGGCTCACAGAGAATATTTTCTTTCCCTTTATCAATGCTCAGCTAGTGCCTTCTGGGTTCCATCCTCCGCAGGCGCGCTACGTAGAGACCGGTCTAAGCTTAGTAACTGACCGCTCACGTTTTCCATTGGCCAGGGCGCCCACGGCCCACTGGAGCAAGACGCCATTGGCTAAGATCCTTGTCCGTCTGTTGGGCCAATTCCGCGCCTCTGTGTTGCCGGGAGACAGCATCCTGCCCAGCAACGGGAGGCGGACAATTGCCGTTGGCCTAGGTGCTGAGGTTGGCTGGGGCCGTTTCCGCTGCGGAGGCGGCTCCCCTGCCGCGCTTTGGCTCAGTCCCCGTCCCGGGTCCCAAGGGGTGGAGAGTTGGCAGCGCGGAGGTCGGAGGATCTGCAGAGTCCGCCGTGTGGGCGCCCCGGGGTCGGCTTCGGGCTGGCACCTGGGCCCCGCAGCGGAGTCCGCCGTTGTCTCGGGCTCGGGGCGGCAGCCCTTCCCCGCGCTGACGCCGCACCGCGAGGGTCTTGTGCAGCAGGGCTCGGGCTGGGGCGGGTGCCGGGCTGCATGGCCCCTCCCCTCTGGCCCCAGCAGTCTGTTGCCCACTTCCTTAAAGATAGGAATCCTCCCGCCACTTCCCTGGCCCCTCGGAGTTTCCAGCGTCTTTTGTACCTCTGGCCACCTATGATGGAAATTCCTGGGTCAGGCCAAGTCCGTTCCTGGGTAGCTTCCTTCCTCTGCCTGATCTAACAGATGGGTCATTTGTCTTCTTGGCTTTGTTTTTCCTGTTATTTTGTGATTTTTGCCCCATTTTCTTACTCAGCTTGCAATTGACATGTAGGAACATATGCCACCAAATTAAAAATTTTCACTGATGTATATTTAAATTTTATTATTATTCTCACCTACAAATTTTTAAAATATACTGTCTCTCCATTCATGGTATAACAAATTGGCAGATTTTCGTTTCTAGAGGGCATCTGACACAATTTGTACATTTTTTCTTACAGGAATTGATTTACTTATTTCTAAATTTTTCTCACCTATATTTCATCACCTATTGTCACTTAAAGAAAAGCTTTTGTGCTTCTTGTAGGATGGCGGGCTTTTCTCAGAGACTGGGTAGGGCTGGGGTAGAGGAGGTTCGAGGTGGGAAGTGGCATGTGTACATTCCCAAAACGGCTATTATGAAAAGAATAGTTAAGAATCACTAGTAGAAGTGGAATATACATCAGTAGTTATTGAACTCAGTGAAATACCATTTACCTGTGGCTTCCCTTTAAGACTAAGGAGTCTGTGTTGCCATGGTATCTGGAATTTATCTGAATCCTGTGTTGCCTGGTTTTGTAGTCTCTGGATTCTCCTTCAATGTCTCTGGTCACTCAGTTTCTTGTTTTCTTTAACTCTTGGACATTCACAGGAATTTCTCTGGAATGGGGACACTTTCCTGTTACAGCAGCATTTTTCCAGTAGTTTCCTGATTCTATTGCAACAGTTAGATCAATGTTTTCCTGATTTGGGTTACTTTTGTGATTTTATCTCATTTTCCACCTCAACTTGTAATTAGATTTGGGATACAAATGACAGAGTATACACTTGTAAGTAAATATTATATTCATTAGACTAAACCACCCTGACAGTCAACAATCTTTTTAATGGTTCCATTAAACAGAATCTCTTCAACTAAAATTTCCTAGCTATCCTCAAATAATGTTAAAAACCATCCCATCCAAATATTAATTGCCTTAAAATGTATGTTTTTTTTAAAAAAAATTATTTATTTGGCTGCACTGGGTTTTCATTGCAGCATGCGAGATCTTTGTTGCGGCATGTGGGATCTTTAGTTGCAGCATGCAGGATCGAGTTCCCTGACCAGGGATTCAACCCAGGCCCCCT
Organism: Kogia breviceps; assembly: GCF_026419965.1. NCBI lineage: Eukaryota > Metazoa > Chordata > Mammalia > Artiodactyla > Physeteridae > Kogia > Kogia breviceps. The sequence goes on along the minus strand of NC_081324.1, from coordinate 89,650,002 downwards.
GCATTGGGCAGTGTGGAATCTTAACTGGACCACCAGGGAAGTCCTAAAATGTATGTATTATTAATAGTAAGATTTTGGTGAATCAGTGATGTTGGTGAATGTTAAAGCTTGGTGTATTTGGGAAACTGGCTTCTGAAAAATGTGTTTTCATTGAATTGATCAGAGATAACATATTGTGTTCACTAGTTACGATGGGAGTGGACTTCTAGCGCAGACGACTGCACTAATAAGCATCTCTGCAGAATAAGCAGGCGATTTTTAGATAATCTTTAAAACTGAACTCTTCCTTGGAGGGAGGGTGCATTACTCATAGAGTGGGAGCTCTCCTGCCTCAGCTTTGAGCACTAGAGTAGGCAGTTCCTACCTGTCTGGCATTTCCTACCTTGCTCACGGCCATGTCTGACCTCAAGTGCAGTTGACCATTCTTGAGGCCAACTCTTACCCTCCCCACTCTGGGGTCACACAGCCTCAGGACCACCCAGAAGGAGTCTCTGCTGTCTTGGGTGCCCCCGAGTACTCTGTTCCCACTGCCTGTGTTGCGGTTGCTGGGTGCACATGGCTTGGCCTCTCCCGTAAAGTCACAGGCTCTGTGGGGAACAACAGCTCTTGTCCACTGTCCTGTCTTCCTGGTAGAACGGCTTCCTGACAACCACTTATGGGGAGTGTCTTCTGTAAAAGCAGTATTTGGCTTGTTTTCTCAAATGAATAATTCCTTGGTGGGGATGATGCATAGAGGTAAACTCAACCATTGATTTTACCAGGGTGGTGGGACCTACATACAACATCTGGTGTTGATGGCCTATGATCCTTTGTGAGATTACAGCCACACTGAAACCACCCTGTGTGTAAACATGGAGTTGGCTATGACCCCTGGTCTCAGTGACAAAGAGTAGACAAAGGTAAATGTCTCCTTCCTCGAGGTGTCTCTGATTTCTTTCCGTCTTCCAGATTCTCTCTCATTAACTTTTCCTCAGAAGGAAAAGTATTTTTTCTCAGTCACCCCTCTCACTTTGCAAGTGTTATACATGAGTGAATTTCAATTTCTCCCTTTATAGCCTTCAAAATAACTCTTAGTTTTCATTCTGCAGTATTTTTTTTTTAATTTCTTAGACTGTCAGATATTAATCACCTGAGGCATGGTTTCCTCAGCCCAGTCTAATCCAATCTAGGTATCGGCATCCGGTTGCCTGATGTTGTAGAAATGACCAGTTAGTGACGGGATGGCTGTGCCTTTGTGTATGTTTGGCCCACATCTGCAAGAGCCACTGCTTCCTTTCAGACAGTGTGTGTTTCCCATCCATGCTGAATGCATTTAGATATTTTCCAAAGGCCTTAAGCCAAGAAGTCTGCAAATTTACTAATGAAACACCAGATTCATTAGTATGTAAATTATGGGTTCATTTTTACACCCAATTGTAAGTTGGCTTATAAATTCATAAGCTTAATTGTTTTTGAAAGCTATTATTTTTTTGTCAAGAAAGTTAAAAGCTCTTACAATTTGTGTCGGGTTTTTTTCTACTGCTGTGTTGACCTATAAGTGATACACAGATACTGAACTTAGGTTAAACTTACAATTTGTTGAATTTTACATATGTATATACCCATGAAAATATTTTTAAAAAAATTTTATTGGGTTATAGTTGCTTTACAATGTTGTGTTAGTTTCTGCTGTACAACGAAGTGAATCAACTATATGTACACATATATTCCCTCCCTCTTGGGCTTCCCTCCCACCCCCCCCACATCACCCAGCAAGGTCACCAACTGAGCTCCCTGCTATACAGCAGGTTCCCACTAGCTATCTATTTTACACATGGTAGTGTATATATGTCAATCCTCATATCCCAATTTGACCCACCCTCCCCTTCCCCACTGTGTCCACATGTCCATTGTCTATGTCTACATCCCTATTCCTTCCCTGGAAATAAGTTCATCTGTATCATTTTTCTAGATTCTACATGTATGTGTTAATATACGATATTTGTTTTTCTCTTTCTGACTGGCTTCACTCTGTATGACAGACTCTAGGTCCATCCAAGTTTCTACAAATGACCCAATTTCGTTCCTTTTTATGGCTGAGTAATATTCCATTGTATATATGTACGACATCTTCTTTATCCATTCATCTGTCGATGGACACTTAGGTTGCTTCCATGTCCTGGTTATTGTAAATAGAGCTGCAGCGAACATTGTGGTACATGACTTTTTAAATTATGGTTTTCTCAGCATATATGCCCAGTAGTGGGATTGCTAGGTCACATGGTAATTCTATTTTTAGTTTTTTAAGGAACCTCCATACTGTTCTCCATAGAGGCTGTATCAATTTACATTCCCACCAACAGTGCAAGAGGGTTCCCTTTTCTCCACACCCTCTCCAGCATTTATTGTTTGCTCTTCATTTTCTAGTTGCCTAAAGTGGTATCTTAATGATTTTGGATCTTTTTTCTTTTCTAATATATTCATCCAATACTATAAATTTCCTTCTAAGCACTGCTTTCATTGCATCTCACAAATTTGTTGTTGTTGTTGTTTATTTTTTATATCAGGTTCAACAGCTGAGAAATAGCATACTTATATATATATATATTTAATTGAGATATAGTTGCTTTACAATGTTGTGTTAGTTTCTGCTGTACAGTGAAGCGAATCAGCTATATGTATACATATATCTCCTCTTTTAAGTTGTACTTTCATTTTAATTTAGTTTTAAATATTTAAAAATTTCTCTTGAGAGAGTGCTTCTTTGACCCATTTGTTATTTAGAAATTGTTGTTATTTAGAATTGTGTTGTTTAATCTCCAAGTGTTTGGGGATTTTCCAACTATCTGTTGATTTCTACTTTAATTCCATTGTCTGAGAACATATTTTGTATGATTTACTTTCTTTTAAATGTGTTTGGGGCTTCCCTGGTGGCGCAGTGGTTGAGAATCCGCCTGCCGATGCAGGAGACACGGGTTCGTGCCCTGGTCCGGGAAGATCCCACATGCCGCGGAGCGGCTGGGCCCGTGAGCCGTGGCCGCTGGGCCTGCGCGTCCAGAGCCTGTGCTCCGCAATGGGAGAGGCCACAACAGTGAGAGGCCCACATACTGCAAAAAAAATAAAAATAAAAAAATAAAAATAAAAAAATAAATGTGTTCAACTATTTTATTGACCAGAATGTGCCATATCTTGGTGAATGTTCCAGACAAACTTGAGAAGAATGTGATTTCTGCCCTTATCGGATGATGTACTCTGTAAACGCCTATTGAGTCCAGTTGATTGATGGTGCTGTTCAGTTCAACTATGCCCTTCCTGGATCTGCCCATTACTGATATGCAGTGTTGAAATCTCCAAATATAATACTGGATTAATCTATTTGTCCTTGCAGTTCTATCAGTTTTTCCCTCACATATTTTGATGCTGTGTTGTTAGTGTATAGACATTAATGATTGCTATATCTTCTTGGAGCTTTGAATCCTTTAGCACCATGTAATGCCTCTCATTATCTCTGATAATTTGCCTTGCTCTGAAGTCTGCTTTGTCTGAAATTTATATAACTACTCTCACTTCCTTTTGATTAGTGTTAGCATAGTATAACTTTCTCCATTCATTTACCATTAATATATCTGTGTCTTTATATTGAAAGGTTTCTTGTAGTTGACAGAGTTAAGTCTTGGGTTTTTCTGGTTTTGTTTTTGTTTTTTTGTTTTGTTTTGTTTTTAATTCACAAGGACAGTCTGTCTTTTAATTGATGTAGTTAGACCATTACCAAAGTGATTATTGATATAGTTAGGCAAATGTCTACCATATTTGTTATTGTTTTCTATGCACTGCCCTTCTTTTTTCCTTATCATATTCTTTTCTGCCTTTGTAATTTTAATAGAGCATTTTATAAGATTCCATTTTTCTCCTCTCTTAGCATATAAATTATACTGAAAAAAAATTTTTTTTTGTAATGGTTGCCCTAGAGTTTGCAACAAACATTTACAACTAATCCAAGTTCATTTTCAAATAACACTGTACTGCTTCATGGTAACACAAGAATCTTATAGCAGAATATTCCCAATTCTTCTTCCTAGCTCTTATTACAGCTATAATTACTGACTACATTGTTGCTCTTATTTTGAACAAAATGTTACCTCTTTGAAGAATAGAAAAATAAAGGTTTTTGTTTTACCTTCACTTATTCCTTCCCTAACTCTTCATGTAGATCAGAATTTCTAACCTTTATCATTTTCTTTCTCTCTACAGAACTTCTTTTAACATTTCTTGCAAGGCAGGATGACTGGCAACAAGTTCTCTCAATTTTTGTTTGTCTGTAAAAGTCTTTATTTCTCCTTCACTTTTGAAGAATAACCTTGCAGGGTATGGAATTGTAGTTTGGTGGGGTTTTTTTTTCTTTCAATACTTTTAAATATTTCACTCCACTCTCTTCTTCCTTGTGTGGTTTTTGAAAAGAAACCTGATGTAATTCTTATGCTGATCCTCAATAGGTGAGGTGTTTTTAGTTTTTGTTTTTTTCTTCTTACCTCAGGATTTTCTCTTATATATTCTTTTTTCTGCATATATGATACGTCTAGTTGTAATTTTTTTGGTACTTATCTTGCTTGGTGTTCTTTGAGACTCCTGTGGTTTGGTGTCATTATTTTGGAAAATGCTCAGCCATTATTAATTCAAATATTTTTTTCTGTTTTTTCCTCTTTTTCCTCCTGTTGGTATTCCCTTTACATGTTAGTCCATCAAAGTTCTTTTATATTCTCTTTCATTTAAAACTTTTTTTCTCTTTGCATTTCTGTGTTGGAAGTTTCTGTTGGCATATTTTTTTCAAGCTCACTGATTCTCTCCTTGGATGTGTACAGTCTGTTGATGAGCCCATCAAAGGCATTCTTGATTTCTGTTAATGTTTTTTATCTCCAACACTTCATTTTGATTCTTCCTTAGAATTTCCATTTCTCTGTTTATATTACCCATTTGTTACTGCATGTTGTCTACTTTTTCCATGAGGGCCCTTATAATTCCAAAATCTCTGCCATGTCTGAGTCCGATTCTGATGCTTACTCTCTTCAAACTGTGTCTTTGTCTTTCAGTCTTCCTTGTAGACTTCTGGTTGAAAGTGGAACATGATGCATTGGGTAAAAGGAATTGAGGTAAATGGCTTTTAGTGTGAGGTTTCATGTTTATCTGGCTAGGAGGTACGTTTCTTATTGTTTCCTATAGGTGTAGGTGATGATAGAGGCTAAAATTTCCTCTTTGGTGTATTTGTTTTTGTATCCCCTGTTGTCCTTGGGTTTCCCTAGAGACTACTTCTTAAGTAAGGTCTGAGCTCTGCAGTTCTTGCAGCTGTAACCCCCTCTTATTATACAGCATCCCTGTTGGTGTATTGTTAATGTGTGGGGCTGGGGAAGCAGTCTATCTGCTTATGATTAGGTCTCAGTATTTATTTAGTCTGTACTCCTGGGCTGTGACCTTTACAGTGCTTCTCAGATTGTTCTATTCCAAGCTCCCCCACTTCAGGTGAGACAGAAAGGCTAGAGAAGACTGGAGTTGGGTATTGACCTTCCCATGTGTGGCAGGCAGGCTGGAGGAGGCTGAAGTTGGGTTCTCTCCTTCCCCTCTGTCAGGTAGGCTCCAATAAAACCCCAGTAGGTTAGGTTCTGGTGGAATAGTTTCCCTTGAGGGCAGACTTTTGTGAAGGAGAACAGAATACTCTGGGTATATTCAAAATGTTTACTTTTCTCCTGCCCCTACCAGGAGCACAAGGGGGTGTTTGGTTGCTGGGAGTAAAATTAACAAAAGTGTGAGGACCCCTCTAAGACTGGCACCCTCTGGAGTTTTTAACTTTCCAGCTTGTCCACACTGAGCCTCTAAGCTCCCTGGTGGTCCCGTGGCTAGAATTCAGCGCTTTCACACTGAGCCTCTGGCCATTTTCCAATTAAGGTGTAAGTTTTAATATCCTGGTACTGGCTCCAGTAGTGGCTTCTGCTCCAGTAACTTTTGATTCCCTGTATTTGTCTGTCTCTACAATTTTGGGGTCAATTATCTGTTAGATCTGAGAAGAGCTGTTGATTTCCAGCTTCTTCAACTTTTTTCTTGTTGTGAGGCTGGGAGAGAGAACTTGAAGCTCCTTACACATTGGACTGGAATCTGGGAGTCAGTTTTTTGTTTTTATAGGATATGGGTGGGCATGACAAGTTTGCCTGCAGGTCAGATTGCCAGCTACAGCTGTTGAATCAGTGCTGGATGAGGGGGCAAAAAGAGCACTGGCTGCCCCATGAACTCCATGTACCTCCCAGGGTCTAAGGGTCACCCTGCTCCAAATCACCAACGTTGTTGCTTTCTCTTCACAGCTACACAATCAGTGTATTCAGAAGTTATCTGAACTTTATCTTTTCAACAATTAACCCAAATTCACGCCCAGACTTTTCATATGAAGGTGTGGATTGGGACAAAGGCATTTTTCCAAAAATTTCAGAGACTCACTGTATCTCCCACTTTGCCCTATGTGGGCCAGTGAAAGGGAAATCAGAAAGCAGTGTACCCAGCCAAGTGATTATTTTTCTCATGATTCAAGACTGTGTCACTGCAATAAGAAAATTAAGCTGAACGAACCAGAATTAAATTTTATTTTCATCCCTTATGATTCTTCTGGATAGCCACCTACAAGGGATAACACTCAGGCTTGCCTGTTGTTGCTCAAGGGTGAAACAAGGAAGCACCATGCCCAGGAATGGTCAAGGTGGATACCTAAATTTTTTAAATAGTCTGTATAATCTCACATATCTCCCTACCACTTTTTCTTGAACATTATCCAGGAATCAGGCAAATGGAGATGATCCCTATTTAGGAACAGCAGAGTTCAGTAACTGGGGTAGGCAGAATAGTGGCCTCCAACTATGTCCACTTCCTATTCTCTGGAAGGTATATGGCAAAAGTGACTTCATACGTGATTAAATTATGAAACTTTAAATAGGGAGATTACTCTGGATTATCCAGGTGGGTACAATTTAATCACGAGGATCCTTATAAGTGAAAGATGGAGGTACTAGACAGTAACAGAGATAAGCATGGTGAGAAAGACTCAGTGGGGCACTGCTGGCTTTGAAAATGGACGAAGAGGCCATGAGCCAAGGAATGCTGGAAAAGACTAGGAAACAGATTCTCCCCGAGAGCCTTCAGAAGGAATCCATTCTGCCAATACCTTGACTTTAGCCCAATGAGACCCATTTTGGACTTCTAACCTCCAGAACTGTTAAATTTGTGTTGTTTTAAGCCACTAATTTGCAGTAATTAGTTACAGCAGTAATGGGAAAGTAATACGGTAACCAAACAACCCAACTCAGGTGAGTAGAACAGGAAATGATGGAGTTTGGCAGGTCCCTTGATTACCTTGACTGTAAGTCATTCTTGTATAGACTTTGTTACAAAAGATGGACCACTGTTAGGTGGCAAATGGGCCAGACAATCAAAAACATGATGAGAGCTTAGTTTCATTTCATTTCAAGGGCTAAGTCAATGTGTCCAGAATTAGCTGATCAGGTGAAATAACTCGTTCTGAAAATGTGTCAGCAGTGGTGAGACGTCACTAGTAGCCCTGAGAAGGGGTCAAAGGACAGATATAGTTTTCCAGGAGTAGGGAGATCAATGCCCCAAGTAATGTGTCCCCTTTTAACACAAAGCCAAGGGGCCAACTTTTGGCAGGAGGTACCAGGCTCCCTCGGTGGACTAGGCATAAGGTTTGCCACCTCCAAGTTACCTGCTGGCTTCTCCATCAGGAGCGTAAAATCCTCCACTTCTGCCCGTCCATGATGGGGGATACACTGGAATTGCCACTGTGATGACCACTGCAGGTGGTAGTCAGTGATCAGGGAGAGGCAGGCTTGATAGCTTAATTCTGTTTGTTTTCATCAAAGATGGGCATCTATGCGACTGACCTAGACAGTCTGATAGGCAGCCACAATTTGTCTTTACAGTCTGCAGCCCCAAAGAGTAAGTCAGCACTCTTCAAAGTGACAGACCAGACAGCTAGACCACTGGAGGCAATTCAAGTGCCAAAAGATCAAAGTGAGTGTTGGCCAGAGCTATGAGAACAGCCTTCAGTTCTGTCCACTGAGGAGACTATGTCTGCTCTCGTATCTACATACCTGGAGAGCCACTGCGGCCTGCTGGACACTGAAGCCAAACCATGAGAGAGTTAAGCCCCAGCCTTTAAGGGAACATCTGTGAAGCAAGGACCCTACTGACCCAGTGAATGTGCCTGAGGTGATGGGGAGGGGCAGAGAGGTTAAGGTTTCAACCAGAGAGTAGCTGCCAGTTCTTGTAAAGCTGAGCTGCTGCTGGGGCTACACCAGCTGTGATCCTGAGAACAGGGCTTCCATTTGAAGAGAAAGGCCTGATTAGCCAGGCACCTACTGTCCCCAACACCCAAAGAGTCTGCTAGGGTGCTGTGATTCGCTTCTTTTCTCCCTAAACCAAATTTCTTCAGAGGAATATTAAATTCTGGCCTTTCCTGTGTCCTGAATCTGAGACGGACAGGAGAGATGCGCATTTTTTTTTTTTTTTTTTTTTTTTTTTTGCGGTACGCGGGCCTCTCACTGCTGTGGCCTCTCCAGTTGCGGAGCACAGGCTCCGGACGCGCAGGCCCAGCGGCCATGGCTCACGGGCCCAGCCGCTCCGTGGCATGTGGGATCTTCCCGGACCGGGGCACGAACCCGCGTCCCCTGCATCGGCAGGCGGACTCTCAACCACTGCGCCACCAGGGAAGCCCGAGATGCGCTTTTTTAAGACTAAGTTGAAATGGGCCTTTGGCCTGAGTTGGCTCACTGTCCCCGAGGTCTGGAAGCCTGTCACCCAAGAAGTCTGGGCTGTTCCCTCAGTTCAACGTTATCCTGCTTCGGCGGCAGGTCGGCCTTGTGTGGACTAACCCAGGCCCTCCAGAAACTCCTGATGCCAGGCCAGGCCCTGGTTCAGAGAGCAAGTGCAGTCATCTCAGTCCCCCATGAAACAATACTGAAAAACAGTCTCAGAGAAAGAATGGTAACATTTTTTTATCTGAAGAAAAAAAGGGTAGGGCTTCCCTGGTGGCGCAGTGGTTGAGAGTCCGCCTGCCGATGCAGGGGACGCGGGTTCGTGCCCCGGTCCGGGAAGATCCCACGTGCCGCGGAGCGGCTGGGCCCATGAGCCGCTGAGCCTGCGCGTCCGGAGCCTGTGCTCCGCAACGGGAGAGGCCACAACAGTGAGAGGCCCGCGTAACGCAAAAAAAAAAAAAAAAAAAAAAAGAAAAAGGTAAAAATTACAAATGATGTCGTTTAAGTTACACGAAAGAGGGTGAGCGAAAGACGTCTCCCTCACTCCCGTGACTTCTGCTCTCTCTCGCGAGGCAGCCACTGCTATTTTCTGTCCTTTCACATTATTTTTATGAGCGCACGAAAACATCTGTCCTTTCTACTTCCATCTCGAGGTCCCCGTCGGTCAGGCATGGATGGCCTCGTTGCTCTGAACCGCGCAGCCCGGGGCCGCACGGCGCCCCTCAGCGACTCGGCATCTTGCCGACCCGCACCTCCACTTCCACGCGCCCGGCACGGACGACCCCAGGGCATCCTCACCGGGCACACACACCGCAACGCCGGTAGACCCCAGGAGGCGCAATCGCTGAGCCACAGAAACACGCGTTTAAAACCGAAAGGCAGCACCATCCCTCCAAAAGGTGCCGACCAGCAACCGAGATGCTCGCGCTCTCCAGAGCTCTCTCCCAGGACACTACCAACTTTCCCATCGCGGGGAAATTGGCACCCGAAAGTTTCGACTTGCTTTTACCTCGTCATCTGTAAGGCGGACCGTCCCTTTGCATATCTAAACGCCCACTGCACTTCCAACGCCGCTTTGGGAATTTGCTTCGGGGCCCAACGCCCAAATCACTCCGTCCCTTTTGCCCCGACTTAACATGGCGCTGACCGCAGCTACTTCCGAGATCCTGGAACACCAAATCGTCCCGGCCAGCATCAAAGAGGGCGTCCACGCCCGCAGCCTCCAGTATGCGCACACTCTGCTCGCCTCCACGCGTCCACTCTCGAAGGCAGTCCTCCAGGTTCCACTCTAGCCGCCGCGCTCGGTGGTTGCCACCGCCCGCCAATCGCAGGGCCCGGACGCCGCTGGCCCCGCCTCACGGATCAGCTGAGGGATCCGAGATGTCCGTTGACAGCGGCGGCGGCGGCCGCGCGGCCGGTTCCGGGTTCGGCGCGGGGCGGGGGGTAAGAGGGCGGCGGGCGCTGGCGGCCGTCGGGATCCGGGGGGTGCTGGCGGCGCGGGCCGCGGCGGCGTGGCGCGGGCACCGAGGAGTAGCGGCGGGCCGCAGCCTATGCCTTCGCGGGCTGGGTCTCACCCGACGTTTCCGGGTCTCGTCAGATGTGAAGCCGATGGAGCGGCCGGGGGAGGGCGAGCAGCCGCCGCAGCAGCAACCGTGGGGGAGGCTTCTCCGCCTGGGCGCCGAGGAGGGCGAGCCGCACGTCCTCCTGAGGAAACGAGAGTGGACCATCGGGCGGAGAAGAGGTGCGGGGCGGAGAGCGGGCATGGGGGACGTGGGGCGGACTGGGGGCGAGCCGGGGACGGGTCCGGGCACGGGGGCGGGGACCGGGGACGCGGAATGGGGGCGGGCGACGGGGGGTCCGAGTGCTGGGGGACTAGAGCCGGGGCCTGAGGGCGGGGGCTGGGCGAGACCGGGCCCACTGGGCTGTGGGAGGCCCCTGGGCGCGGCGCGTTCTGCTGCCCAGTTTTTCCGGTGAAATGGGCCGTCGTGTAACAGCTGCCGTTTATTCACGTATTGGTCGACCCAGTTACTTCTGCGTGTTTCATGCAGGTTATTTAATTTTCACTGCAACGTTATGAAGTAGGTGCAATAATTTATCCCCTGGAATGCAGTTTTCTCAAGGGTATTACTACCCGAAGCATCTTCTCTGACCTTAATGGAGTGAAATTAGAAATAGTAGCAGAAGGAACACCGAAAAACCCACAGATATGTGGAAATTAAATAACACTCTTAAGCCACCAGTGGGTCTAAGAGGAAATCAAAAGGGAAATTAGAAAATACCTTGAGATAAATAAAAATTTAATGTACCAAAACTTAGAGGATGCAGGTAAGCAGTGCTCAGAGGGAAATTTATAGCCGTAGGCAGCTACATTAAAAAAAAAAAGATCTCAAGTCCCAGCTCCTAGAATAGAGCTGCTCAAATATTTGTTGATGTAATGAATGTGGGAAGCTACGGCCTTGAAGAAAGTCCCGTAACTAGTGAGAGGAGGAGCCCTCACACCCCCACCCCCACCCCCACCCCCGCGCGCTTCCTGCCTCTAAAGTCCTAGCGGCCATCTGGTGATTTAACCTCCATTGTAGCTTTCCTACTGGGAGTGAAGTGCACTGATCAGGCCAACAAAAATATTTCGTTTTTCTGCAAATTAATAAATTGTCACACTAACTTTATACTTTAAGCAAGAGATAATGAGAAAGATTAGTGTTTAAAAGCAAATGTTCTTTGGTTTCATTTTACCCATCATGATGCACCTGTACCTGTTTTTTGTTGGGGTTTTTGGAGGAGGCAGTCTTAAATCCCAATATCAAGTTCTTTTTTTTTTTTTTTTACAACTTCAAAAATATTTACATATCATTAGAAACTTTTCAAGATGCATTGTCTTTAGTTGGTGTTAATGGAAGTTTGGTGAAGAGCAGAAGCCTGGAGACCGCCACCCTCAAGCCCTCTAGGCCACCAGCACCAGCACCACCAGCACCACCACCACCACCACCACCACCGCATAACCTGCTTTGGGCTAATTTACCTTCGGGTGCCTTTGTAACTACTTCATGGGGTCACTGTGAAGATTAAAGGAGATCTGAGTGAAGTGCTTAGAAGGAGCCTGGCTAAGAGTTAGCACTTAATGTTAGCCATTGTTATTATAACACAACACTGTAGTATCATTTTACATGCTAATACAAGGAGCAAAAATGTGTTGTTGAGTTGATTCTTAATGGAAGTCCTTTCCTTGAATATATTAACCTTTCCAGCAAAACGTAGAGTTTGCTGTATTAGTCTGCCCGGGCTCCCATAACAAAATACCACAGATCAGGAAGCTTAAACAGCAGAAGTTTATTTCTCACAGTTCTGGAGTCTAGGAAGTCCAAGATCACGGTGCCAGTCAGTTTGTTTCCTGGTGAGAACCCTCTTCCTGGATTGTAGGCAGCTGCCTTCTCGCTGTGTCCTGGCCTGCTGGACCAAGAGATCTTTGGTGTCTCCCTCTTATAAATGCCTCGACCCTATCAGATTAAGGCCCCACCCTAATGATGTCATTTAACTTTTATCATTTACAGACCTTCTTTCTAAATACAGTCACTTTGGGGGATAGGGTTTCAGGTTGTAGAACTAGATTTATTTTAAAACTATTGCACGCCTGCTATATACAAGGCCTTATTTCGAGGAAAAGGGAGAGCTGAGTTGACCTGTGTGGAAGGATGCCGGGGGGCTCGCCTTCCCAGAGAGCTTCCCATTCCCCAGGAGTGGCAGAGATGTGTACCAACCACAGAGAGAGTAACCAACTGAACGACAAGCAGGGCAAGTACCAACAGTGGAACTTTAGCAAAGGTATTTCAGTTCTCAGTTGGAATGCTGATGTTCACATGTGGAGAAGCCTAGTAAAACCCCACTCTGGTGACAAAACCTGGTGACCGGCCTGGGTCTGGGGCTGCAAGGAGACCATCCTGGCGGTTTTGCTGAGCGCAACGGGACAGTCTTGAACACGGGTGAAATTCACCTTGGATAAATGTAACAAAACATTCCCCATGATGTAGAATGTTTGTGCCAATAAGATTTCTAATATTTAAGGTTTACGGAGGCATAGCTCACACATGGTAAAATTCACCCCTTTTAGGTGTTCAGGGAGTTTTGAGAAATGGATGCACCACTGCAGTCGAGATGTAGAACATTTCTATCACCTCAGAAAGTTCCTGGCAGCCTTTTGGACCCTGTCCCTGCCCTTCAACCCCAAATCCTGGCACCCACCGATCTGATTTCTCTCCCTATAGTTCTCCCTTTTCCAGAACACCGTCTAAGGGGAATCACACTATTGCAGCACAGTCTTTGGGTCTGGCTGCTTTTCCTTGGCTGGTGCTTTTGAGGTTCATCCTTGGCAGTTACGTATATCAGTAGTTTGTTCCTTTTTGTTGCTGGGTGATGTTCTGCAGTGTGTTTATTAATTCACCACCAGTTGATGGGTACCAGTACTGCTTCCCACGTTTGGTTCTTAAAAAATAAAGATGCTGTAAGGAATTACCTAGCGGTCCAGTGGTTAGAACTTTGCGCTTTCACTGCCGAGGGCGCAGGTTCAATCCCTGGTCAGGTAACTAAGATCCTGCAAGGCACAGGGCACGGCCCAGAATAAAATAAAATAAAGGTACTGTAAACCTTAGTAGCTATGGTGCAAACCTGTTATAAGCAGTTTAGTGACTCAGTATTAAAACACTTCTGAAAGCTTTTATTCTTTTGATTTAAGGAGAGGACAAAGTGTTTGAGGGTTTTCCTCTTGGATTTGATGAGGGTATAACGATTGTACTGAGCTATAGACGCATCCCCCTTTGTTTTAAATTTTCTTAAACGCGTACATGCGCCTATGATAATTTACTCAGTCATATTTTCAGTGACTCTGTCATTGCTTTAATTTTGTGATGATTTATGAAACCTTAGGTTACACAGAAGAAATTAAGGACTATGATACTAAAGATATTTAATAAGCCCCATAGTTTTTTTAAAGTTCTGTAATACTTATCAGGCTATCTGCATATGTGTGCATATTGTAAAAATGTCACCAAGAAGCAGCTGATGTGTAGCTGGAGGTGTTGATGGCACATATCCTCTAGGTAAGGAGGAGTCAGAAAGGTTCAAGACATAGTCCCTGTTCCCTTACTTTGGATTAACACTTAAACGCTTTTTTAAAAGTTTCTTTGTACTTGATTAAGTGCTGTCTTCTTAAGTGGGTACAACGTGGGTCTTGACTTCCAGCCGCATGCTTTGGTTAAGCAAAGGGCGGTATTGTGCCCGGTATCCACGGTCGTATCCAGCACACCCCCCTCGCTGTTTTAGGTTGTGACCTTTCATTCCCCGGCAATAAACTGGTCTCTGGAGATCACTGTAAAATTATAGTGGATGAAAAATCTGGTCAGGTGTCGCTGGAAGATACCAGGTAAGCTCTTTCTGAACTTCTTTCCTCTTGTAGCTTCAGGAAGCCGACTTGAAGCCAGTGAGTGCAGAGAAGAGACAAGGGCCTGCTTTCTATAGCTCAGTAGTCCGATAATGTCTCCGGGTATTGGGAGATGTATTTTCTGGTTTCCAGGATGGGCTACTTAGTGACAGTTTAGTGTCTGTGACCGTTCTTAAATGTATTCAGGTTAAAGCAAAAATAGCTCAGAAATAAGACTTAAAAGGCAGTGATATATTTTGGGTTCTTGCAAACCTATTCAAGTTAGACTTCCCCAAATGAAGAAGTCTCTTTTTTTCTTTTTCTTTTATTACTATACCACATAAGTAGTACATGAAAGTGAAAAGCTTTCCAAAATTCCACTCACCCACAAAATACATACGTATTTATTTTGTATTAATGAGATTATACTGTGTATCTATTTTACTTGTGGTGTTTGCAGAGTGCTCGTTACGTCTGTATGTCTAGGTCCATCTCGTCTTTTTCATTATTATATAATAACTTGTTGTCAGCTCCCTTACTGATGACGAGTTATTATTTTGACTTTTTCTTATTATAAATGACACTGCAGTGACTGTCCTCCAAAACTCTTTCCATTCATGTCTGATGATTTTCCTGGGGTAAGTTTATGGGAAGGAATGCTGTGTGGAAGGTGTGAGTGGCGGACTGCCATCCAGCAGTGTGTTGAGAGTGCGCCTTTCCCACAAGGTGATTTTTTTTATTGTTGTGAAGGTCAAGTGCTATGAGATTCTCTGCTAAGTAGCAGTTTGAGGGATAGAAGACCAGGAATTTGGTTTTATTAGGAAGAACGGATGCTCCTGTTCCTCCTCTGATAGGTAGCAGGTCAAGTCCTTTATTTCTCAACACCATGTACAGTGACAGTGCTGGTTCCAGAGTCGTCTCTCTGCCTCAGGCCCTGGTTCTCCCACACTGGCTACAGGATAGTATGTGCTTCCCAAGGCTGCTGTAACGATTACCACAGGCTAAGTGGCTTAAAACAACACAAATGTGTGATCGTGTAGGCCTGGGGGCTCAAAGTCCATCTCAGGTCTCATTGGTGTCGGCTCCTTCTGGAGGCTTTAGGGGAGAAGCCGTCCTCTGTCTTTTCCAGCTTCTAGAGGCTGCTGCCTTCCTTGGCCAAGGTGGCTGGAGGGGCAGGGGTGGTCCAGGTGGGAGGAGCTGCAGGTGCAGAGGCCCCGAGGTGCAATCAGGAAGACCCCGACGTCCACGCTGGAGAGACTGGACGTTAGCCTGAAAGCAGTGAGGAGTCACCGAGGGGTTTAAGCGGAAAAGTGAAATCAGACTTCTGGGTTAGAAAGAGCTTGAGGATAGGTTGTGGGGAGAGCCTGGCGGCAGAGGCCGCAGCAATGCTGCAGCAGCTCTGCTGGTCTCTAAATGGGGCTTTACTGGGAAGGCAGCCCAGCCCTCCAGGGACCTGCCACCTGTTGCTGAGGAGTTGGGACGGAGACAGTGTGACCGCACAGCCTGAGCTATTTCCCGCCTGGCCCTTTACAGAAATCGAAAGTGGTGGCAGTGTGCTCAGAGGGAAAGGTGATGCCTCTTCAGCACCAGGGGCCTTAGGAGTGTGGCCCTGGAGTTGGGGCCCGTGTGGACTGAGTGCCTGAAATTGGCAAGGGGCAGGGAGGGATTGCTCAGTTGTGGAGTTTGGCTATTGTCCAGTGCGCTCTTCCCCTTGCCTGCGGGGTTGTCTTTGTCCACTCGGGAACCCCTCCTCAGAGAGGTGCCTCTTGTCCCGCCTGACCGAGGCCCCAGTGTCTCCTGGCCGTGCCTTCCCATCCAGCACTGTGGTCCCTGATTAACTGGAGTGACTTCCCAGCAGCAGGGACCGCGCCGTCTTCCGGTTGGTAGCCCTGCGTCGATTTGCTTTTGCCCAGAGCCCATCTCATAGGAGGGTCAGTGCTCATGTGAGGAGTGAACTGAGCTGGGCCGCGGCTGCCGGAGCAGGGTTAGGCCTGTCGACAGAGCGCGGTGCAGAAGCAAGAGGGAAGCTAGAATCAGAGCACGTGCTGCTGGTGGGAGTCCAGGGCTCCACGAGGAGGAGAACATGGGGCTGGCACAGCGGAGGCGTTAAAACACTTGACACACCATTGGGCTGTGAGTGAGGGGGCAACAGGCAAGGTTCTTCTCGAGAGAATTGTAAGGTGGCACGAGTATTTACATCATTCCTATGAGTGTTTTATCATTTGCAAAGTGGTACTATTGAACTGCTTTCCTACGGGCTGTAGAAAAGGAGAATTTTAACTCCAAGTTGTTTTAAGTAGGATAAATTGCATTTTTGTTGTCCCTACAGCACCAACGGAACAGTAATTAACAAGCTGAAGGTTGTTAAGAAGCAGACTTGCCCTTTACAGACTGGGGACATCATCTACTTGGTGTACAGGAAGAATGAGCCAGAACACAGTAAGGGAGGGGGGTTTCCTGGGCTGGACTCATGGGTGGTGCAGCAGGGGACCCTGCCACAGCTGGGAAGCATTGTGGGAAGAGGCTGTTGAAGCAGGTATTTCCTGAAGGAATGTTAGTGCTAGCTGCATCCCCTTTTTCGTTCATGTACATTCTTGGTGTGGGTAGTGTCTGTTGAAGAATGGGAGTGTTGACCTCGTGTGCTGAGCCCCAGCCATTCTTCAGAAATACCACTGTGGCCATGAGCCACGGTCTCAATATGGTAGCCAGGGAGACGGGGTGCCGGGGGGGCGGTGAGGAGGGCACCTGAGTGAGGAGAATAAGGCCTAGAATGAGGGCTGGAGGCCACGGACAGCTCTGCTTTGGGAGACTTTACGGGAGACAGCAAAGGTTAGACGGGACTCCGTGAGGGCTTTTTCGGTTCTGAGCATCTGCGCCTGTGTTGATGGGTGAAGAATGATGTAGGACAGGGAGAGTTAGGGGAGTCCTTCGAAGGTTACCCCAGAAATAGGAAGAAGAGGGCAGGTGTCCCCCAGACTGTCCTCAGCAGTCAAAGCCAGCCCCTGGCCACGGGGAAGGATCTTGTGTCCAGTCCTGGTGGTTTGAAATAACAAGACACGGGCTCACCCCTCGTCATTGCTTTGCTTGCCTTAGTCTGCCCCCTGACGCAAATGGTTTTCTCAGGCTTATTTATATATATATTTATTTATTTATTTGCGGTACGCGGGCCTCTCACTGCTGTGGCCTCTCCCGTTGTGGAGCACAGGCTCCGGACGCGCAGGCTCAGTGGCCATGGCTCATGGGCCTAGCCGCTCCGCAGCACGTGGGATCTTCCCGGATCGGGGCACGAACCCGTGTCCCCTGCACTGGCAGGCGGACTCTCCACCACTGCGCTACCAGGGAAGACCGAGGCTTATTTATTTTGAGTTTGGTTCAGATGTTTTGGATCACTTGCTTTAAAATCCCTTAAACCGGCAGATGTGGTTACTAGCTGATAAGTCGAACTAGTCGACAAGGGCAAAGTGACTGTGAAGTGATGGGAGGGCGCAGAAGAGAAAGATGAGCTCTCTTGTGACGTGTGGCGAACGCCACTCTGATGCTGTTAATTTCCTTCAGACGTGGCATACCTCTACGAATCCTTACATGAAAAGCAAGGCGTAACACAAGACTCCTTCGGTAAGTGAGATTTTCGCAAGGGAGCGGGTGCGTGTGTTGACTCTTCATCCGCTGGCATGTCTTCCTGACACAACGGTGCACCCCCTGCACCCCGACTGTGTTATGCTCCTGCTTCTTTGTGCTTACAGAAGCTAATAAAGAAAATGTGTTCCACGTGACCAAAGATACCTCAGGTGCAGGGCGAGGCGACGACCCCCCGGATCCCCAGGTCCTGCCGTCGCCACCCGCCACTCAGGTGTGCTTTGAGGAACCACAGCCATCAACGTCCACATCGGACCTCTTCCCCACGGCCTCTACCTCTTCCATGGAGCCCACCTCTGCAGGGCGAGGGCCTCCCTCCAGCTCCGGTGAGATGGGGATCTCAGGGTGGTAGCTGCATTGCTCTTTGTTCACTAAGCCAGCCCTGCATCGTTAGGGAGACAGACAAGCCACTGAGGAGTTCAGAGGTGGTGTCAGGCATCAGGCTGTCAGTAGTAAGATTTCTGTAGTAGTAACTGTTATCTTATTCCATCCCCAAGAGACAGGCTGAAGGCCAGGGACTACAATACTTGATATTCTTTACAGGTTATAATTCATATACTGTAAAAATCACACAAAGTGAACCCTTCCGCTTGTTGGGTTTTTTTGTAACGACATCTTGGATTACCTGCGCCTGGTTTGAATCAGTGATGCTTTGAACTGCTGTCTCTTCTGAGGCAGGTGAATCAGAATGTCTCTTGTTTGTCCCTCTCACAGGCTCGAGAGGTGCAGACATCTCCCCAAAAGGGTGTGGTCCATCTGTGGCAAGTGATGAAATCGCCATCTGCCCTTTGGCTCTCCCAGAAAGAGAGGGGGCATCCTTTTCTCTATTGGAACCCAAGGATCAGGAGGATTTGGAGCCCGTTAAGAAGAGAGTAAAAGCAGGTCAGAGTCTGGTGGTTGCATGTAGCCTTGGGGCCCCCGCAGCACCATCCCGTCTGAGCCTGTTGGGGCCCCACCATCTGCAGAAGCCGGAGGACCCTGTCTTCAGCTGACGCCTGTGGTACCTCAGCATCTTCCAGATGGCAATCTGGGCCTTTTCTTTCCTGTTTGTACCATCGGGATTGAACTGTGTTTACTATCAAGATATGCTATTGGTCTGGAAACCACATTCTGGAGTTGCAGCTCTGTCCTGATACAACAGCCAGTTTTTAAGAGTATATTATCTTTAAGTGATAGTTTGAACCTTCACGTTAAAGATGAGTTTGAGAAAAATCTATACTTTAAAAGTCGAAGTTAAAAAGATTGTGAAAAATTTTGGGGAATGTTGTTGGGAGGACAGTAGCTGTGAGGCAGGCCTGAGAGCTGCCCCTGGACTGGGGCAGTGTGACAGGAGGGAGGGCCTTGGGAAGAAGCCGCATTTTCTGATATACTGAGTGGAAAATTGAGTTGATTGGCCTGGGGAGGTGTGGGATGAGTCAGCAACAGGCACATAAATATAAGTATGAAAATGGAGCCACTTTGAACTCTATCAGAAATGAAATATTGTATAAGGAAGAAAATTATACTGTGTGAGCAGTGAATGTTTAAGCATAATAATATAAATACAATATACAGAACCAATAATTGTGTTAGAATAATGCTGGGAAGGAGACCCAGAGGGGCAGAGTCCTTCTCTGCTTTAATGGATGTCAGGGGATGATGTCTAAAATCCATCAGCCTAAACGTAGCATGACAATTCAGAAACACAGAGGTCCGGACCAGAAGAAACAGAAGACACGAAAGTTGTTTCCCCAGAGGAGGGAGGGTGAAGCTGAGGACAGGCTGGGGCAGAGGGCTGCTGCTTTGGTTTTCTTTTAAATATTTGACTTTTAAATTATAAGCATTTTTTTAATTAAAAATACATTTAATCTCTGATTATAAAAAAAGTAAAACACACTGGCAGAAAAAAAAATTTAAGCTCCTGGTAACATTTGAGGGTCTGTATTTTCCAGCACTTTCCTGTGTGCATATGGGTTTTTTGTTTGTTTTAACAAAAATGACTTTACACACAAATGCTATTTGACACCTGGCCTTTATCTTTCACCCGTGTATCCTGAGTGTCTTTTTTTATGCTGCTAACTATTATAAAACAAAACTTAAACATCCTGGATTATGAGACTTACTTTGAACCTTTGTAAAAATGCACTTTAAAATACAGTGAGGGAATGGCCATCATTTAAAAATCTACAAACGATAAATGCTGGAGAGGGTGTGGAGAAAAGGGAGCCCTTCTACACTGTTGGTGGGAATGTAAATTGATACAGCCACTATGGAGAACAGTATGGAGGTTCCTTAAAAAACTAAAAATAGAACTACCATACGACCCAGCAATCCCACTCCTGGGCATATATCCTGAGAAAACCAAATTCAAAAAGAGCCATGTACCACAATGTTCACTGCGGCCCTATTTACAATAGCCAGGAGATGGACGCAACCTAAGTGTCCATCATTGGATGAATGGATAAAGAAGATGTGGCACATATATACAATGGAATATTACTCAGCCATAAAAAGAAACAATTGAATTATTTGTAGTCAGGTGGATGGACCGAGAGTCTGTCATACAGAGTGAAGTAAGTCAGAAAGGGAAAAACGAATACCGTATGCTGACACATATATATGGAATCTAAGAAAAAAAAAAGGTCATGAAGAACCTAGGGGCAAGACAGGTATAAAGATGCAGATGTAGAAAATGGACTTGAGGACACGGGGAGGGGGAAGGGTGAGCTGGGACGAAGTGAGAGAGTGGCATGGACATATATACACTACCAAATGTAAAATAGATAGCTAGTGGGAAGCAGCCGCATAGCATAGGGAGATCAGCTCGGTGCTCTGTGACCACCTAGAGAGATGGGATAGGATGGGTGGGAGGGAGACGCAAGAGGGAGGGGATATGGGAACATATGTATGTGTATTACTGATTCATTTTGTTATGTAGCAGAAACTAACACCATTGTAAAGCAATTATACGCCAATAAAGATGTTAAAAAAAAAATACAGTGAGGGGACTTCCCTGGTGGTCCAGTGGTTACAACCCCGAGCTTTCATTGCAGGGGGCGTGGGTTTGATCCCTGGTCGGGGAACTAAGATATTGCATGCTCCCCGCAGGGTGGCCAGTAAATAAATAAGTAAAATTTAAAAATTAAAAAAAAAAAAAATACAGGGAGGACTGGGTCTCCTGTCCACAGGTTAAGACGTCTGTAAAACCAAGAGGTGGAGTGCACTTCCTCCGTGGTCATGACATTGAGAACATGTCCCTTTCCCTTGCAGACGGGGAGCCCACCCTGAACCTGCCCATGCTGGTCGCAGACCCGGGCGGGGACCCCCACAGTGCGCTTGACGTCAGAGCTGCGACCGTGAAGCCAGACAAGATGGAGGAGACGCTCACGTGCATCATCTGCCAGGACCTGCTGCACGACTGCGTGAGGTATGCCCGCGGGGCCTGCAGGGCCACAGACGGGGCTGGCGTCTGCATCAGGCCTGCTGAGGTTACTATAGCCATTGTCCTTGTGTGGCTGACGAGCTGAAAGCCAGGCCCGGTGGCTGACGCTGCACAAGAGCCTGCGAGACGCGTGCAGCGGCTCTGACCTCTGTGGCCAGGTCCACCTCAGCTAGAGCAGGGAAGCTCTACCGAGTGGCCAGCATCTCGTGGTTAAGGAAACACGGTAGTTAATGTAGAGCGAAGGTGCCAGAACGAAGATCTCTCCTTGCTTCTCTGTGGGAACTTAAGAATTAGTCTGTCCACAGTTCGGCTTCAATGTGGGTCTTTGCCACCCACACCCAGTGTCTCTGCTCTTCCCGTTCCTGGCCACCAGTGGTCCCTGGCCCTCCTGGAGCACAGATTGCCGCGTGGCCCCGGTCTCTTGTAGTTGACAAACGCACAGCTGAAGCAGTTGCAGTCGAACGCCGTGTTTTTGTGCGGGGACTGCTTCTCAGGCGGGCCGTGGAAGGCAGGCGGCGTGCCCCTGCATGAGCCGAGGTGTGGCCCCGCCACCGCGGGCCCCACCACGGCGTGAGTGGAGCGGCCCAGAGCACAGGCCTGAGGCCCTGTGGAGTTGAAAGGGCGGGGGGCAGTTGGCCCATTCTTCTGTTTTGTACCCGAACCTCAGTCTGAGCAGGGCACGTCCTCCTTCGGGGAAAGAGGCAGCATGACCCTGGGTCCCTGCTTCTCACACCCAGTGCCCGTCCTGTGCCCTCAGCCTGCAGCCCTGTATGCACACCTTCTGCGCCGCCTGCTACTCGGGCTGGATGGAGCGCTCCGCCCTGTGCCCCACCTGCCGCTGTCCAGTGGAGCGGATCTGTAAAAACCACATCCTCAACAACCTGGTGGAGGCGTATCTGCTGCAGCACCCAGACAAGAGGCGCAGTGAGGAGGACGTGCGCAGCATGGCCGCCAGGAACCGGATCACGCAGGACATGCTGCAGCCCAAGGTCAGGAGGGCCTTCTCCGACGAGGAGGGGAGCTCTGAGGACCTGCTGGAGCTGTCGGATGTGGACAGCGAGTCCTCGGACGTTAGGTGAGCCTCGTGGGCACGGGGTGGGCCTGACCGCCCCCCAGGACCTGCTGGTCTGGGCCACTGCTGAGGTGCGACCCTGTGGCCCAGGTGACTGATGAGGTTTGCTCACGGCCCTGCCTCCTGTGACAGCCTCTTGTTTTTTTGTATACGTGGAATATTTATTCTCTTATTTTGTTGCTTGTCTGTATATTTTTTGTAGTTTATTACGATATAACTGACATACCGCACTATGTAAGTTCAGGGTGGACAGCAAAATGCTTTGGCTTAATTATTGTGAGAGGATCGCCACAGTAAGTGACACCCTTTTGTTTGCCGAGTCATCATCAAGTGCCTTGATTCACAGGCTGAGACAAACTCCGCAGAATCACACTTACTCTCTGTAGCTTGTCTAGTGACCATACGTCCTGCACCGTAAGTTGCGGTATTTATCATCTGTTAGGATGTTATTGTAGAAAAGCCACAGTCACCTGGCAGAGGCTGCAATCCTAGGAGACCTTATTTTATCTGCTGTAGAATGTTGGGGTTTTTCTCATAAATTTATTTATTTTATTTGTTTATTTTTTGGCTGCGTTGGGTCTTTGTTGCTGCACGCAGGCATTCTCTAGTTGTGGCGAGCTAGGGCTACTCTTTGTTGTGGTGTGTGGGCATCTCATTGCGGTGGCTTCTCTTGTTGCAGAGCACAAGCTCTAGGCCCATGGGCTCAGTAGTTGTGGCTTGCAGGCTCTAGAGCACAGGCTCAGTATTTGTGGCACACAGGCTCAGTAGTTGTGGCTTGCAGGCTCTAGAGCACAGCCTCAGTTGTGGCGCATGGCCTCAGTAGTTGTGGCTCACGGGCTCTAGAGCGCAGGCTTCAGTAGTTGTGGCACGCAGGCTCAGTAGTTGTGGCTTGCGGGCTCTAGAGCACAGGCTCAATAGTTGTGGAGCATGGGCCTAGTTGCTCCGTGGCATTTGGGATCTTCCCGGACCAGGGCTCGAACCCATGTCCCCTGCATTGGCAGGCAGATTCTTAACCACTGCGCCACCAGGGAAGCCCTCTGCTGTAGAATGTTGATGTTTCCTGACTCAGAAGTCCAGGGTATGAATTTTTGTGTTGAGGCCATAATATTTAAAAAGACAAAACCACTCCCCCCTCCTCAGTTTATTATCTTTGTTTCTTTCCCCAAAATTTAGCACATAATGGTCAAGCAAAAAGAAAACCAAAAATCACTTTAGTGTGAACATTTTATTACGTATTCGTCTGGCCATACATATGTATAGTCATACGTACTTATTTTTTTACCATTTAAAACATTTCTTTGTAATATTTTGAATTCTGGAACAAAGCTGCAGTGCATGGCCTGCATTTACAGTTCAGTGCACATGTCCAGTCATTTCTTGGAGATAAGTACGTGGAAGGAGGATGCTCAGGTCAGGAGTCTCACTGAGGGGACGCCTTGCTGGACTTCTGGCATCTGTCATGAAATACCTGTCAGAGAGTCCTGGTGTTGGTACCCCACAGGGTATGCAGAGGGCCGGCAGTGATCCCTGCGACACTTGGAGTAATGGGACAGACAGGTATCTTAGTCTCATTTATGTGTTTTCTTACATATGAGGCTGAATGTCTTCAGTGTTTCTGCATTTTCTAGTCAGGTCTCACCTGTCCTTCCTGTTGGTGGCAGGCTCGGGCAGGCATCCTCTGACTGAGATGAGGGGAGAGTTCGTGCGTGCCTTTCCTGCAGATTCTATTTTACCGTCTGCAGATTTGAAAGCTCAGCTGAAGTGCATACAGCTGGGTGAAAGCCCCTGATGACAGCGGCATCGAGCCCTGGCATGTTCTGCTCAGATTTTAACGAAGGGAAGGGTGTGCACTGGGTGGGCATCAAACCTGTGAGAGTGCGTCCTGCCCAGTGTGGGGACAGGGTGGCTTTGCCCCCAGGGATGGCTCAGGGGGGCGAGGGGCATGGAGAAGACATCTCAGTACCCCAGGAGTGGCCGAGGGCTCTGGGAACATGCGGGAAAAGGGGGGCTGGGAGGTGGCGGGGAGGAGAGCCTGCCGACTGCTGCTGTGCAGGATGGGTGCCGAGCCGTCCTTCCCTTTTGCACATGCTGAGTGCAGCACCTGGTGCAGAGCTGAGGCATGCAGGCAGTACAAGGCCTGTGAGCGGGCATCTGGGTCTTGTCCCGTCACCAGGGCTGGGCCGTCGTTGCTACCACCCTTACACACGGCCAGAGCAGGTGTCTCCTCATTCCTCCAAGCTCCGGGTTTTCTTCCCTTGCAGTCAGCCGTACATCGTGTGCAGACAGTGCCCCGAGTATCGCAGGCAGGCGGGGCGGCCCCTCCCCTGCCCAGGGCCCGGCAGTGAGCCAGGGGCACCACAGGCTCCTGGGGATGCACCATCGACGTCCGCCAGCATCACGACAGGTGAGACGGCCACACCTTCCGTGCTGTCCCGACCATTCGGGAAGTGGGTGGCATTTCTGCTGGCTCCTCTGCTCGAATGGCTCGTTGCTTCTCATAACCTGTTTGGAGCTAAGAAGCCAGATAATTAACTTCATTTGTGGGCCTCAGCTCCTGGACACATCCGAGGATTCAGTCCTGATTCTAACACTTACCCCCCACCCCGCCCAGCCCACTCTCTCAGGGCAGTCAGCATCCCCCTTGGTGCTCACCAAAGCCAAAAGGACCATCACACACAGGCCTCTCCAGTGAGGGACTGGCCTCTTTCCAGCAACAGGACATGATGTTACCAGAGCTGCCCTGAGCTCTCTGTTCGATGCCCGTTTCAGTGGGTAGGTCCCCAGGTGCCATCAAGAAAGGGAAGGTGGACACGTGGACTGTGGTTTGTGGCCCTGCGTCGTAGGGCCTGGGCTCTCTGCCACCGTCAGCCTGAGCCTGTCAAGAGGCCACTGACCTAAGGATAGCGACCCAGAGCCACGTTCTTAACCATCTGCCACGATGCTGTGCCATGGCTCCTGGGGGCTTCCTTGTTGGCCCCTCGGGTGGGGATGGCTGGGACAGCGCATGGAAGGCCCCACTAGGACCGTAGTGTGTGCACAGGCAGAGACACATGCGGTGCGTGAGTCACGGGGGGCCCGGCCACGTGGACGCAGCTCCTGGTCCGGGGTCAGCTAGCAGGGACTAGAGAAATTGTTTTACTGTTTTCTGGCCTGCCCTTCCTTTATGGGAAATGGTAGAAAACCTTCACGTGATCTTTGAAATCTTGCTACAACTACTGAACTAGGAGATAACTTCGGTCATTTTTCAATCTCTTTAACCTTCTTAGTTTGAGCGGTAGACTGTCACTTGGCTGTAGGAAAATAGGCCCGAGTTCTGTCTGGGTTTTCTTATAGGTCTGTGTCCTCGTGCATACCTTACAGCTGCCCCTGTAGGTGTGGTCTGAGCCGCTCTTGTTGCCCGTGCGCTGGCGGCACCAGCCTGAGCGTCCTATCTGTTCCACAGCCCAGGACTACGTGTGCGCCCTGCAAGGAAGCCACGCCATATGCACCTGCTGCTTCCAGCCCATGCCCGACCGGAGGGCGGAGCGTGAGCGGGACCCCCGCATCGCCCCCCAGCAGTGTGAGTGAGGGTGTGGGTGTGCACCGCCTCCCCACCTCGGAGCCGCTCCTGTGTGTCCTTCCAGCTCAGGTTTCGAGAGGGTCGTGGACTTCTCTGTGTGGTGTGAAGTAAGGGCGCAGCTCTGTTTCCACCTGCGTCATCAGGTGTCTCTGCGGGACCACGTTGAATAACCTATCTTTTCCCACTGGTGATAACCCCGCCCCTGTCGTACACTAAGTTTCCACCACGGGGGCTCTCTTTCTGGATCTTGTGTCTGACGTGTGTCCCCACAGTAGTTCTCCAATGTGTCATTTTATTCTATTCTGTTCCATTCTGTTCTGTTCACTGTGTGGCTTTCTGGACCTCAGATCCCCGACTAGGGATTGCACCCGGGTCCAAGGCGTCACTTTAAAGTCTACTGGAGGAACCGTACGGCGCTTTGCTTTACAGTCTTCGGAGCACTCTGAAAATGCAGCTGGCCGCTTACCCAGCAGCCCCTCGAGCCTGTCCTCGCGGGGCGGCGTGACGTGCTTGTGCTCTGTGTCCGCAGGTGCCATCTGCCTGCAGCCCTTCTGCCACCTGTACTGGGGCTGCGCCCGGACCGGCTGCCTCGGCTGCCTGGCCCCGTTCTGCGGTAATGCCGGCCCTGCCGTCGATCGCCGCCACCTTCCCGCATTCTCTCCTGCGCTTGAGGCCAGTGCTGGGCTGGCCGTGTGCCCGAGGAGGGGGAGGCCACGTTGGTCACCACGAGTTCGCCCCTTTCCCTGGTGGTCTGCGTAGGTTTGCGAGCGTCAGCGAGGGGGACGCTGAGTCATGCACAAGGACCACCCGCGCTAAAAACTCGTGTCCGGACTTGACGACCCCAGACCAGGGGCTGCGCAGAGCGGCCGTTTCTGGGGGGAGTGGAATGGAAGTCCTTTTACTTTTTCTCTGTTTGAAGTGGTATTTTGTCATGGAACTTTTTATTCTTTGTAGACTCCATAATGAAGGAAATTTGGTTATCTTAACTGTTGGGTGGACGGTGCTTTCGTGAAGTGTGTATGAAACGGATAACACTGCTTCCCTCCGTCCCGACAGAACTCAACCTGGGCGACCGGTGTCTGGACGGGGTGCTGAGCAACAACAACTACGAGTCGGACGTCCTGAAGGTACAGGCCCGCGAGGCCAGCGGGAGGCCTTCCGGGACCTGCCAGAGACCTCAGGACTCTGCCCTCTGACTAGCGCTGCCACTGTGTATCTGCTTATCCCTATACTCCCCCCGAATAGGTATTCCTTCACACCCGTCACACAGGAAGCCCCAGGAATCGTGTCCCACGGCTCCAGCTCCGGCTCGGCCTGCGCAGTGGGGCGGGGGTGCAGCTGGCCCTCGGGTGGAGCCGGGACTGCCCTCTCGCTCTCTTCCCGCGTTTCAGGGGGCAGCCGGCTTTTAGTACTTCAGTGCTTAGTGTGCGCGTCAGTGTCCTGCCAGGAGGCTTGCCTTGACCTGGGTCATGTGCGGCCTCGGCCGCCAGGGTGAATGTCAGGCACGTCCTCGGCATCGTGGTTCTCAGGCTAGATGTCCACGGGGCGCTTTCTTGTAGCTTTGCCCAGAAGGAGCCGAGCAGCTCCACGTGTCTCGAGGGCAGAGCACAGACCCCAACCCCTGGCTTCCTTGTCACGTGGTCATGGGCCTATTTCTGCGCTGTGGCCACTCCAGCCAAGGTTAGGTGTCTCGCTGCTCCTGTACTAGGAATGTCTTTGCAGAATTTCAGAGAGGGTGCGGTAACTCTTACGCTCGAGGTTGTAAAGCTAGCCTGCCTTTTGAGACTCAGAAGAAGCACCTTGGACAGAGATCTGTGCAGTAGTGTGTGGATGTGATACCATGTCTGTCCCAGACCTCCTGGTCCGCGAGGCTGTCTGGGCCGTCCAGGCTGTGGGCCTGGAAGCAGAGGCCCCCTAACTGCACGCAGTGCTCCCCCTCGGCACGTGCCCACCACGTTTAGGTGCTTGGCTTTACCCACCTTCCGGGGCCTTTTATGAAGTGTCAACCCTTTTTGCCATTTTAGTGTTTCTTTCTCCAAGCTTGTGTTTCTTCTCTTGCCCGTTTCCCTGTTACAGAATTATCTGGCCACCAGGGGTTTGACGTGGAAAAACATGTTGACTGAGAGCCTCGGGGCTTTACAGAGGGGCGCGTTCCTGCTGTCCGGTAAGCCTCGTTGTGCCTGCTCCCCCGCGCCGAAAGTGGTGCTTTCCAGGGCAGCCCTGCCTCTGGTAAACCAGCCACACCCGCCAGGCCGCACGCACGCCGGCAGTGCTACTTGTCGGCTTTCCCGTGCTCACACCCGCGACCTCCGCCCACCCTGGCAGACACACACAAAGGTCCCACTACTCTTGGGTTTCTTTTTTTATGTTGGGTTGGAGTCAACACGACATATTCTGGAATCTTTTCTCGCACAGCTGAGGGAAGGGGCACAGCTGGAGAGGTGCTGGCCCCGCCACTCGCCAGCGTTAACATACTGGGGCCGCTTGTTCCCAAACCCTCACAGCCCTTGGTGCCTGTCCCGCAGTGCGTGGGTGACTCAGTGAAGGCTAGCCCCTCTCCCAGGGACACCCAGTGCATTGTGAAGTGTGAATTTTTGTCACTAAGGGAGGGTGCAGAAAAATCAGCAAGTGATTTTTTTTTTTTCCTAAGACATGAATTATGAAAGACTTGAGAGGTTTGCTGGGAACCCTTCTAAGCTATTTTTGGACACATTCTAGTGAATGTCTTGGGTTTTCTCTGCTACAGTGGCTCTGTGTGGTTGGGTCTTAAGTCCTTATGCTTTTTAATGGCTATTTTTATAAGAATGACGTGGTTCACAAAGAAAATGTCAGTGGTACGAGGAAGTCTGAAGGGTCAAGTGAAAATCATTAGAAATCCCACCACCTAAAAATATCCCCAATGATAATACTTTCACGACCACCCTTCTAAGTATACGTACCCGTGTGTGTATAATTTGTATACGTGAAATCCTATCAGATAGGCTTTTAATAAGCCATTCACTCACCAATATATCTTGGATCCTTCCTATGTCAATAAAGATCTATACCATGACTTTTAGTTAGCATTCTGATACTATCGTTCATTTAGCCAATTCGTTAGCAAAGGATGTTTAAGTTGTTTCCAGCTTTTCACTATTTGAAACAACACTGAAGCTGTCAAGCATGCAGTCTTGTAAGTTTAACAGTTGTACGGTTAGGATCATAAACAGGGTTGCTGGAGGCACGGTTGAGGTGTGCCTGGGGCCTGAGGGCCAGCATCCCCTGAGCCTGTCAGCTGCGTGTTTGCCTTCTAGGCCTTGTAAATATGAAAGAGGCAAACGGTGAGGTATCATTGTTTTATCTGCTATATTTGATTATTAATGAAATTGAAGATCTTTTTGTTTTACGGGCCATTTGCTTGTCTGTGTCCTTGGTCCATATTTATGTTAGGCTCTTTGGACTTGGGAGGTATGGATTTGTGTGATATCTTTGTTAATTAAGGGTACAACACATCGTCATTTGTGCTGAAAATACATTCTCTGCTATTTCATTAGTATTTCATGTTTGTTGTACGTGTTTCCATTGTGATGTTTAAACTGTAGGCAGTCACATTTACAAATCCTTTCCTCTGTGCCGTTCGGTTTTCATGTCATAGTTGGAAATAGCTCAAGCGAAGAACATTCATTCCTCTTAGTACTTTTCTATATTTTTTTGAATATTTGAATTTTTAATCCAGGTGGAATTATTTTGCCGTAAGGAAGTAAGTTGGTATCTAGGTTGGTTTTGTTCTTGTGTTCCAAATGTCCAGCCCTTTGTCTCCAGCCTGTCTGTGGATCAGTGCACACTGGTCCCCCAGCAGTTTGTAAGGCCGTGTCTATTCTGCCGCTGTGCCTGTAAGAGGCTGTATTCCTTCTAGATTACAGAATCACCGGGAACACCGTGCTGTGCTACTGCTGTGGCCTGCGGAGCTTCCGCGAGCTGACCTACCAGTATCGGCAGAACATCCCTGCTTCTGAGCTGCCAGGTAAGGAGACCCCTGCCCCCCCCCACCTGGCCCACAGCTCACTTCTTTTTGCATTGGCTCCTGCTCTCCTTTGCAATAGCTAGATAGCCTGTGTGGGCCTTTGCTCTGTGTTCTTAGCGGACGTCTGCGTCGGCCAGGGACACGGGCGGGTCTCAGGGCCGTCCCTGCCTGGTGCCTGCTCAGGCTCTGGGTCTCTGAAGCAGGTTGCTAAAACAAGATGCCCCAAAACGTCCTATGGGCAACCAGAGTGATTTCTAACCTGGGTTTTCAGTTGAACCTTTTTTTCCTTTCCTGGAGAACAGTGCGAGGAAACAAGCTGTGAAGTGTGATGAAGCGCTATGCGTTTGAGCTGCAGTGTCTCTTTGGCCTTGGCTTAAATTCACTAGGCTGAGTCTGTGAGTGTGGTATGTGTGTCACACGTGTTCACTTTTTTCTCTCCCTAGTGGCCGTAACGTCCCGTCCTGATTGTTACTGGGGCCGCAACTGCCGCACTCAGGTGAAGGCCCACCACGCAATGTGAGTGCGGCACAGGGGCGGGGCCGGGCCGGGGCTGAAGGAGTCCCCTGCAGAGAGGCAAACCCACGCTTTCCCTACAGGAAGGTGCTCTTCTTTAAGCGCTTTGGCCAAGTTGATATCGCAGCTTTTAGGGATGTGCATGAACTAGTCAGCTCTCTACTTATAAACTAATTTAGTTGTCATGCTTCTATAAAGTCACATAGTATATTTCAATAAAAAATCATCACTTAGACACTCTGCGTTTCTGTTATCTCATTTCATGAAACGTTGGCATACAAACGTTCACCTCCCTCTCCACCTCCATGTATCCAGAGCACAGGCGGCCGTCCCCAGCCCGCACACGCAAGGTTTAGCACTTTCCGAATCCGTGGCTGAGGTCACTGAGAACTCCCACCGAGCCATGCTGCCATGCGCCTGGGTCTACCTTCGGTGCCGTGATGGCTCGCAGGCTCCTGCTGGGAGCTTCCCACTAGGTCTTCAGAGGCTGTTCACGTTGACACGCATGCTGCCGCGCGCGGTGGCCCGTGGGAACAGGCTCGCCGACGCTTTCAAAGCATAAGGGAAGCGATCACATAAATGAGTCCCGTGGATGGATGCTGTGTGGGGCAACCGTAACCCCAAACGGCCATTTGAGGCTCAAGTTGAAGTACTTGAGAGAGCGCCCTGGCTTAGGAGTCATCATGAGGGCTCCCGGAAAGGCAGCTGCCTCTGAGGGAGTGATTTGCTGGAATAAAAGGCTTGCTTTGTATGCAAAGCATTAACTGTGTGGAAGAGACCGTTTTATTCTAAGACAAGAGATTTCAGTAGTAACAGGCTGACCTTTCTCAGTAAACACTTGGGTCAGGGCAGCAAAGACACAGTCATCATCTTGGAGAGGAGGTGGCGTCAGCCCCGCCAGGTCACCCGCAGTGCCTTGGGGATGCTTAGAGTCTCTGGGAATTACCTAAATGTTCCACTTACATTTTAAAATTTTTAAAAGGAGAAAAGAGGCTGCGTTTGGGGCTAGTTTCTTTGACGGTATGAGAGACAAGCCCTTGCAAACCCCCAAGCAGGGTTGCTTCTCCTGTAGCTCCCCCAGGCGCAATTCAGAATGCCTTTGTTGAATGTGTCTCTGATGCCCTCTTGTGTATTTCATCGTTGTCTCCCTGCAGGAAATTCAATCACATCTGTGAACAGACGAGGTTCAAGAACTAAACATCCAGGGAGGCAGCACAATGGCTTGGGAGTGTTGCTGGTCAATGACACCTGTCTCAGAAAATACTGAATACAGACGCTTTAAGGGCATTTCACAGTCCCCCTCAGGGGGCACCAGGGGTCCCTGCGTCGGGCACTCTGGTGCGACCTTTCTCTTGTGGAGCGAGACCCTCTCTGCAAGAACCCCTACCAGTGGCGCCCAGAGCTCTGGGCCAGAGCAGGAGCCGTCAGCCGTCCCCTCCTGTTGAAGATGACCACGAGCTTTGCTCTCTGTACCTTTCCCACCCCCACGGTCAAAGCAGACGTCTCTCTTCAAGAAAAGTGCTCTGGGAGAAGAAGGGGAGTTTGTCAGCCGGGGCGCGCACAGCGGCTGACCTGTGCACTTTCATAGGTTCGGTGCTCATCTCCTAATAAGACTTCAGTATCGCAAACTGTAGCACAAATGACATAACTTATAATTTACAAGTTGACTAAAATGGGAGATAGTATGATATTTGAAAGAATAAGCATATGTTTCTGTTGATAAAAGAAAAATCATCAGACGTCCAGGGACCCCGGCGCCAAGGGCGTGATTGGGTCACTGCCACGCCGGGCTCCTCAGCACAGCTGCAGCCCCGCCAACCTGTCCTGCCTTCTTCACCCCTCCCCTGCGGCCGGGGCCCGGGTGGCCCAGGGACCTGGGGTGCAGGTCGTCCCTGGTGGCGCCCCGGCCCGCGTGTAGCAGCTTCTTCCCACCGAGAGCTTCCACAAGTCCTTGCCCTTTCCGCCTGCTATGGGTTTGCCGTGTCATCTGGAATAATACTTGAAATTTTATTGTTTAAGAAAAAAAGTTTTTTATCCTTTGTTGAAATCACCCGTTAACGTTTGTTTGCAAAATTTTACCTTTTTTGCTTCTTCTCAGGAATACGATTTTCAACTTTGTGTTGCTCTTGATACAGACTGAGAAGCAGCGCTCCGTGGAAGAAGGCCTCCTTCCTGCGTTCTAATAAACAAGCCGTGTCTGTTTCTCTCCCCGCATGTTCGTTTGTGTGTTGGTTGTGATGTGCTCCCTCCTGTCACCGTGGGACCAGCTGCAGGCGTCACTGGTTACCTGCTGACTAACAAAGAGTCCACCTGGGGGCTCCACTTGGATAAGCCTTGCAGGCCCTGCAGGCGCATGTGACCTGGGGTCAGGGCCCAGGTCTGAGCGTTTGGGAAAAGGCACGGGTTCCCTTGGATCCGCCAACCCTGACTTGGTCCCAGGTTGAAGGCACGGCTTTGTGTCTAAGCCCCGGCCTGGCTTGTGCGGGCACGAAGCTGCCCTCCATGCTTAGGACCTTGACTTATCACCCGCCTTCACTTCTGACCCTGACCCCTCCCTCAAACTCAGATCAGAGACACAGGCCCCGTAGCAGATGTAGCAGCTTTCTTGGCCAAGGCTTAAACACGCAGCCTTCCTTGGGCTACGCTGGATCCGTCAGTGAAGGGCAGGGCATGCGCCGCGTCAGACTACTGGTCCACGGTGCCGGCCCGACTGCGCTGGAACTTGGATTCCCCACGTCTGACAAGCACACCGGGGTCAGAACAGAGCTTGTCAGCTCTAACCTGAGGCAGGAGCCCGGGCCAGGATGGTGGTTCTCCAGGCTCGCTGACAAGCTGTTTCACAGGGCGCACCATGCGGTGTTGCTGCGACTTTTCTCTACTTCCTGTTTCGTGACACCACCACCCCCGCCCCCCACCGCATCCAGCCCACAGTGGGTTGGAGCCTGCTGTGTGCTCGTGTCCTGGTGGCTCAGCTCGTGCCCGACGACTCCCGTGTGCTTGTGGCCGGCTCCTTGGGCCCAGCCCGTGTCCTCACACAGCCTTGCTCAGCCCATCCCCAGACCCGTGTCCCTCTTGGGCTCCTGGTGCCCCCGTCGGATGGGCTGGCCCTGCCCGCCCTTCCCATCTGCTGGGCATCCTCCAGGGGCTGCACACTTGCCCTTCCTGGCCTGTGGGTTCAAGCTCCCAGGCAACCGCCTGCAGTCCTCTTTGGGCCAGCCTCTGTCAGCGCTCCTGGTGTGACCAAGGACCCAGCAGGTCATTTTAAGTACTTCATAGCTAACAGGATTGGAATCACAGGCCCAGATCTGAGAGCCCCGGCACGACATCGGTGGATCTTGCCCCAGGGGAGTGCCCAAACAGAGAGTGGATTCTGAGCCAGGCCTCTATCAGTGGGGGCCCTGCAGCCAGACCAGTCTTCATGCAGCCGGCAGAGAAGACGCCCAGGAGAGCTCAGGTTCTGAATCAGGATTGCTGCTGCAGAGGGCACCGGCAGCCCAGCACCAGCAGCTGACCTGTGCTCTGGCGGAAGGAAGAGAAAATGGGGGATGGATTGGGTTTGAAAGTCCAGAGTGAGCCTGACTTCCAGTGCGGCTGGATGCGGGACCCTTCTCTTCCTGTGTGTGGTGGCCGCTTCCCAGACCTCAGCTTTCCTCCAAGCTGACACAGGTGAACTGGTGGCCTCCCCACCAGTTCAAACAGAAGCCTGTCGCTGACCCCAAAGCTGATTAGCAGCCAGACCCAAGCCTCTCACCACCTTCTAGCCGCCAGAACCCCATAAGCAGGTGGGGCTGGGGGAAGGCAGGCTCCAGTGTCACCACCAGGCAGCCCGCCAGAGCTCAGCCCATCCCAGGCCTGACGCTGACGGGAACCGTGCTGCTGGGTCTCGGTTACTCCCCCTGGAAGTGCTGGCCCGCAGTGGCATTCGTAGCTCCCTGCAGAATTAAGTCCGAGGACCTCAGCCCACAGGGCTGCCACCCCATCTGGCCTCCGTGGCTCTGTCTCCTCATTCCCACCCCTTCCTGGCCCCTCTGAGATGGAAGCCAGCCATGAAGTACGCACCGTGAGGGGTGTTGAGGACCCCCCAGTCGAGCCGTCCAGCACCCCCCCGGGCGTGACGCGTGCTGGTTCATTTCTGTGTTGCAAGTGGATGTCCTTTCCATCCTGTCCCATGGGACGCTGGCAAAGCAAACGCAGCAGAGATGAGCTGTGCGCGTTCCTTCCCGCTCTCAGCCTCTGCCCTGGGCCCCGGTGGAGCTGGGAAGCTGGAGGGAGGCCCAGCCCTGCGGATCTGCCAGCTGAAAGTCCTGACCTGCGGAAGGGCCTCGTGGCCAGCTCCCAGGGGACAACCGTCACCATCTCAGGAATGACTCCCGCCAGTAACTGAAACACAGCCCTTCAGAAAATTGTATAAACTTGGAATTCTCAAGTTATGATCGAACAAAGGTAATGAGCACTCGGGACGCAGCCCTTCTGGGTAAACGCACGCGTCCGGCTGCACCCTCTGCTCGCGAGGGCGCCCACGACTGTGCCTGGAGCTCCTCTGCGGTGCCGCCTTGATCCGGTCTGTGGGCCTCGCTGTTGGCAGCTTGAAACTGGCCCCACTAGGAGTATTTACACTGTGGAAATGGGCAAAGGCTGCAAATCAGGGTCATTTTGTTGTTGTTTTCTGGAGAGAAGGCTGCGAAACACCAGCACGCCGCTGCCCCCAACCAGTATAATCGTGAGAAATAATAGTTGTTGGAAGCCACTGCGGTTTGGGTTGGCTTGTTACATAGGAATGAATGGTGCTACCGCGGCCCACAAAGGCCCAGCACTGGGCGGCCCCGCCCCTCCCTCAGCAAACCCCCCCCAGGGTCTTCCGCAGCTAGACCCAAACCCGGGCCCTCGCCCGGGCTGCCTGGCGATGTCTCCTCCCCACTCCCTCGAGGGGCCTCCCAACCAGCCGTTCTAGCATCAGCCCGTCCGGCTTTCTTCCTGGTGCCGACCATTGGAAAGGAAACGTTTCCTTACTGTTTATCTCCCCTTCACAATTCAGAGCAGGACACTTCCCGCCTTGCTCGCCGGTGTAAACTTGGCTGAAGCGCCCGGGGCCGCTGGCAGTCGGGTGCTCGCAAAGACCCTGCTTTGCACCCCTCTCCTGGGGCTCTTCCCCTCCTCTCTGTTGAGCCTAGTGTGTTCTCTCATTTTGTTTTCTGTGTGTTTCCTTCTGGAGACGGTGAGCCTGACCTGCATCCTCACCTCCGGTTCTCCCCCGCCCACACGGAGCAGCGGCAGGGCGAGTGTGGGAAGCCGTGCTGAGTGCTGAGCCAACCGTCCGTGCTGCTGTGGGCGGCGCTGCTCTCAGCAGCAGCTCTGTGTGCTGGTGCCCGGGGCCTGCATAACACGCACCACAGATGGGGAGGCCTAAACAGCGGACATTTCCGGTCTCACAGTTCTGGAGAGAGGATTCGGTGTCGCAGGGCTGGTTCCCCCTGAGGCCTCTCTCCTGGGCGTGTAGACGGCCGTCTTCTCCCCGTGTCCCCACGTGGGGGTCCCTGTGTGTGCGCCCTGATCTCCTCCTCTTATAAGGATCCCAGTCACATTGGGTTGGGGACCACGCATATGGCCTCATTTTACCTCAGTTCAGAGGCCCCATTTCCGCGCACAGTCACGTTCTGAGGTCCTCAGGCTTAGAGCTTCAACGTGTGAATTTAGGGTGGCAGAGGCAGACACAGCTCAGCCCACAACACTTTGTCATCAGACATCAAACACCACAGGGTTTTATAACATCAGGTGGGCTTCCTTTAGGCAAAGCCCACACCCTATATACTATTAACACCCCGGCGCAGGCTGAGCAATGCCCTCTGACCCTGTCTGCAACGATGTCCATGTCCTGACCCCTGGAACCTGTGAATGTCACCTTATCTAGCAGAAGGGACTTTGCAGGTTAAGGGCCTTAAGGGGAGACAACTCTGGATTGTTCTGTGGGCCCTCAGTGCAATCGCAAGGGAAGCAAGAAGGGCAGGCGTTAAAGGATGCGACAGAACCGGAGGCTGGAGTGACATCTGAGGGCAGAGCGACAGCCGCAAGCCAGGCCGTGAGAGCTGGAAGAGGCGAAGGATGCAGCTCCTCCTGGGCCGTGGGGAGCAGCGACACCATGATTCTGGACGTCGGACCTCCAGAAGCGCGAGAGGGTGAAGCCGTGTCGTCTGGTGTGGCTTCTTCTGGTGGCCCCGGGAAGCTAAGACACACCCTCACCGTCTTCTCCTTCGGTTTTCAGTCTTTAGGAAGGCTCCAGCGTTTTCTGAGGCTCGGCAGGAGCGGGTGGAGAATTCTGTCTCACCTGAGCCCCCAGGGACGCCTCAGCTAGTGGATGTGTTGCGGGACGCGGCTGAGCCTCTGCCCCGGCCAGCAGGGCCGCAGCCTCAAGGTGCCCGCCACCCGTGTCCGCACAGCGCCTGAGCCACCTCTTCAAACAGCAGGCAGATGATGTCACCCCTGCCTGAAACGCGCCAGTGGCTTCCCACCACTCTGACGGACCCTGTGCGGTTTGTCCCCACCCTGCCTCATCCGGACCCCTCCTGCTCTGGATGTGCGGTGCCTTCCCTTGTAAAGCTGCTCCCGACCTGCGGGCGCCGGCCTCACGCGGAGTCAGCTCAGACAGGACTTCCTCAAAGAAAACATTCAAGTGTGGGATTAACATATACACACCAGTGTATATAAAATAGGTAAACAACAGAACCTACTGTACAGCACGGGGAACTGTATTCAATATCTTCTAATAACCTATAAGGGAAAAGAATCTGAAAAACTGTAGCTATATATATATACATATGTGTATGTATGTATAACTGAATCACTTTGCAGTACACCAGAAACTAACACAACATTGCAAATTAACTACACTTCAATTTTTTAAAAATTAAAAATAAAGTTAAAAAAAACCCCAAACCCGTGGCTCTCCTTGCTGTCCCACAATTACCTGCATGACGCCTTTTCTTACTTTCTTCATATGTTTTGAGCAACTCAGCTGAGGGGTCCTCTCTAAACTTCCTGTCTTGTATTTCTGTGCTTGTTGCCTGCCTCTGGGGTAAAATGTAAGCTCCTTGACGGCAGGGATTGTGTACGGTGTCTAGAATGGTATGTGGCATACAGGAAACCACAATGAATACTTACTGAACGAATGAATGAAGAATAACCCAATGTAGGGGCTTCCCTGGTGGCGCAGTGGTTAAAAATCCGCCCGCCGATGCAGGGGACACGGGTTCGAGCTCTGGTCTGGGAAGATCCCACACGCCGCGAAGCAACTAAGCCCATGCACCACAACTACTGAGACTGCGCTCTAGAGCCCGCCAGCCACAACTACTGAGCCTGCATGCCGCAACTACTGAAGCCCACGTGCCTAGAGCCCGTGCTCTGCAACAAGAGAAGCCACCTCAATGAGAAGCCCGCGCACCACAACAAAGAGTAGCCCCCGCTCGCCGCAACTACAGAAAGCCCGCGTGCAGCAACGAAGACCCAACACAGCCAAAAATAAATAAATAAGTTTATTTTAAAAAAAAAGAAGGACCCAATGTAAATGGCAGCCCCTCCCACCCTAACACCCTGCCAGCTTTGCGAGTTATCACTCTGAAGGTCTGGTCTTCCCCGCAAAAAGGAAGCTGGACTGGAACGGTACCTTGTGTCTCCTGTGTCCCTCATCTAACCCCCCCACCAAGAACACCGACCAGCACATTTGAGGCACTGGAATGTGTCCATCCACAGATTAATGGATCATAAAATGGGGTATATCCAGACAGTGGAATATTACACAGCCCTCAAAGGAACAAAGTTCTGATACATGATAAAATATGGATGAATCTCAAAACATTATGCTAATTAAAAGAGAAGGCAGGGCTTCCCTGGTGGCGCAGTGGTTGAGAGTCCGCCTGCCGATGCAGGGGACATGGGTTCATGCCCCGGTCCAGGAAGATCCCATTAAAAAAAAAAAAAAAAGAAGAAAAAAAAAAGAGAAGGCAGTCACAAAAGGCTGCATAGTGTGTGATTCTTTTTATATGGTATGTCCAGGATAGGCCAGTCCATAGAAACAGAAAGTAGGTTAGTGGTTGTCAGGGGCTGGGAGAAGGGTCATGGGCAGTGACTGCATGTACATGGACCAGAAGGATCCTTCGGGGGTTATCAGAATGTCCTAAAACACTTGGTACTTAATCCAGTTTTACTCACTAAATGTAGTGAATCCAGTTTTATTACTAAAAGTTAGTAAGTGTAACTGAATTTACTTTAAAAATCATTGAATAGTACACATAAAATGAGTAAATTATATTGTATGTAAGTAATAACTTAATACAACCTTAAAAATTTACTGAGATTAGTTTTTTTTTGCTGCATGGAGGTGCCATCAATTTAATATATAATTAGGCTCCTTTGTTTCTGTTTGTATTTAAATTTAGTGTTTGTCGCATTTCACTTGCTAATTTAATTATTTCCTCAGTGTCCCCCACTGGTTGCATCCCATACAGCTGTGGTACAACATCAAAATCAGGAAACTGACACTGGTCCAGAGCATGTGCTCAGCTCTCTGGCATTTTATCCCACGTGCAGATTCATGGATCCAGCACTGCAGTTAAGGTGCAAAACTGCTTCATCACCACAACGACCTCCTTTGTCCTGCCCGTTTTACTCACACTCACCCACACTATTCCTTGGCAACCACTAAGTTGTTTTCCTTCCCTATGACTTTGTTATTTCGTGAATGTTACATACGTGTAATCCTATCGTACAGTACAGTCCTTTGGAGGTTGCTTTCCTCCCTCAGCATTAATGCCGATGAGATTTGTCCACATTGGTTGCATGTATCACTAGTTCCTTTTCTATGCTGAGGAGAATTCATGGTGTGCATGTACCAAGGTTTGTTTAACCATTTATCCATTGCAGGATTGGTTGAGCATTGGTTGTTTCCAGTTTTGAGCTATTGTAAATAAAGCTGCTACAAACAATAGTGTACAGGCCTTTGTGTGGACATAAGTTTCATTTCTCTGAGATAAATACCCCAGAGTGCAGTTGCTGGGTCATATAATTTAGTATATGTTTAATTTTTAGAGAAATTGCCCAGCTGTATTCCAGAGTGGCTGTACCATTGTACATTCCCATCAGCAACATAGATAAGAGATCTAGTTCCTCCACATCATTGCCAGCATTTGGTATTGCCACTATTTTATTTTGGTTGCTCTGATAGGTGTGAAGTAATATATCAAGGTGATCTTAACTTGCATTTCTGTAACGGCTAGTGATGTTGAACATCTTTCACAAGCAAGCTTATTTGCCTTCCATATATCCTTTTTGGTGAAACATGTCTTCATATATTTGCTTATATTCTAATCGTATTTTTTAAAATTTTACGTTTTGAGAGTTCTTAAAATATGTTAGGTACCAGTCCTTCATGTAGTTTGTAAATATTTTCTTGCAGTCTGTGGCTTGTCTTTTCATCCTCTTAATAGAGTCTTTCTCAAAACGAAAATGTTTAACTTTGGTTAAGGCCAATTTATTGATTTCTTTCTTTTGTGGATTGTGCTTTTGGTGTCATGTCTAAGAACTCTTCACCGAGCCCTCAGTCCTGAAAATTTTCTCCTATAAAAGTTTTATAGTTTTACACATTTTTACACTTAAGTCCATGATCATTTTGAGTTAAATTTTGCATTTGCAGATGACATGATAAGCTATGTAGAAAATTCCAAGGAATTTACAACCAAAAATCTCCTAGAACTAATAAATGAGTTCAGCAAGGTCTCAGGATACAAGATCAACACACAGAATTCGATTACATTTCCATATACTGACAATGAACATGTGGAAACCAAAATTTAAAACACAATATCATTTACAGTCACTCCAAAGAAAATGAAATACTTAGGTATAAACTATAACAGCACATGTACAGGATCTGTATGTTGAAAACTACAAAATGCTGATGAAAGAAATCAAAGATCTAAATAAATGGAGAGACATATCATGTTCACGGATTGAAAGATAACATAGTAAAGATGCCAATTTTCCCCAAATTGATTTATAGTTTTAATGCAATTCCTATCAAAGTTTTAACGCAATTCCTATCAAAATCCCACAAAGGATATTTGTGGACACAGACAAGTTTATTCTAAAATTTATCTGGAAGGACATGGACCCCAGAATAGTTAGAACAGTCATGAAAAAGAGTAAAGTGGGAGGAATCATCTAACGCAGTATTATGGCTTTGCTGTAAAGCTACCGCGGTGAAGACTGCTGTTGTCAGACGGATAGGCATGGTGATCAACGGAACGGTGCAGAGAACCCAGAAAGAGCCAACAAGCAGCCAAATGACTTGACAAATGTACAAAAGCAAGTTCCTGGAGGAAGAATAGACTTTTCAATAAACGGTGCTGGGACAATTTGATACCAGTAGACAAAAAAGAAAGAAAAACACCTTCACCTAAACCTCATGCCCTATGCCAACAATTTTCTTTCTAAAGATTGAAAGAAAAAAAACATACATATATATATATATATATATATACACACACACACATATATAAATAAACATTGCTACGGCTCCAAGGCAGGAGTCACTTTTGCATTTGTACCTGAAAGACAAGTAACGACTAGCGCGGTAGAAAGTTACGTGCTCAGGGTCCGCGCCACCACCTCCGAGCCACACGGACCCAGCCCCCGTCTTGGGTGCTTACTAGCCACGCCCCCAACACTGTAGGGGCGGGGCCAGGACGCTCATACACTGACAGCTGGGGCGGGGCGAGGGCGGGGACCGTAGCTTAGGCACGCCACTTCCGCCGGAAGCTTAATTGACGGCTTCCTGTTGGAGTTGGTCCGGCAAGTTCGGGAGCTGCGTTTCTGACAAGGGGAAGAGCCCCAAACTCACTTTTTCAAATCCGCCTCGGGCCATTTGTGAGTGGGCTCGATCTAGACACTGCAGCTGGAGCAGTCCCGGCCCGAGGACGGCTGCTGGCTAGCAGAAGAGGACCTTCTCTCTTCCGGAACGGAGGCTGCGCGCACAGGCTGTTTCCGGGGGGCCGGACTCCGTCGCCGCGCCGCGCTCCGCCCCGCGCGGGGCCACGTCTTCTCCTGAGCGGCCGGGCGGGGCGTTCGCCGCGGCTTCCTCAGCGCCGGGGTGAGGGTCGCGGGGTGGCTCCTGGGCAGGGGCTACGGCCGGGGCGGGCGCGGGGAGCTAGGGAACCGCGGCGCGGTCTGGGTGGGGGCCGGGCGAAGGGCGGCGGGGCCGGGGCGGACGCGGAGGGCCGGCCGCGGCTCCGCCTAGAGCTACAACGCCCCGCGCTTGTCCGGCTCCTCACCGTTGGTAGCCTCCGGGCCTGGAAGCCGGCTTGTGCAGGTGTTAGGGAACTGGCTTCATAAACATACGTACATTCGAGCCCTTCCGGAGCGCTGTCTACCCGTGCCGGGGAGTGATCTGTTCAGAGGTGCCCACAACTGCTGTTTGGTCTTGTTCTTTTGCAGAACTTCTGTCAAGATGACATGCGTGACATGGTGTCGGGTGTTTAGTGTGAAGCCTGGTTTAAAGAGCCCATGTGCTCTCATCCTCTCAGTCCACCTCGATTCCATCTCGATTCTGGGTGCTTAGAGGCGTTTCACTGGTGCAGTGATACCTTCCAGAGGCAGTGGGGTCAGGCATAGTCGCTAGTCTGCAAGTGATGCAGGTGAACAGCTCGGCCTTCATTCAGCAACTGTTTGTTGAGTGTCGGTTGTGTGAGCGGCACTGTTCATTGTAGGTGCTGGGATCCAGAGCTGAAGTCGTGTCAAGGTCCCTTCCCTCACTGAGCTCACGCTGTCGTGGAGGGATGCGGAGGATAAATGAGGTCATTGCTGAGAGAGTATTGGGCGGTGCTTGGGGTGGGTCTGTAGGAGAGCCTGTCGGCAGAGGTGACTTTTGAGCCAAGGCCTCTGTGACAAGAAACTAGCCATGCAAAACTGTGGGATAAGAGTGTTTTGGGCAGAATGAACAGCAAGTGTGATGACCCTGAGGGAGGAGTAGGTTTGGTGT
Source organism: Kogia breviceps (assembly GCF_026419965.1). Taxonomy (NCBI): domain Eukaryota; kingdom Metazoa; phylum Chordata; class Mammalia; order Artiodactyla; family Physeteridae; genus Kogia; species Kogia breviceps. The sequence continues at coordinate 89,607,580 of NC_081324.1, read as the reverse complement.
TTTGAGGTAGAGAAGTATGGCAAGTATGTAATGAAAAAGGAAGAAAACGATAGGGAACAAGGATGCAGTGTAGGGAGGGGTCAGATGGATGCAGCGTCCTAGTTCGTGGTGAGAGGCTTAGATTTGATTGTCAGTGTGATTGAAAACCACTGGGACGTTGTAAGCCATTTACAGGTGACTCGTGGATTTTTCTTTTTTTTACATTTTAAATTGACCCTTAAATATTGCAAATATAACTTTATTGTAGTGATAGCCTTCAGTTCCAGTGGACCTTGAATGGCAAGAAAAGGAAATAAAAGTCATCTGACATTACTCAGATTCAAAAGTAACCTTCTTTTTTAGCCAGTTGCCTTAAGCAGCAGTATAATTTTTTAATTTAATTAAACTTACAATATTATGTTAGTTTCAGGAGTATAACATAGTAATTTGATGGTTTTTTTGTTGTTGTTTTTGGCCATGCCGTGCAGCATGCGGGATCCTAATTCCCCAACCAGGGATCGAACACATGCCCCCTGCAGTGGGAGCGCAGAGTCTTAATCACTGGACTGCCAGGGAGGGCCCTGATGTTTTTATAAATTAGGCTCCATACAAAGTTATTATAAAATATTGGCTATATTCTTTGTGCTGTACATTGCATCCTTGTAACTTATTTATTTATTTTTTTAATTAAAATTTTTTTTTGCGGTACGCGGGACTCTCACTGTTGTGGCCTCTCCCGCTGCGGAGCACAGACTCCGGACGCGCAGGCTCAGGGGCCATGGCTCACGGGCCCCTCCGCTCCGCGGCACGTGGGATCTTCCTGGAACGGGGCACGAACCCGCGTCCCCTGCATTGGCAGGCAGACTCCCAACCACTGCGCCACCAGGGAAGCCCTTATTTATTTTTATTTTATTTTATTTTATTTATTTATTTATTTTAACATCTTTATTGGAGTATAATTGCTTTACAATGGTGTGTTAGTTTCTGCTTTACAACAAAGTGAATCAGTTATACATATACATATGTTACCATATCTCTTCCCTCTTGCATCTCCCTCCCTCCCACCCTCCCTATCCCACCCCTCTAGGTGGTTACAAACCACCGAGCTGATCTCCCTGTGCTATGTGGCCGCTTCCCACTAGCTATCCACCCTACGTTTGGTAGTGTATATGTGTCCATGCCACTCTCACTTTGTCACAGCTTACCCTTCCCCCTCCCCATATCCTCAAGGCCATGCTCTAGTAGGTCTGTCTTTATTCCCATCCTACCCCTAGTCTCTTCATGACATTTTTTCCCCTTAGATTCCATATATATGTGTTAGCATACGGTATTTGTTTTTCTCCTTCTGACTTACTTCACTCTGTATGACAGACTCCAGGTCCATCCACCTTACTACAGATAACTCAGTTTCGTTTCTTTTCATGGCTGAGTAATATTCCATCGTATATATGTGCCACATCTTCTTTATCCATTCATCTGTTGATGGACACTTAGGTTGCTTATTTATTTTATACCTAGTAGTTTATACCTCTTAATCCCCTTCACCTACTTTGCCCCTCCCCCTTCCCTTCACCTCTCTGGTAACCACTAGTTTGTCCTCTGTATCTGTGAGTCTGTTTCTGTTTTGTTATATTTGTTCATTTGCTTTCTTTTTAGATTCCATATCGATAACATACAGTATTTATCTTTCTCTGTCTGATTTATTTCCCTAAGCATAATGCCTTCCAGGTCTATCCATGTTGTCGCAGTGGCAAAATTTTGTTCTTTTTTTATGACTGAGTAATATTCTGGCGCACGCACTTGCGCGCGTGTGTGTGTGTGTGTGTGTGTGTGTGTGTACCATATCTTCTTTATCAAAGCAGTATACTTTCTTGAATGAGAATATCTTCTGTTGGCTTTTACCTATTGATTTTGATGAGCAGTAATTGAAAGTAAAATAACACTAATAATAATAGCTGCTATTTATTGAGCTCATGGGACGTGTGCAGTTAATCCTGGCACAGATTTTTTATTCTTTTTCTCATCATCTTACTGATGAGATCGCCAGCTAAGAGTGGTTAAGAAATCTGCCCATGATCTCACAGGTGAGGGTCGGGGAGTCAGGACCTGCAGCCAAGATGTCTGATACCTGAGCCTGTCCTTTACATTACACTGCTGTATGGTGACATTAGGCTTTCTGGGTTTTCACTTTGGCCATGCTCTGTTGTTTTTCTTTTCTTTTCTTTTTGGCTGCCCCACGTGGCTTGCAGGATCTTAGTTCCCCGACCAGGGATGGAACCCACGTCATCGGCAGTGCATGTGCTGCTGGTCCAGAGTCCTAGCCACTGGACCACCAGGGAATTCCCATGCTCTGTTGTTTCTAATTGCCGACAGGAAGATCTTAAAGAAGATGGGGTAGATGGAGCTGTTAATGTGCATATACCAAATCCATGTAATCTGCTGTCTGGGGGAAGCTGGAAGTCACATAGGTGCCTGAGATGGTAGTTTCTCAGTCTGAAGTCTCTTGATGTCAGACAGTGGTGGACCTAGAGTTACACGCATGTTGTGAAGTTCTGAGTGACAGTTTGCCTCATCTCTTTCCTCTGGGAAACAGCAGAATGCACGTGGTCAAAAGCAGTACTGTGATTAGGCTGATCTCTGCTTTTTAATCACAAAAAGGAGTGCATGTTACTAATAACAGCTTCCTTGTGCTGTGCTCCCAGCTGTCTGACCCTCCTTGCCCTGTTTTTGTCAGCAGTCTGAGATAATGAGGCCCTGGACAACTGAATCATGCTAAGTAAGATTCACAGGAGGCTGAGGATACACGGAGAATGCCAGGGTATTATGGACAAGGAGAAGTGTCCCTTCACCAGAGGCTGCTTCTGGTGGTCTGTGAATTCCGTCTCTTGTCTGGCTTCAGGAAGAGCTGCATGTGAACAGGAGCCACCTTCATAAGTTACCAGAACAAGTCACAGTCACAGGGTCTCGAACTCTCGGGGGCTGCACCATCCATCTCTGGAGGGGTTAGGGCCTTGGGACTCAGAAGGCTTCTTGTTTAGTAAGAAATCCAAATAAAGGGAAGCCAATGAGTGGAGTGTGCGTTGGCACTGGGCTCAGACGGCCTGATTCATTTGTCTTCGGCGTGCCTTCCTCAGCGACGTGAACATCTCGGCCAGTGTTCCTCTTTCCTGCACAGTGTCAGGGTCAGGCACTGTCACCGCTTGCCGCGGTGGCACGTTCTCCGCGGCTCCTTGGCCGCCCCTCTGCCCTCCTGTTTCCGGTGGTGCGTTCTGTCTTCCGTAGGTGAGTCCGGTCCCGCTGGCTGTGTCCTGCTTCTCCCGCGCACAGACACCGCTTATCTGGCCTGTGACCATTTACGCGCAGCTCTCCCAGTTTATACCTCCCAGGGTGTTCTTTGCCCTCACTAGAACTGCAGCTCCCAACTGCGTTTAGTAGAAACAGACTTGCTCTGTATTTGACAAGGCTTTGTGGATGACCAGAGATGCAAATACCGTTATCGTTTTGTTTTGGAACCACTAGCTTGCTTGTTAAGGGGTGGAACTTGGTGAGGCAGAGATCTCAGTCAGTAGCCTGTGCTGAGCACTGCTCTGAGTAGGGGATGTTCCGGGGGGCAGGGGCAGACTCGGATTGGTGGTTTCTGCATCCAGGGTCTTACAGCGTGACGGAAGAGATAGGCACACACACACTGCGGTGTGAGATGCTTGCGGGGGTATCGTGATGGCAGAAGCGAGTGGGCCACGTGCTTTACCTGAGGCCCAGGAGGGACTTGAGAGCAGTGCCTGATGGTAGACATGGAAGGGCCCGTGGGGATTTGCCTGGGGTCAAGGAGAGAACGGCATTGGCAACGGTTACCCATGTTTTCACACATTTCTATCCATGGTCCTCTCAAGTACAAACCCTTAGTACTAGCTCCACACTTAATAGTAGACAAAGGGAATCCCCTGCTGGTCCAGCGGTTAGGGCTGTGCCTTCACTGCCAAGGGCCCGGGAGCTAAGATCCTGCAAGCCGAGAGGCGTGGCCACACACATAAAAAGTAGACATAGCCTTTTTATATTCGTAACAGCACTGTTATTGATCCATGGTATCGCTGGCCTGCCGGGCGCCAGGTTGCAGAGGGGAATGTGTGGATCATTGGAGCTGCGGGCCAAACACCACTGGGTTCCCGTTGCTGGGCCGCGCCACGGGGTAGACCAGGTTGTGCCAGCCACAGGGTATGTGTTCGTGGGTGACAGGGTGACAGAGGACTGTGGAGAAGCAGGCGCACCTGCCTGTCCAGTGAGAGTCAGCTCCTGCTTAGGCTCTTCAGAAATGTCTATATGGGATTTGTAAGCTGGGGAGGAAAGTCATGTAAATTTTTGTCCTGAAACCCGCGATAGTATCCTCATTACACTTCAAAAGTGCTAACCAGTTGCCAGACTTTGGGCAAAGTCTTGCTACCTTAAACTCAGCCTGGCAGGCTGGTCTGAAAGATAGCGGATCCTGTGAGAAGTGAAGGATGCGTTGGTTACCTGCTGCGACATGCTGTCTCTGCCCCCATCCCGGGACGGCTACTTCCCTGTGTCCTCGCCCCCTGTGCTTTTCTCCAACAGTGTCCGGTTTACCATGTCCCACACCATCACGTCTTCCATGTTGCCCTCTGGATCTGAGCCGTGGCCTGGGCACTGACATACCAGGTCTCCTGGGGCAGGAGCTTGCCCTTTGAGCCCTGTGAGCTCTTGGGCCTGTGTGTCCAGTACAGAAGCCACTGGCCACATGTGGCTATTTACACACAAATTAGTTAAATTTAAATAAATACAGACTCAGCTCCTCAGTCACCCAAGGCCCACCCCCAGCTCTGTGGCCACCTCTGCCGCTTCTGGCGCCGATCATGGAGCTTCTCACCCTGGCGGGACGGTCTTTAGCCGGCACCGGTGCAGGCGCTTTGCGGGGATGGGTCCAGGTGGGGCTGGTTCAGCATTTTATCCTCAAAATCTAGGATGTTGTAGGTGCTCAAGGATTATTTGTTGAATGAATAAATCTATATTTGTTTATTATACAGATGCAAATTGGGAACCAAATGTTAGTCTTGGAATTGTTACTTCAAGTCTGACAAATGAAGTTTCATAATACCTTTTTTCTCTTTTTTTCTCCTGTCAGGTATCATGATATTACTTGGTTTGATTTCAGGCCATTTGTGAGACTCTAAATCTTCCGAAAATGGCAACCCTAGTGCGGTCCGTCCCAGGAGCTCTTGGCCGTTGCTGATGGCAGAAACCAAACTCACTTGCGGTTCACGTGCAGCCCCCGAGTGTCAGCCCAGCCCGGGTCACCCTAGCCATGGATGGTGCAGCGGCCGTACAGGAAGGCCTTTTGGAGGACAGACCCGGCAGTGGGGTCTCGGCTCACCCTGAGGCCCCCCCAGAGCCCACTGGCTCCTTGACATCACTGGGCCGGTGGGATGAAGCCCAGTGTAAGTTGCCAGTTACTCCGTGTGCTGCTGACTTTCTGCCTTCGAACAGGAGAACGTGGGTCGGCTTGCATTTTGGAGGAAGCCTGTGGTGTCTAAGACCGTAATGAACTTTTTAATTCATTCGGAGTGTGTTTTTAGTAATCAGATGAGGGTTTGGTTTGGTTTTGTTTTTTAGTTGATGCCAACTTCGAATCAAGCACCACGCGTGTTAAATAGAACGGGAACTGGGTGGAGCTTTCTGCTCCGGCAGGACAGAGCAGCACTGTCACTGTCAAGGCTTCTGTAGGTCTTCACTGCCACATCATTGTGCCCTGCCTAACGTCTTCCCTTTTGGTTGGTTGCCAGAATTTTACTAACTGGGATCCAGAAATGGTCCACTAGTGATCTGAGGATTATTGGATCACATTTGCATGTTAGCTAATGCGTTATTTGTTCATCGGAAGTACGGGGTGAATTACCCACTCCATTCCATGCCCCTTCCTGGTCGGTGTGTGCTTGAAAATCATTAACATGTGTATGTACTGATTTACTAGCAGAAACTGCATTCCTGTTCTTGTAAGACAGTGCTCAAGCACCTAAAATGGCTTTGCTGGTTACGGCTCCTGAAACGCCAGGTGAGGCCAATGCGGCTCGGCCCGAGACCAAGAGCTCTACAGTGGGACGGCTCCTCGGCCTGCCACTAACAGCAAGGAGCCCTCAAGCGAGATCCTGGGTTTATCTCAGTCTCACTCTCCTCTTGAGAGAACGGAAAGATGAATGGTACCTGCATCTCGGGATGGTCGTGAGGGCCCCTGTGAAACGCAAGCACTTGGGGAGCGCCCGGGAAGTGGTGCTGGCCGTGTGTGTTTCGTCATCGTTATTTGTTTATCCATAATTAGGCTTGTGTTTGGAGACAATCAAATCTTATTATTTATTGGGACTTTTTAAAGTGCAATATGATGCTCAAAAAATGACTTTGTTATGTAAACAGGAAGGTTTAGAGACTCTCCTAGATCCATAAGTAACCCTGTTAGAAAGCAGAACTGACCCTATTAACTTGGTTCTGAGATGCAGGATTCCAACCCTGACCCCAGCAGGAGACTGAAGGGCTGTTTGTGTAAAACAACAGATGGTTGTCAGGGTGGTGGTGGGTCTCCCTGCTCTGCTTTGTGTCTGGGGCACCCCGTTTATATTCTGGTTTGCCTTTCAGAGAGACGTGACAGTAAGTAGCTATGTTAGTTGGAAGTCACATTTCAAGTGACAGAAACCCATTTTAAATTTGCTTGGGCACAGAGGGAACTTCCTGGATGCATACTGGGTACGTCATGAGAGCCAAGTGACGCTGACCCTGTGCGAGACCGGGGCATTGCAGTGCCGGGGCCCTGGCACCTGCCTGGAAGCCCCTCCACACGTCTCCCTGGCTCTTTGGCTGCCAACTGGCTGGTCTGTCGGGGAGAGTGCTTTCTTTCTAGTTTCCTTTTGGCACAGAAATAGGTTTCAGTTAGAGCATAAACAAGTCTACTCGTAACAGTGTTAGTGGAGGAGAGTGAGCTTGGTAGCCGTGTGTAGTCACCACTGGTCAACTTGGCTTTGTATCCGTCAGCTGTTTGTCAGCCATAAGCACAGACTCTGGGTTCTGCTCAGCTTTGCCATAATCGTTCTCGGCAGCTGTTCCGACTCTGCCTTTGCTTTCTCGTTTGGAATCAGCCCGCTGAAAACGTGAGGCTGTGACACGGGTTAGCACTGCTGTTAACAACACTTGTTAGAAACATCGTCAGCTATGTTTTAAGCATGTGTAGGGTGTTTTTGCTATTTTTTAAAAAACAGACTTTTGTAAGATTTCTCATTGGTCTTGTTTAAATGAAAATGAAACATTACTACTTAAATTCCACAGCCGTAGCGCGGAGGGTGAGGAGGGCGTCCTGCAGGTGAGTGTGTCAGGCTCTGCGAGGTTGAGTGACTTGTCCCCCCTCACCGCCCAGAGGAGGGGACGATCGTGCTGTCCTCTTAGAGTGAACAGATCCATGGCATGTGGAGATTGCTCACGTATCTAGATCCCCTCTTGTCCTGCTTGAGTTGTTAAAACCGTGATGGCCCAGCACACCCTCTTTTCCAGGTGCCGGTGTTGAGGTAAACAGAGCTTCAGATGAAGGAGGAAGCCAAGGAGACACCTGTCCGAATGGGCCGGCGCCACAGTTCCCAGACCCTCCGCTGACAGTGGGTCCTGAAGCCTCTCCAGGTGTGGCTGATTTCCATGACAACCTAAGGAAGTCTCAGGGGACTAGTGCTGAGGGCAGTGTTAGAAAAGAAGCTTTGCAGTCCCTCAGACTCAGTCTTCCTATGCAAGAAACGCAACTGTGTAAGCATCTTCCCGCTGGGCTCTTTCCCCCTCTCCCCCCACCCCAGGGCCCTTGTCACCCACCATCCTTCAGTGGCATAAGGCCCTGCACCCCCCCTGCCATTTGCTGTTTTATCACTGTGGTGGGTTGTACATTTAACAATTAGCTCCATTTCAGAGAGAAGATACACTTCATGATGGCCTGATGGTGACTTGGACTTGAGGCCCAAGTTTCAAGGGCCTGTGCGTGCGTGTCTTTTGTCACCCTGGGTGGTGAGCAAGCAGCCAGTGGGGTTTTGATCTTGACAGTTACACTTTGAAGGCTTTCTTTTATGAAGTACTTTAATCAGTATTTATTTTGTGCAATCCCTGGGGAGTCAGGGGTGAGCAAGTTGCAAACTGGCAGCCTCTGAGCCCTAGAAACCTCCAGGCCTTTCTCTAATATGTACGTTTTCATACACAGACTTGTGTAATTTTACTTAATGGGATCTTTTCACACATGCTGTTTTTAAGCCTCATCTTCCCTTCAGTACCTCCTCCCGTCCTCACCCCTCCCCTCCCCTCCCCTCCCCTCCCCTTCCCTGCCCTCCCCTCCCGTCAGCCACATTCTCACATAGTCCTTTACAGGCCTCTGAAAACAGCCAGGTTTGGGGGTCATTGTTTTTTAAAGCGGGGTTATGTCCCTCACATTATTGTGTGCTTTCCTCACCTAGCTTTATCACGGGGAGGTTGCCCCACATCAGCTGATCAGCTGATGCAACTCCATATCCATTCTCTTAAGGCTGGTAGGAGCCCCGCGTGTGGCCGGTGAGAGCCACGTTACCAGTACTGCAATGAGCGTCTCCCCACGCGTGTTTGCAGCGTTGGTGCTTTCTGTTTCTGTGGGCTCCACCCTAGAAGCAGAATTCTTGGTCAGAAGCAACAGCTGTGTTTACCTCCATCATGTGTGGTCACATTGCCAGGGCGCTGACGCCCTGTGAGAGGACACAGAGGCTGTTTCCTCTGAGTCTTTACTAGTCTGGTGGGTATGCCGTGGTGCTGCCTGATACTTTCATTTGCAGCTCCCGCTTCCCTGATTACTAGAGGGTTCTTCAGAGGCATTATTTTGTTAGGGCCACAGCGTACTTTAAACATCTCTGTACACTAACTGTTAGCATGTCAGCCGAGATGTCGTGTGGAATCCTGGGTCCTGACCTGAGGGGTATGTTAGCTCTGGCCCGAGGTACCCACCCGGTTCGCCCGCCCCCAGCCCAGCCCCGAGGCCATGTCTCTGGTTCTGCGCTTGCTGATTTGGGTTCCCTGCCTGAGGCCACAGCTCCTAGGTCTCTGCTGTCCGGACCACTCAGTGTTGTGAAAAGTGTGAGAGACCTCTTGAGTGATGAGTGCACAGTTAGTGACAACACTGCTGAATTCCTAGTGAACTACAGCAGCAGCTACTTACCTCCTAGCGTCCACATTTGAAGATGCTTCCGCCCATAAAGGGGCTCAGTTATGGCATTTCTCTGCTCCCGTCAGCCTGCTGTCTGACCCCCCTGGGGAGACCTGGGGCTCTCCTCCCTTTCGCTCGCTGTTCAGCCCTTTTCGTACCCAAAGTGAAAGGTTTGGATTTTAGATATTTAAATTTTTATTAGCCAGAATGTTGTCAGAGTAGTTCCCTCCTGTCCTCGAGCAGAGACCCTGGACTGGAGCCGCCTCAGGCAGGAAACTGAGGTGAGCGGCCCAGACATGACTGCGTGAAGAAGGTGAGTTCAGCGGCGGTGACCCCGTCAGGGTTGCTTCTTACGTTCCTCTGTACTGTCAGGGAGCGGACTTAGAGCTTGGTGAGAACCTCAGAACACTCACACTGGCACCAACTTTGAGTTCAGTTCTTTTGTTACTACAAGGCACAGGTTGCCTGTATCCTGTTTTCCCAGCTGGGTGCCCATAAGGCGCGATGCACTCGTGGCATGAGCACGGCCCCTGTGCTCGGCCGGTGTGTCTCACCAGCTGGGTCCTCTCTGTGGTCAGTGTCTAAGGCTCGCAGTTTTCTCTCCATCTGCAAACACTTCTTTCAAACTAGACAGCCGTGTGTCGTTCAAAGCTAAATCGTATCGGTAATAAAACACAAAACGGCCAAGCTGCTGTTCTGATTGGTCCTCTGTGCCCTGGTGCATTGTGAGTTTCTAAATGGCCATTTCCCCACCTCAGGCTCAACAGAGGCTTCACTGCCCCTGGAGAAGGAGGAGCAGGTCCGACTTCAGGCTCGGAAACGGCTGGAAGAGCAGCTCAAACAGTACAGGGTGAAGCGCCAGCAGGAAAGAGTGAGTCTCCCTCTCTTGAACAAGCTAGTGGAAAACTTCACGTGTGAAAAACAGCAATTAGTCAGACATAATTCTAGGATCTGCTGTTTATTTCTCTCTGGGGGGATGGGCTTCTGTGCTTCTCTGCAGAGACCATTTTTGTCATGCAGTTCCCATGCTTTGGGGAGATCGCGCAGGCTCAGGTTCCCAGCCTGTCTGGTCCTTCTTCTAAGGCTGCCTTTGGAAAAGCAGGGGCAGCAGATACTTGGGCAGGACTGCTGTTTGTGCTTGAGCGGCCAGTCTGGGTTTGGCTTGTTTATTGTATAAGTGGCACAGTTTCTACTGAATTTCGCTGTACAGTGTTAGAATATGTGCCACGTCCCACACATATGATAAGTATGTCCATATGCTTTGCTAAAATCTGTTTTGTTTAGGTAGGAAACTCTCGTTAGGATACCAGTGAAAGCAGTCTTTTTAATCACATCGAGTGACTCTCTAAGAAAGGGGGGTATGAAGGTTCATTTCACTCTTCATCCAAGTTTTCTGTGGACTTGAAAAATTTCAAGTTAAAGGAATTTTAAAACTAAACAAACTTTTAAAAAACGCTTTTGGGGATTGATTTAGTAGTGACAGGTCCTCATCAAGGTTGGCCATTTGTTTTCCCAAGAGAGAACCTTGGCTTTTCGAGCGTCAGGGCTCTGAAGCCAATGTAAACGGACTGGGAGGGACAGCACCAGGCTCTGAACTGACAGAGGCTCCCAGCCGGTCAGGGGCTTCTAGGGATCTGTCCAGATGGCCTGCCAGAAAACATTACAATGATAGTCAATTGTCAATAGTAATTATGTGTGCTAGGCACTGTGTTAAATTCCCCACGGACTTTATAGTGAGGCTCGGACAGGTAAGGAACTTGCAGTAAAGTAGCAGAGCCAAGATACAGACCAGACAGTGTCTGTGTGCCGAGCTTGTCCACAGCTTGCCTCACAGGGGTTTGCACTGCAAGTCCAAGCTCTGCCTGTGTCATCTAACGTTAGGCAATTTATGTGTCAGGAGTTCAGTGTGAAGTTTCCCATCTTTAAAAATTATATGTATGCATATATGTGTACAAAACCTTAGCCTCAGTAAGATAACTTTGGTCCGGCTGCTGGACTCATCACACACTGGTCTGACCAACCTGACGGGCCCGCCTGCTTGTTCACCCCCCCTTCCCCGCCCCATGCCGCACTAAGGAAGGCAGGCAGCAAGGTGCCGGCTGCTTTGGCCCCCACCTGTCCCCTGCTCTGGAGACCCTTGGGGCAGGGCCGGCCGAGGAGCGTGCAGCCTGGTAGGTGCTGTCCTCGTGCAGATTGGCATCTGGGTGGGTCCTCCCCATGACCCAGGGGAGCTCAGAGCTGAAGTGACCACCAGTGCCCCCGCTGAGCTGGGATTTGAACCTGCCTATCTGAGCATAGAGCTGTGCTTGTGACCCATCAGCGTGGCCTGTCGGTTCATGGAGTAGCATAAACCGAGTGAGGTGTTCTTTAAGAGTACAGGTTAGTTCAAAATGGGAGAATCTGTTGATAGAACTCATCATAATGGTCGTTCCATGTGGCAAGACTTACTGATCATTTCAGTAGGTGCTGAAAAGGTATTTGATAAAACTGAGAATTCTCGATTCAAAAAATACAAAACAGGCAAGCAAAAACAGACTAGGAGTAGAAAGATACTTATTTAGGAATGTAGTTCAAACCTTATATTTAAATGGTAGAGATGATGAATGAAAGTCCTCCCCTGTTTGAGAGCATCTCCATGCGTGTGCCTTGCTGTAGAGGTGGTGATAATTTTTACGCAGGGGAGCACCCTCTCTGTGCTGTTCTTCACACGACCTTTCTCACTCCCCTGTCCTTAGCTCCTTCTCCATCAACACAATAGAGGTCCTCCTCATCCTTTGTGACCATGTGTATGTACCAGCATTGCATTAACCAACCCACAGTGATTGACATTCAGGTGGTTTCTAATTTTTTGAAATTGTAAACAGTGCTGCAGGGAATGTTTTGTGTCTTGGTATACTTTTGTGGATAAATCCTTAACTGTCAAATTATTGGGTAAAAGGTTTTATGTATTTGTTAGTTGATATGTATTGCCCTCCACATAGGATGGACTGGTTTACATTCCGGTTAACAGTCTGTAGGATCCTTGGCAGCATTCGAAATAATGAAAATTGAATCTTTGTTCTCTGATAGGTGAAAAAAACCCAGTACTTCCTAACAGTAAGCACCTCTTTGCATGTTGGCTGTTTGGGTGTCTTTGTCAGTCTTTGTCCATTTTTCTGTTGGTTGTATTTTTACTGTGTTGGTACTATATGTGAGGAAGTTATCCCCTTCTAGTATTTTCGCAAATAATTTTTTCTTAGTTTGCCGTGACTTCTTTTCTGGCATACTTTTTGCTGCACATCAGTTTTTTGGTTTGTTTGTTTGTTTTTGGCTGTGTCGCGCAGCTTGCAGGATCTTAGTTCCCTGACCAGGGATCTAACCCGTGCCCACAGCAGTGGAAGCGCAGTCTTTTTTAAAAATTCAATTTAAAAAATATTTATTTATTTGGTTGTGCCAGGTCTTAGTTGCAGCACATGGGGACTTCATTGCTGAGTGCAGGCTCTTCGTTGTGGCATGCGGGATCTTTAGTTGCCGAACACAGGCTCTTTAGCTGTGGCATGTGGGCTCTGAGTTGCAGCATGCAGGACCTAGTTCCCTGACCAGGGATCGAACCCGGGCCCCCTGCATTGGGAGTGCGGAGTCTTAACCACTGGACCCCCAGGGAAGTCCCGGAAGTGCAGTTCTAACCACTGGACTGCCAGGGAGTTCCCTGCACATCAGATTTGAATGTTTACAGTCAGAACTTTCAGTTTTTGCTGTTACTTCTTTTGGGGTTCATGTCATATCTGAGAGGATCTCCCCGTTTGAAGGATATAAGTAAATTCACCTCGGTTTTCTTATGCTAAAAGTAAGAGACGGTATAAATAGTATTAAAAAGTTGTGTTTTTCTCTGTGTAAATCTAATCCGCTTGAAATGTTTTGGATGGAGGCAAGATGTGGGAGTGAGCCTCTGGACAGCTGGCCAGTTATCTCAAATTGCTTATTTTGTAGTCTGTCTTCTCCCCACTGGTTGGAATGCTACCTTATTGTGGTGCTTCTTAAATATCTATAGACCCCACCTATGCTTGGACCAGATCCTGGGCTGTGTTCTGTGTCGTCAGCCCACCTGCTGCTTTTCTCCTTCTCAGTGGATATAATTATGGCAGCTTTGTAGTGTGTGTTACCATCTGGGAGGCCCGGCGTGCCCTGACTCTTCCTTGCTGCTCTGGCTTATTTATCCTTCCTCTTGTATCCCAGCATCATTTCGAGATGCTCCTTGCCCACCTTGTCCCTTGCCACTTTGGGATTGTGCTAACTTTGTAGAATAACATAGAATATTAATCTGTAAGAGAAAGTCATGTTGATTCAGCGCCAAGGAAGGGTGTCTTCCCTCATCTCCAGCCTCATTCAAGGCCACTTGGGAAGTTCTAGCTAACATGATGATGTGAGAAAAAGAAGTAAGAGTTATAAATATTGATAAAATAGGAGAAATGTTGTTATTTGCAGGTGTTGGTAACACCTTGGAAAAATGCTGGAGAATCAGCTGAAAAATTGCTAGCATTATAAATGTATAAAAATATAAAGTTATTAAAATAATTGGGGTTTAGAAATTGTCAGTTTCAAATACAAATATGAAAAATCAAGTTATCCTAGTATGACCAGTTATGAAATTAATGGGAAAAGATAATATTTATAATATCAACAAAATAATAAAATATCTAAGTATTAAATTTAAATGACAACAAAAGTGGTTTAGACTCTAGATAAACACTACATAACCCTCTTTGTCGGGGGTCCGGCAACAGGTATGAATAAATGTGGGGAGTGGCTCACTATCCCCTCAGTAATTGTCAACTTAAAGTTCAACGGGACTCTTTTCTTAACTTGAAGAAAAATTTCAAGGTTTATGTAAAAGAATTATCATGGGAGAACAGCCAGGAATATTGTGTGAAGCAGGTGTGAGGAGGAAGGACGTGCTCTGGTGGGTGTTTGGAAATGCCGTCGGGTCAGAGTCAGGCGTGTACTTGGCCCTCACCCGGGGCCCCGTGGAGGCAGCGAGTCACAGAGCACGGGAGGCTCGTGCCGTGGCCGCGTGGCAGGGAGCCCTCGTTGTGTAATAGGCGCGGCCTTTCTGGATGGCAATTTCTGAATGCTGCTTGTCAATTTTAAACATAATTTTTGTACTTTCTTTTCCTTCTCAGTCAAGTCAACCTGTAACTAAAACGAGACTTTTTAGCACACTTGATCCTGAACTCATGTTGAACCCAGAAACCTTACCGAGGGCCAGTGCCGTGGCTATGACCAAAGAATATTCCTTCCTGCGCACCAGCGTCCCTCGGGGGCCGAAGGTGGGCAGCTTAGGGCTCCTGGCACATCCTAAGGAGAAAAAAAGTTTCAAATCGAGCAAAATTCGGTCTCTGGCTGATTACAGAACTGAAGATTCAGACGCTCGGAATTCTGGTGGAAATGTTCCAGCTCCGGACTCTGCCAGGGCCTCCCTGGAGCAGAACCGAGGCAGTGGGACGTCAGTGGTGTCTGAGCTCAGCCTGTGTCCCGAGGCCGACGACCGCCTGGAGGATGCGTCCCTGACGGGGGACAATGTGTCTGAGGCTGACGGGACCGAGAGTGACAGCTCCTCCTATAGCAGCGTCTCCGCCCGAGGGCCGGCCGGCCTTCTGGTGAACACTGGGGGCGTGGTCCAGGCCCCCGGTGGGGTCAGCAGCCGGGAGATCGCCGCCGGCGCCCTGGGCCAGCTCCCCTCCATCTCGGATGTCCTCCGGGCCGCAGCCGCCGAGCGCCAAGAGCAGAAGGTCAACGGGGAGACGCGGCGCCGGGCCGACAGCATCTGCAGCAGGTGGGTGACACTGGGCCCGCGAGGCACTGCCTTCCTCTCCGAGTCCCTCCCTTGGTGTTTAACGCTTCATTTATATGCACTCTGTCTCTTTGTAAGAAGTGGAATTGGGTCGAATGAGTAATCACCTGCAGCGTTAAGATATCCTGCCTTCCAGGATCTGTGTAGACCTGTCTCTAAAACTGCACAGATGTGATGGGGGCTCATGTCTCCATGAGTACGTTCTGGCCATGTGGTGGCTGAAAAGGCCGTGCTGTGGGTGGGAGTGTTTATCGGTAGCATTCCTAAGAGCTTTGGCTCACTACCTAAATCTTTTTTACTTACTTATTTTTTAAAAACTGGGGGAGAGGAGCAGAGGGGTGTGGAATTTGGAGAGTATGGATGGTGTAAAGGACAGACAGTGATCAGCCATCTTCCCACTGCCTGATCCTTTGTGCCTTTATCCTTCAGCGTGTCCGTGGGGAGCTCTGTTGCTGAAACTCATGATGAAATGTTGCAGGTTCTTAAAGAAAAAATGAGACTCGAAGGACAGCTGGAAGCTTTATCGTTAGAGGCTAGTCAGGTAATGGAGATTTGATGGATGTATCAATGTGCCATGTCTTTGAGAAGAACGTGCAGTTCCTGTTCATGCGTGCAAAGTTTTACACATGTCTTTAGGAACAAGCTTTATCAGCAGCAGCAGTGCAGCAGCCTCGTCTTCTGTAGCTGGACATTTTTGTCCACTTGATTGGTCAGCCACAGAAAGAGGTGTGCTGGTTTCCCGCTCTGTGTGGTTTCTCCCTGTATCTCCGTCAGGATCTTCCTGGGAGGCTTCCTAGCTCTGCTGTCAGAAACCTAACAGTCCATGACAGTTAAATCTTTGGGGTGGATTTCACCTTTTTCTGGCTTGGTGAAATTGTCATCTTTGCCCCTTTAGTGCTTCTTTGCTTTTTCTGATACAAATTTTGCTTTGTCTGGTTAGCATATGCCTAAAGAATCATTTTCCATCCCTTATTTTTCAGCTTTCCAATCAGCAATTAGAGTAACTCAGTTCAGCTGCCTTTGATCCTCTGCACTTGGCACAGGGACGGGGGAGAGCACAGGCACTGCGGTGGGGGGGGGCGTGAGGTCGAGTGGGGGGCTGTCCCTTCCCCTCAGGAGCCTGTGCTGTGCGGGCGGGGGAGCCGTGCACGCGAGAGTGCTTGCTCTGCTGAGTGTGCTTCTCACGTCTGAGGACTTTTTTGTTCACATGGTCCTGGGACACAGACTCTGTACATAAAACTCTAAACTGAGGAGGTGATTACCGAGGTGTCGGGGTTAATTTTAGTTGCACACGATTTTTACTTTGTCCTCCTGTAGAACGTGACCTCAGCAAGTGTGTGTCCACCTCCCCTGAGTTTGATGCCCTTGAACAATCGAAGCACCTTAGCTGGCTTTTACTTTACCTCCTTATCCTCCTGGGATTTGATTTGCTCTTTGGTTGTGTCCAAGCCAAGATCTTTGTGGATTGTTACGGGTGCAAAACTTTTTGGCATTTCTGTGAATATGCTGATTATACTTATTACAAAATCTTACTGCGTTTGCTCAGTTAACTCATTTTTGGGGGGTATTTTTCCGTTTGTTGAATTTATTGTTTGCCTTCACGACATTGGTCTTCTGCTATTGCGTGTTGACGTGCAGCTGTCTGCTCTTCTTTGCATTTTGAAATTGCTGTACACACACACCCTGATAGGCTGACTTCATGGTGGGTGGGAGATGCTGATGGGTGGGTAGGGGTCATGCCCTTTGCTCAGTGTCTGTTCTCAGCTGCCCCTGGGGCTTGGGGCTTCTCGAGGCCCCACCTCTCCTCTCCCTGCTGGGTGCTGCGGACAGTGGTCCCCGCAGCCCTACCACGTAGCACAGACTGTGCCTCGGGCTGCTCCGTGCCTGGCGGCCCTGGCTGTAGCTCCTCCAAGCCTCTCCTGTGTAATGGCACTCTTTCCCTGCAGATGTGTTCTGTGAGTTTTGTTTTCCCCAGATATGAAACTGGCTGCTCTTCATCTTTAGAGACCCCTCAGCACTCTGGGTGTCCTTACACTGTGTGTTTGTGAGTGCTTGTGCGCTTTTTTGTTATTTGGACAAATATGTTTTCCAGCGTCCTTGTGGGTGAGTGGGTGCTTGCAGAGCTTTTCCCATGTGCTGCCCTGCTCAGGTGCCACCGTGCAGAAAACAGGCAGACTCTGTATTCACCCCTCCTACCTCTTGCGCCTGTTTGGAGAAACCCCTTCTTTTTGGATAACTGTAATGCTAGAGGTGACTGAATGTTTTGGAAAACATGGTGCTTTCCTGTAAAGTTCACCTGTTGGACACCTTTCTCTGTCTCATTGGCTGTATTTTGGAAGCCCTCTTAATACGCAGGGTGGAAGCAACTTATTTTCCTGAACGTCAGCGTGGCTGTGTGTGGGTCTTTCCAGGCACTTAAAGAAAAGGCCGAGCTGCAAGCGCAGCTGGCCGCGCTGCACACAAGGCTGCAGGCACAGCTGGAGCAGAGCCACAGCAGCCAGCAGAGGCAGGACTCCCTCAGTTCAGAGGTGGACACCTTAAAGCAGTCTTGCTGGGACCTTGAGCAGGCAATGAGCGCTCTGCAGAACATGCTGGAAGCCAAGAATGCTAGCCTGGCCTCCTCCAACAGCGACCTGCGGTTGGCAGAGGGGCAGTACCAGAGACTCATGGCCAAAGTGGAAGAGATGCAGAGGAGCATCCTCAGCAAGGACAACACAGGTGAGCGTCCCGCGTCTGCATGTCTGTCCCTTAGGTGCGTGCAGGCACCCAGGGGCTGCACCTCTGGTAGCGGTTGTCTTGTCTGCTCTGAGGACTGACCTTTGTCACATCATTGTGCTGGGGGTTATCCTCCCTTCTGATTCATACGTGAAGTGTCCGCTTAACTAAAGTAGCGCTGTCTTTGGTTCGGCTGAGGAATTCTGCACGTTTTTTTGCATGCGCAGCAGGGAGGCAGCTTAGGTCTTAGAAATGGACTTTGGACCCCTGACTGTCAGAAGTAATCATTTCCACTGTTCTGCCTTCTCCGTCCATTGTTGTTTGGGGGCTAGATCTGCCTGCTTATTCCAGAATTGCAGGTGCCATTTAAAATATTTAAAAGCAACACTTAAGACTGTTGAGTAGTAGATCTTTATTTTCCCTTCCATAAGTTCAGATTTTGGGTCTAGCTGGATCCCTGTGGGAACCCCGTCTGGAACGATTGACAGAACAGTGGAGTCAGGGAACCTTGCTGGTGGGCCCGGCACGGCGGACCTGTGTGTCCTTCCCTTGGGCTCTCTGCTCCTCCTGGGGGCACGTACTCCATTCCCAGAGCCCACGCTCCACACGCGGCCGGTGCCAAGAAGTGTGGTCTGTGGCTCACGGCATCTCACTGTGCTGACGGGAGGAGGGGGAGAGGGGGTGGGAGAATGGTGCTCAGAGCCCAGACCCTGGTCCTCTGGTGCAGGCTGGAGAGATGACGTTCTCGTCCCCGAGGTCTGGGCGTGAGCGGGGCGTGGCGGGGCTGCTGTGAAGCACCACGTCTGCCGATGTGGAGTCTTGGCCGTAAGGCTTGTGAGACGAGGTTTCAGATCTGATGAAATAAAGGAAAAGTGACAAACCACTGTGGCAAAAACTTTATCCGGATCCTGCGGGGGGAAGCACCAGCTGAGAGATAAAACAGCCGACTGACTTTAGTCTCGGAGCATTTTATGATACCCAATCCCTTAAGAAAATTATAAAATCCAAGACGTTCTGTATTGCTCTGGGTTGCAAGGCCTGGCCAGACCAGAGCTCGGCAGGCAGCAGACTGACCCGCAGGCAGCGCAGTGGCAGCCTCCCCACGCCTTGCTGTCGGTGTGTCTGCTGGCTGGGGGATGGGGGGCGGGGGAGGTGCTCCTGTTGCCGTACTGAAGCCCCCCTGCTCTGAACTCTGAGGCACATCTGTCCCCAGGGATTTCACATCAGGGGTCATGGAGCCTATCGTGGTTTTTTTTCTGTTTTAAGTTTTTGGAAACTATCGTTAGAATCATAAGTGTTGTCTTAAATACTTGGTGTAATTTATTTTTAAAATAATTGACTGGTTTTGTTTGTACTACGCTTTGGGTTTCTGCTGTGATTTCCTGTCTGCTCCCTTTCCACCCTGCCCTCAGCAGCGTTGCCTGCATCGGCAGACCAGCAGGGTTTAGCGTGTACACCACTCCTGAGCTTGTTGATGACTCACAGACGTCATCACGCCAAAGTCTCGAGCCAGAAAGCTCCCATGGCAATGTCGTGGACGCACGGTCCATCTCCTTGTTTGCAGATTTGCTAATTGTGAATTCTCCGACTCACTAAATGTATTTGTACCCCCATCAGTACTCACAACTCTTCCCGGTCATTTGCAGATAGGTGCAGAGCAGAGAAGGGTTGCGGTCACCTGATGTGCAAAATGGCTCAGCCTTCTCGGTTCAGCTGTTGTACCACAAGTGTCCTTTAATGGTCAACTTAGTGCCACGTTTTTTGTGCTTTTGGGGGTGGTTTTGCTCTTTACGATTAACCCCAAACACTGTGTGGTGTTCCTAAGTGCAGGAAGGCCGTGTGCTTTATGGAGAAAATACGGGTGATAGACAAGCTTCGCACAGGCACGAGGCACAGCGCTGTCGACTGTCAGTTAGTGAATCAACAGAAAGTGAAGCAAGGTGTCTTTCAGCAGAAACGCACGTAAAACCAGGCAGTGTGTTGATCAGTTGATGAGCAGTGACCAGATCCTAACCGGGATGCCCGGGAGCTGTGGCTCGGCACTTGCGGTTGCATATAAGGCATCGTGCCGAGGAGGAGGGGACCCAGCGTGCACCGCTCTCTGCGGAGATGGCTTGACAGGACCTTTGGCGCAGCTGGGCTCCCTGAGCGTCTCTGCTTGCTTGTTTCAGTGCATGACCTGCGGCAGCAGATGACAGCCTTGCAGAGCCAGCTGCAGCAGGTGCAGCTGGAGCGCACGACGCTGACCAGCAAGCTGAAGGCATCCCAGGCCGAGATTGCATCCCTGCAGAGTGTCCGGCAGTGGTACCAGCAGCAGCTCGCCCTGGCCCAGGAGGCCCGGGTCCGGCTGCAGGGCGAGATGGCCCACATCCAGGTACAGCCCCTGCCGTGGCCAGCAGCTCATGCTGCACATCTGGTGTGAAACACTTGCTTTTTCCCTAACTTGAAGCGACTTTTCTGAGTTTAGATTTCACCCATAGGTTTTTTGAAAATCTGCTGAGCACCCGTCTAGCCCACACCCCACTGCATGGGCAGGGTGGCCCTGCGGGAAGGGGTCACCGCCTTCTGTGACCTTCTGACACAGGGAGTTTCAAAGCTTCTGCTTGAGCATTTTAAATACTAAAATCCCCCTCTGGGACGTCCTGTGTTCCTCGCTCTGAGTCGCACATCCTGTCCCCTCTCTGGGGTCGCCTTTTGTCGTTGGAACCCAGCTGTCAAATCCACACCTGCGGGGGTCTCGGGCCTCTTGTTCCCCGGCTCTCCCGCGCCGTCACCGCCTCCTGTGGCGTGTTTCTTAACGTGCACAGAGCGCGGCACACGCCACCTCCTGGCAGAGCTCTCCAGCTGCCTGGTCACCAGATTGTCCCAGAGAACACTCGTTTCCCACATCCTCGCTTTCTTCCTGTGTTGTTAGTATACCAGTGTCAGCCTCTGATTCTGCTTGAGTGGGAACAGGTGTGAGTCCAGGTCTGCAGGGTGACCGGGGCCGAGGCGTGCTCTCGGGAGTAGCAGGCAAGACGCTGAAATGCACTTTGCTCCAAATCTCAGTGTTCGCACTAATTGGACCGATTGTGAGGCTGCTGACGGTACCTTGGTCAGCCTGTCTTCTTTGCGAATTTTGCTGTGGGTTTTATTTTATCTCCCCACTTTTTTTTTTTTTTTTTTTTTTTTTTTTCCCCGGTATGCGGGCCTCTCACTGTTGTGGCCTCTCCCGTTGTGGAGCTCAGGCTCCAGACGCGCAGGCTCAGAGGCCATGGCTCACGGGCCCAGCCGCTCCGCGACATGTGAGATCTTCCTGGACCGGGGCACGAACCTGTGTCCCCTGCTTCGGCAGGCGGACTCTCAACCACTGCGCCAACAGGGAAGCCTCTCCCCACTTTTTTTTTTAATCCAGGTAAACTATTGTACCTTTTTTGTTGCAATATTTAAAACATTGAAACTTTACTTTTCAAGTAGAGGATGTAAAGTACTAACTCCACCAAATGCTCCTTTAAGAAAAAAAATCTAAAGTCTACAAATATACAAAATAGAATTTTAAAAAATTTGTTGTATATATTTTTAAAATTTATTTATTTATTATTTATTTTTGGGTGCGTTGGGTCTTCATTGCTGCACGCGGGCTTTCTCTAGTTGCGGCGAGAGG
Organism: Kogia breviceps; assembly: GCF_026419965.1. Taxonomy (NCBI): domain Eukaryota; kingdom Metazoa; phylum Chordata; class Mammalia; order Artiodactyla; family Physeteridae; genus Kogia; species Kogia breviceps. Next base: position 89,586,217 of record NC_081324.1, on the reverse strand, counting down.
GGGCTACTGTTTGTTGTGGTGCCCGGGCTTCTCATTGTGGTGGCTTCTCTTGTTGCGGAGCATGGGCTCTAGGCCCACGGGCTTCAGTAGTTGTGGCTCGCAGGCTCCCGAGCGCAGGCTCAGTAGTTGTGGCGCACGGACTTAGTTGCCCCACAGCGTGTGGGATCTTCCCGGACCAGGGCTCGAACCCATGTCTCCTGCATTGGCAGGCAGATTCTTAAGCACTGTGCCACCAGGGAAGTCCTTATGTTTTGTATTTTTTAAGCTAGAGGACCTGGCTTAAATACGTCCTTAGCATAAATAAGCGTTTGTTCTACTTACCATGTGCTTGGAAATAATTGCAAGTCAATGCAATTTTGAAGCTGTCGTGCATTTATTTGAGGCATAAAATATTTAAAGAAGCCAGATTTATATCCTGAGCTAAGTCAGAAATGGCATTTGGAAGACAGAAATGGAGAAAGAATCCAAGGGAATGGCAGTTTGAGAACGATAACTGCTTTTTTCAAATACCTTTGACACCCAGGTTCAGCGTTCCTGAATTACCGTGTGTGATATATGTTCACCCTCTCTTTCCAGTAACATAGAAATGTCCCAGGAATGTTCAGGTTGGAGAAGAACGCAGGGTAGTCTTTATTCTTTTGCTGCCTTGAGATGAGGTCCCAGCAAATGACGCCTTTCCTTGCTCTGGGCAGCTTCCATCTTAGACCCTGAAGCTCACAGCTTCTGGTCGCATTGGACACCTGTAAGTCTAGGAGTGTTCACATCAGCTCTGGAAGGGACGTGCTCGCAGGTCTGCATGGCCTGGGTCAGACCGGGGCAGATGCCAGTGTTACTTCCTGGGAATGGCCAGGGTCAACCTGGTGCATGACCAGGACAGTCAGGGACTGAAAGGGCAGGGCCTAAGGTGTGTCTGGCCATGGGTCAGTTTATCTGATGGGCAGATTCCTGGCTGTCCCTGCTCCCCAGATGAGGCCCCTCACCTCCGGGCTCAGGGATGCCCCTTCAGTGGGAACTGTCACGAAGGGCTTGCAACAAACCGCACCATCGTGGGGGTGATGAGTGCTGACTTCTGGGCTGCCGGCTGGCTCCTCTTAGGTACACAGAACCCAGATGGCCTGCGTGTCATGGTGGCTTCCAGGAGGGTGGGCAGGGAGGCCCTGCGGGGGTGGTGGTCCTGGAGAGCGGCCCTCCCAGGGGCCAGCGCTATACAGAGACCCTCACCCTAGTGGCCTCAGGGACTGGCTGGGCTGTGCTTGTGCTTGGGATCTAGCAACCTTCGACTTGTGGTGTTTTTCTTTGAAGATTGGACAGATGAGCCAGGCGGGCCTCCTGGAGCACCTGAAGCTTGAGAATGTGTCCCTGTCCCACCAGCTGACGGAGACCCAGCAGAGGTCGATCAAGGAGAAAGAGCGCATCGCCGCCCAGCTCCAGGGCATCGAGGTGGGGCCGTGCTTCTGGGGCTGCGGTGTGTCAGTGTTGTCTTGGGGTTTGTGGGTTTGTGTTTTTTTGTTTGTTTGTTTTTTTGACATTGATCAAGGTTAGGAAAATATATCAATACATACACCTATACGTAAACATTAGTACTACATGCGTGTGTACGTATGCGTACCTTTTAAAATACTCCTTTGAACCATGTGCAGTGATCTGAGGTTTCAGGATTCTGTTCCTCATGTTCCCTGTGCGCTTGTCCCCTCCCTCGTCTCTGCATTGTCAGAGGTAACCTGGGCCTTCCTCCGAACTGCCCGGTTCCGGCCTCAGCCTGCGTTACCATTTCCCGCTCCAACAGCCACGTGGACAGGTTAGGACCGTGTCCAGCCGCCTCTGTGGATTATCCCAGGGTAGGGAGATGCAGTGGCTTTGACCTTTGCTCTTTGTCAGCTGTGAGACCCTGGACTTCATATCTTAACTCTCTGGGCTTTGCTCCCTTTTCATTAAATATGAATAATTATACCTTCTTAATAGGCTTGTAGGGAAAAGTAAAGAAGAAAAGGGGTACACGGCATCCTGGCATTGTGTACCGAGAACCTCATGGTCACACGGAAGGTCGGTGTTCTGTGACTGTGGTCTCCCATCTCCCCACTTCTCTGCACGTGCTCCTTTGTCCTCACGGATGACGTGGGTGATGAAAGACAGTCGTGTTGTGTCAAACACATGCTTCAAGGGCTCAGTGTCAAAGAACTAAAAAGATTCTAAGTTATAAGCGAATGTTTTTTCCCTAAGAAAATTCCTAGATGTTGGATCTTATCTACATAGTCAGGACGTAAGGAATGCCATATTTGCCCCACGGCCCCTGGTCTCTAGTCTTACCAGGTGGCATCTGGAAGTAATCTTGTGGGACTTCCCTGGTGGTCCAGTGGTAAAGAATCTGCCTTCCAGTGGAGAGGACATGGGTTCTATCCCTGGTGACGGAACTAAGATCCCACATGCCACGGGGCACCTAAGCCTGCACACCACAGCTACTGAGCTCGCATGCCTCAACTAGAGAGCCTGTGTGCCGCAATGAAAGATCCTGCATGCCACGACTAAGACCCGATGCGGCCAAAAATAAATAAATAATCTTTTTTGAAAAAAGAAAAAGGAAGTAATCTTGTGAAAGAGAATGTGCCATGTATCACACCCCGAGCAGCCTGTCTTCACGCAGGTGGCGGCGGTGGCGGCTGCGGCGGTTTCATTCACCACTTTATCCCAGTTCTTAAAACTGGCTTGTCTGCTTGCTTCTATCTTCAGCCAGGCCTGAGGGTCGGCAGGGGAACCATGGGTGGAGGAATCGGCCGGTGGCCTGTCTTGGCATAGTGGGAGGGCGCCAGCTTTCTGCCCCCGTCCCCTCGGGCCCTCTGTCTATGGGTCATGGACAGGATGGTGCCGGGGGCGATGGGTTTGATGATGCTGGTGGGTTTGCCTGCTGAGGCTGTAGCTACAGGTTATCCTGCTTTTTAAAAAACGCTCTGTCTTCTGGGCCCAGGCTGACATGTTGGACCAGGAAGCTGCCTTGGTGCAGATTCAAGAGGCGAAGACGATGGTGGAGGAGGACCTGCAGAGGAGGCTGGAGGAGTTTGAAGATGAGAAGGAGCGGCTGCAGAAGGCGGCGGCTGCGGCGGCGGCCCTGGAGCAACAGCTGGAGCAGGCGAGCTCCGCGCGGGTCTTGTCGCTGCCTGGGGCCGCGGCCGGCCTCACGGGGCTCCTTTGTGCTGGTCTGTCCGTCACATCGACAGACCCGGCGGGGGTTCACTTCGGCCCGTGGTCTTCTGTGCTGCAGCTTTACGCAGAAGGCTGCCTCCAGAGCATCACTCCAGGCTGTTTAGAACCCGAGCACAGAAAAAGTACAAACTCCGGGAGCGTGCAGTGTTTTCGTTCAGGTGCGGTTACATTGACTCTGGTTCCTTTTTCCCTAGGTGAAGCTGACTCTGCATCAGCGGGACCAGCAGCTTGAGGCTTTGCAGCAGGAGCACCTGGGCCTGCTGAAGCAGTTCGCCTCGACGCAGGAGACTTTGCAGAGCAGGGAGCGGGCCCTCGGGGACCTGCAGGTGCACTGCGACGAGCTGCAGGCCGGGCTGGAGGAGCTCCAGGGGGAGGCCGCTGCCAGGGACGACGCCATCCGTTTCCTGCAGCACGAGAAGACCGTCTTGGAGGTGGCTGTGCAGGCGGCCCGGAGCGGCAGGGAGGAGTTTGATAGAGAGGCAGAATGCCTGGAAGAGGGTGCCCAGGACACGTCAGGAACTTTAGAGCAGTTGACCCAGGAGTTAGCCATCAAGTCCAGCCAGGTAATGCAGTTTGCTCTTACTGTGTTACGAGTGGAAATCACATATACGAGAAGTAACGCTGATTGTTTGGTCCTTTGTTTTGTTTGTTTGGTTCTTTTTTTGAAACATGGAAGAATGCTTTCAGGGGAGGGCCCAGGGCTCAGCTGGGGAAGGGGCCCACGGCAGCTGATGGGGTACTTCCGGTCCTAGGTTAGTGGCTGGGTGTGTAGATACCTGGCTGAGAACTGGGAACCGAGTTGTTTGGGGCTTTGAAAGTAATCTGCCAAGAAACACCAGCTTCAGTGCACCTATGATGAGGAGCTCAGACTTGGGAAAAGCAGCATGGAGCTTTGGTTCTTTCCTTCCTGACTGCCTGACCGCAGTGCAACCCCCTGGACGTGTCAGCCGGACGGTGGGTGAGGGTGGGGAGACGGCCGAGGGTCTGAGTGTGTGCACATGTGCGCACGCCACACCCGGGAGCTGCCATGCTATGATGTGGGTGAACAGTAAACAAATACAGATGGAACAAGAAAGCTGCAGGGTGTGGAGGAAGTAGGGTTAGTGTCGGGAATGGTTTTGTCTTCGAATCCCACTCCATGAGCGTCGAGGACAAGAGGAAGTCGGCATGTTTTCCCTCCAGGAAGTAGGTGCGATTTCTCTGCAGGTGCTGACCCATCTGTAACCTTCTAGGACAGGAGGCACGGAGGCAGGTCATTGACGCCTCTGAGCACACGTGTTCCCGTGAGGCACAGGGCCCTCCTGGAGCCATCAGTGTAATGTCTGCACACATGTCCCTCATAGGTGGGGCACCTGCAACAAGAAGCTGCCTCCCTGAAAAAGCAGGCGCAGAAACTAAAGGAACAGTTTCTTCAACAAAAGGTAAGAACGTGTGGTTAGTTTTCTTTCTGTGAAACAAGTGCATGAAGAAAATCCTGTATGTTTAATCTCTTCACTGGAAGGAAATCATTCAAGAGGAAGGTAACAGCTAGACTCCAGCTTTTTTAAGGCACTTCACTGATTATGAGATACACTCCTCACCCCTCCCGTTTTTATACCTCTGAAGTCAGGTGCATTTTCAGGGTGGGGTTGGCATCCGTATCATGCGGATCATGCCCTGCTGGCACATCAGAGTGAGTGCGTGTTGCTTCCACAGCGGCCGGGCCTCTTGCTTGACGTTGCTTTGAAAAAAAATCACACCACGATCCAGCACTGAAATAAGGCACTTCACATTAGTGAAGCCAGTTCTGCTGTCTGAGGAATGGGTGCAGAGCACCGCCAAGGGTCTGAGGAAGGGCAGCCGAGGGCGTTGTAAGCGGTGGTGGGTTTTATCACTGAGATGCGAGTGGGAGTGCCTGTCAGAAGCCAGGCAGGGCAAGTGGAGCCATAAGGAGTGGCCACATTCCCCCGAGAAAGCGAAGCAGTCAGGGCCCCCAGCGGCTGGCATGGCTCCCCTGTCCATCACCCAGTCCCGTTTAGGTATGTGTCTCAGTGAGTGGTATCTCGGATTTGGTGAAATATATATCTTTAGCCCCAGAAAGGTATATAGATAAGTGGTGAGCGTTTTTGTTTAAATGGCTTGACCCCTTGGAAGACCCGCCCCGCGGGCTGCAGCCTCCGGCCTGTTGGGCAGGTGATGGTGGAGGCCTACCGCCGGGACGCCACCTCCAAAGACCAGCTCATCGGTGAGCTGAAGGCTGCAAAGAGGAGGCTGGACTCGGAGGTGAAGGAGCAGCGGCAGGAGGCCGTCCGACTCCACGGGGAGAAGAGGTCCGCGGAGGTGCAGCACTTGCGTCTGCAGAGGGAGGCGGCGCAGGCCCGTCAGCAGCTGGTGGATCTCGAAGGGCACCTCCAGTCCACGCGGCGGGAGCGTGACGAGATGGAGATGCACTTACAGGTCTGGGGACGCCTGTGACTTGGGAAGCTTCAGGCAAACGGGCCTGGGGCTGTATGGTGGGTGGGGCGGGGCCTGTGGAGAGGTTCTGGAGAAACAGGCTAGAGTAAGGCCCTCCTGGAGCTCAGATCCAGGCGGAGGAGAGCCGCGGGGGGGGCTCCTGAGACAGTCCGAGCCGGCGTTTGAGCGGGCACCGGAGAGAGGCGGCAGGGGGCACGGGGAACGTGGGCCGTGTTGCCTGCAGCAGCTGCTTTGGGCTCCGGGCTTTAAGGGCAGTGGGGCCGCGTTTGCTGTGCACGCGCCAGGGCCCCCGTGGCCGGCGGAGTCTGTGAGAGACCGTGGTGGCCGTGCCTCTGAGGGTGTCCGGCATGGGGCTGGGGAGCGGGAGACCTCAGGCCGGATGCCTGCAGCTGAGGAGCATTTCTGAGGCAGGCGGTAGACCTGGGGAGAGCGGTGGGTGGGGTGTCAGACTGAGGGCTCCATCTCACGTGTGACGTGTCAGAAGTCCCCCGGAGGGCCGGGCAGGGTCCAGGGAGGCAGGTAGGCTGGAGGCCGCAGCTGAGAGCCATGAGGGTGCAGGCGGGACAAGAGGTCCCGGGGGCTGTGGGGAGCCAGGGGCTGGTGGGACCCCCGCAGCTGCGGGACGCGGGGCTCGTGGCTGCGAGGGCCGAGCTGGTCCTGGGGGGACGGTGCTCATTGCACAGGGGGAGACGGGGCAGTGGGCAAGACCAGGAGGGGGCGTGAGGCCACCCCGAGGTGCTGGGAGAAGCCGGGGAGGGGACCGGGTGGGAGCTGTCACCTGAGGCGTTCTCGTTGGCAGCTCTTCCCGGCTGTCCCACCAGCGGCCTTGACGCGGGCGGTGCAGGACCCTCGGCCTCCGTGAAATGGCTACTTATCGCGGGGTCCTCAGCCAGGGTCTTCCTCAAAGCCCATGCCCTGCAAGGCGGCCCTGAGAGGAAGCCAGTCCGACATTTGGGCTTCAGGTGGAAGGCTTGGCACTCCTCATTTTGTCTTTTCCTCCCTTTATTTGAAGTCTTTGCAGTTCGATAAAGAGCAGGTGGCTGCTCTCACGGAGGCCAACGAGGTGCTCAAGAAACAAATAGAAGAGCTGCAGCAAGAAGCCACGAGGTACGCGGGCGTGGGGCGTGCACTGGCAGGAGGCCGGGCGGGGGGTGTGAGCTGTGCGGGCCCCCCCCCCAGCACTGTCTGTCCAGCCCTTGCCGGTCTACAACAGGTGGCCTGGGAAATCAGAGTCCAAGTCTAAAGGTGGAAAAGTGATTCCGTCGTGATCTGACGGTTACACGTGGCTGTGCTAACACATCCTTTCGCAAACACTCCTCGTGTGTTTTTGTTTTCATTTGACTTTTCGTGTCAAGCGCTTGTGGCAGCGCCCTTCGCAGCGCCAGTGGGCTGCCCAGGGCAGACACCTGTGCTCGTTCGTCCTCACCGGCCTGCGCCAGGCCCTTCACCCCCGTGGCGTCCCACACCGCTCTGCTCTGTCAGTGCTGGTCTGCTGTGAGCCTGAGTGTTGGGTTTCTTGCTGCTGATCAGGAAGAGCGCTGCAAACCTTTCTGTTTGGTAGGAGAGGAGTCTTCTCTGTCTCCACGAGGTGGTTTAAGCAGCTCCAAGAGGGGAACAGGACAGATGAAAGCACAGTGCTGGGCTCTGTGGGGGACACCCACCGACCACATCCTGGGGAGTTGGATTCTGGGCGGCTCAGTGCTGGAGAGCGGGGAGCTGGGGGCAGATGAGGGTGGAGCTTGGATGGAGACGCACTTGGCCTTTGCTTGGTGTGGCAGGTGGGTCGGAGGTGAGCTGAGACTTCCTCCTGTCTCTGCCACGCCCCAGGGCCATCACCGAGCAGAAGCAGAAGATGAAGCAGCTGGGCTCAGACCTGAGCAGCGCTCAGAAGGAGGTGAAGACGAAGCACAAGGCCTATGAGAACGCCGTGGGCATCCTCAGCCGCCGCCTGCAGGAGGCCCTCGCGGCCAAGGAGGCAGCCGAGGCCGAGCTGAGCCAGCTGAGAGCCCAGGTGGCCAGCGGTGGCGGCAGCGACCACACCCTGCACGTGGGTAACCCGCCTACTCCGCCGGGTTGCGGAGAACGGTGCAGGGGGCTGCGGGGCCATGACGTGTACAGGCACCTCCCCTCCGAAACCCTCCTAGGAGGGTCTAGAAAGGAGGTGTGGGGCCAGCGTGTGGGCAGTGTTTCTTCAGAATACCTCGTGGTAGCAATGTGACCGGGGGCTCTGACGCTGCGTTTGACCCCTGTGAACGCATGCGGGGCGCTCGCCCTGCTGGCCCCGGCCCTCCTCATGTCTGGGGAGGAGGTTCTGTGAGTGCCACGCGTGGGGTGTGAGAGGGCTCGGGGTGAGGGTCGAGGGGTCCAGGACAGCCTTTTGGACAGGTGACATCTGAACTGGCCTTGCGTGAAGGCAGGCATCTCAGCAGAGCGCAGCTCCTGTGTGCTGGATCTTGGGAGGCACGGGGCCAAGTAGGGGTCTGGCTGGAGGGGCTGGGGGCCGGGGTCAGGGAGTTAGGAGTGGACCTTCCGTGTGACAGAGAGCAAGCTGAGACCTGGCCACTGTCCAGTCGGGAGGACCCGAGGCCAGGAGAGGCTGTGACGGTAGCTGAGGTGATGGGAACCAAGTGTAGGAGCTGATGGGAGGCGTCTCGGAGGCCAGCGCCAAGGGGAGGGCAGGTTGCTGATGGCTCTGCCGACAGGCGGCCCTTCAGATGGACAGCATGTGCGACGTGGTGGAGGGAAGTGCCTGTGAAACGCTCGGGTCCATGGTGAGGGCCGAGAGCCGCTGGAGCTGCTCCTCCTGCCATGGCGTCCTGAGTGGGAGAGAGCCTCTTGCTTTGGGTTATTGTTTAGGGTGGGGACCGGCAGCAGGGTGGGTGCGCGCAAGTGTGTGTGTGTGTGTGTGTGTGTGTGTGTGTGTGTGTGTGTGTGTGTGTGAGACCGCCTCCTTTTACTTTGGCTAGTGGGTATAGAATTCTGCGTTTGATCGTATTTTTTTCTCATCTTTGTTTCTCTCTCCTCTCAGTTTAAGAATTTGTAAGTTGGAGGACACTGTAGCATAGCGTGGTGTTCTCTTGTCAAAATACATAAATTCAGTATTCCCTCTCACGTGCTTACTTCTTACATTGGGAGGGGGAGAACTTACTCAATTGCAGTTTCCTTTTTACTTTAAAATCTGTTTCTGTTTAATTCTTCGACTTACATGGTACCAGCAATGGGTGTCACTGCCATGCAGTCTGTCACCCCCTTGCTGCCCAGCCGATAGCAGCTGGGCAGAAGCACTGCCTGGGAGCCAAAACCCTGGTTCAGCCTGTACTTGGGCCCTGGTGAGGTGGGGTCTCAGCTCGCCCACCGTGCGGGTCCTCAGTAAAACGGAGGCCGAGGGTCACCTGCAAGGACCTCCTGCGCGTCACAGGGAGCTCTGCTCGGTTCTCTGTGACAGCCTAGATGGGAAAGGAATCTGAGAAGGGATAGACACAGGTATGTGTAGCTGGATCACTTTGCTGTACACCTGAAACTAACACAACATTGTTGATCAACTCTACTCCAGTATAAACTAAAAAAAAAAAAAATGAGGCCTATGGGGCTTCCCTGGTGGCACAGTGGTTGAGAATCCGCTGCCAATGCAGGGGACACAGGCTCGAGCCCTGGTCTGGGAGGATCCCAGGTGCCGCAAAGCAACTAAGCCCGTGTGCCACAACTACTGGGCCTGTGCTCTAGAGCCCGTGAGCCACAACTACTGAGCCCACGTGCCTAGAGCCCATGCTCCGCAACAAGAAAAGCCAGCATGGTGAGAAGCCCGCAAACAAGAACAAAGAGTAGCCCCCGCTCGCCGCATCTAGAGAGAGCCTGTGCACAGCAACGAAGACCCAACTCAGCCAAAAAATAAATAAATAAATAAATAAAATTTATTTTTTAAAAAATGAGGCCGAAGTGAGGTAAATGGTAGAGCCTCCCTCATTAGGACGGCTCTGTGGAGAGACACCTGTGAGGTGCTCAGATGAGCGCCTGCCCCACAGCAGCAGCAGGAAGAGTGTGTGTGCGTGTGCATTTGTGTGTGTGTGAGAGCACGTGTGCGTGCACACACGTGTGGCATTGGTTACGTCGTACCTGGTGCAGCTTAGTTGCCACAGATGATAATTGGTAGCTCTTATCTTTCTGTGTTTTCAAAGCATTAAGTGAAAAAGTTAGTGAGTCATTACTGTGTGGCTACCTGGTAGCTGATTGCGTCCTGTAAGGGAGAGGGAAGGCTGCAGAGAGCCCATCACCTGTCACGTGTGGTCGCAGCCTCGCGCCGTCGGGGCCGAGCCGGGCTTCTTGGCGGGACCCGTGACCAAACCCACCTTCTGTCCTGGCCCTCAGGAGCGGGTCCAGGCCCTAGAGGTGGAGCTGCAGGCTGTGGGCCATAGCAAGAGGATGCTGGAGGGGGAGCTGCAGGAGGTCATCACGCTGACCAGCCGGCAGCTGGAGGAGCAGCGGGAGAGGGTGCTGGAGCTGGAGGACGAGGTAGGCGGACGCCGCGCAGCCCCGCGTGCAGGGCGGTGCCGCTGACCCGGGTCTCTGAGCGCCCGCCCTGCTGGGCCCGTGCACACGCACTGCACCAGGGCCCACTGTGCCCGCTGCCTCTCCAGTGTGGCAGGCGAGACACCGGCTTAAAGGGGCTCGACCCTTTGGAGGAACTCCACATAACTCTCAGGCCCAGACGGTCGTGGCTTCGGGTGGTGCCACACGAGCAGCGTGGTGGTGTCACCTAGGGCTCTGCACAGGGTCCCAAGGTGGCTGTCGGGAGCCGCGGGGCTGCGTGCAGAGTTGACAGTTGTCTCTCACACTCAGTCCAGGCCCGCCTGGTCTCCACAAGCCCACGGTCCCCGGGGGAGAGCTGGGCCGTCGGCCGTGGGTCCAGGAGAGAAGGGGCGTGGCTGCGGCAGCCTTCCCAGCTGTGAGGCGAGGGCCCTCGTGTCCGGGGCAATGCTCGCCCGTGCGTTCTTGCGGGTGGTGTTAGCTGTTCAGTTCCTGGCGTGCGAGGCGCTCCATGAGCCAGAATGGGCAACTCCCTGACATCACGGTGACTTTGGTTTGTTTCAGCTGCAAGAGTCCAGAGGCTTCAGGAGGAAGATAAAGTGCCTTGAGGAGTCGAATAAGAAGTTGGCTCTGGACTTAGAGCATGAGAGAGGGAAGCTTCTGGGCCTTGGACAGTCCAGCGTGGCCCTGAGGGAACACAACGGCATCTTAGAGACAGCTTTAGCCAAGAGGGAAGCAGACCTGGTCCAGCTGAACCTGCAGGTATGGAAACTCCTTTGCAGCAGGAGACTTGCTGCAGGCCGGGCAGCCCTCCGAGGGCTTCGGCTGTGTGGTCTGCATTTGGTCATCACAGCCACCTGCAGGGTAGAGGCCAGAGAATCTGCTGGAGTCGCAGCCCCTCTGCCAGCCCTGAGGCGGGGGTGGATCCGGGGAGCCTGTGTCTCCCCGCAGCTGAGCTGTGGAGGGACTAGGCTCAGCCCATGAGGTTCCTTGTGGGCGGGCGACTCCCGGAGTGTGGAGGGGACCCTTTCCCAGCTCAAGGCAATCATGCTGTGCGTAAGTGACTCCGACCCGAGGGCCGCCTGTGGTTCAGCCCTGCGGTCCAGACCCCAGCGGGGCTCTGCCTGCAGACCCCGCTGCTAGCTCCTCCACTCTGCAGCCCCTCTGGGCGTCTTGGGGAAGTCTTCACATGCGTTCAGCTCCCCATCCCAGCCCACGCCTTGAATTCACCAGAGTTCAGGACGCTTGCTTAGTTCCCACTGCTCCCGCCCCGGGCAGCCTTGCTGCGGACGCGACTGCGGTGTAACCCTTGGTTTATACGCATCTTTTGGGTTCCTGACAAGATGCCTGAATATGATCATATGGTTCCTGACAAGATGCCTGAATATGATCACATGGTTCCTGACAAGATGCTTGAATATGATCATATGGTTCCTGACAAGATGCCTGAATATGATCATATGGTCGATGATACTCCTGTGATCTGAGATTTCGGTTTTGCTCACGGCGTTCTCCAGAAATGGAATCCTCACTCCTTTCCTGGCTTGTACCCTTGTTGGCAACATGTCATGATGTCTTGAGCCGCCGTGACACTAGACTCCCCCACATGGCACTGATGAGAGTGGCCCCTGCTTGCTCCCAGGGCTCTTCAGGCTTTGGAAATTTGACGTCCTTCCTTCCTTACCACTCTTGGAATGTGCTGTAGGTGCAGGCAGTTTTGCAGCGCAAAGAGGAGGAGGACCGCCAGATGAAGCAGCTCGTCCAGGCCCTGCAGGCTGCGCTACAGAAGGAAAAGGTGATGGTGCACAGCCTTGAGGAGCAGGTGTGTGTCTTCCAACCGGTTCCAGGTTGCAGCCTCATAGAGCCTCTGGAATGTAATTTTTTAATGTCTGAAAACTGAGTTTAGTACCCTTGACACATGAGTTCCCTTCCAGGAACTTAGAGTGTGAATACCTTTGCTGACGTGTCCAAGGACGGGGTGTCATCATTGGGTTGGCGACGGCGAGGCTGGAGAGGGCCCCCACCCTGTGCTCATCAGTGAAAGAGTGTGTGCCGTCGTGCAGCTCTAAGATATGTGCACAGAGCTCCGTAGCTACATATTTTGCTGGGGAAAGATGCCCTGCACGTAGTGTGGAGTTAAAAAGCAAACCGCAGAGCAGTATGTGTTTATTTGTGTTAAAAAGGCAACCAAGAAAGGTGGTTCTGGAGACTCGTGGCCACGTTGGGCATTTGGAGCAGTCTTCCTGGCTGCTCCTTTCCACGCTCAGGTGTTCACCAGTGCATCAGGTGGTTCATCCCACAGAGGGGCCTGCCCTGGCCACCCTGCGAGCTAGAGTGGACCTCAGGCCGTGCACTTTAAAATCTTTACTGTCGTGATGCCTCGTCTGTGGTTTCTGTAAAATTCTTTCCTCGTTAGACTGTAAGCTTCCTGGGACGAGGTCTGCGGCTTGTTTACCCTCATGTCCCCAAGTGCCTGCACAGAGCAGATGCTCAGAACATGTTTGCCATTGGCGCATTCATGCATGTGTAGGTGCATGTGACCTGGGCTTTGCCGCGTTCTTTAAAAATTTCTCCACAAAAGTACACTAGAGATAGAAGGAAATAGTTCTTTATTTCCTGGGTGAGACAGTAAGACATTCTTTTAAAGTGGAACTACTTTTAGGATATGTTAAGAATATTTTAACATGGACAATTATTGGCTTATTCTTTTTTTTAAATTTATTTTTGGCTGTGTTGGGTCTCCGTTTCTGCGTGAGGGCTTTCTCTAGTTGTGGCAAGTGGGGGCCACTCTTCATCGCGATGTGTGGGCCTCTCACTATCGCGGCCTCTCCCGTTGTGGAGCACAGGCTCCAGACGCGCAGGCTCAGTAGTTGTGGCTCACGGGCCTAGCCGCTCCGCGGCATGTGGGACCTTCCCAGACCAGGGCTCGAACCTGTGTCCCCTGCATTGGCAGGCAGATTCCCAACCACTGCCCCACCAGGGAAGCCCCTATTGGCTTATTCTTGACCCACGTTTGCCTCACCTGCAGCTGATGTTTTATCCTTGCGTGGAGTTGCTGCACGTCTAATGGTTCCGAACTGAGTCAGCCACACTCCCTACTTTTCTATCCCCACCTTCCTATCTTTTGCTCTATACTCAGGTATCACTTAGTAATTTTATTCTCACCTTAAAGACGTTGTAACTAGGAGATTTTTAACTAAAGGTGCTGGGGGGATAATGTATATTTCACTTTGATTTCTTTTTTTAAGGGCAGTAATTGTAAATTATGCTTATTTATTCCTCTAAGTGCATTTGGTCTGATTGTCTTGATGGTAAAAATAGTGCATGCTAGTAAAAATTTTTAGTGTGCACGGAGATTAAAGTACAGATCATCTTGAACCTCTGCCTAGTGACAACCACGGCTAATATCTTCTATTGGAGTTTTTTTTTCCATTCATGTATGAGTTCTTTCTATATTCATCTGTCATATACTATAAATATTTCTACTAAACTTCTTTGAAATGAAGTGCTTGCTAGTGCAATTAGACAAGAAAACTAAACTGTTGGAAAGGAAAATGGAAAATTTCGTTATATTCTGAGAATTTGCTTGTTTTCTCAGAAACCTTGAGATAAACTGTTGTTAACTATGAAAAAAGCTAGTTACATCCTAAATGGATAACGAGCCATAGCTTTTTTACAGGTAGATGGTGTGATGGATGGGAAGGTGGGTTCCTCCCAGATACATGAATTATGAATACACGTAACAAGAAATATGCAGATATACTTGAGGAAGACGGTAACAACTCTCAGACCAAGAAAGTTGGGCACGTTTGTTCGCGCAGCAGGTGCTGCTGCGTTGCACACTTGAGGGCCAAGCGTGTTCCTGGACGGGGACCTTGGAAGGCTTTGGAAGGAAGGCCTGCAAGAGCAGCTAGGATGCAAGGGGTTGGGCGGCGGCCTCTACGAACCCAGGCACGTCCTGTGAGGCTGCGCCTCTGTCCTCGATGACGCCGTGTCCTTTTTCCCAGGTTGCTGCCGCCCAGGCGGAAGCGGGGCACAGCCGCCGCCATTTTAAGGCCGCCACCTTAGAGCTGAGCGAGGTGAAGGAGGAGCTGAAGGCCAAGGGGCAGGAGGTGCAGCGGCTGCAGGCGGAGGCAGACGGGCTCCAGTGAGTGCAAGTGGGTGGAGCGGGGTGCTGCCACCATCTCCAGCTCCAGTTAGTGCCTTCAATGCACCAGGGCCCCCGTGTCCTAGCAAATCGCTGAGCACTCTGCAGGCAGATCTAAAAAGGAGAGAGAGAGATCCGATTGCTGTCTCAGGATGCCGCAGCTTACGTCTGAAGCTTTGGCCCTGATGCTGTGTGCTCCCACTCTGTGCCTTGCTGGTTCTTCTCTGAGAAGAGAGAGCCCTGGGGGCTGTGCTCATGAAGACCCAACGCAGCCAAAAATAAATTAAAAAATTTTAAAATGAATTAAATTTATTTTAAAAAAAAGGCACACAGTTAGCTCTCCCACTCGGAGGCTGACGCCCCCACCCCTTCCCTTAGGATCCCCGCCGTCACATGTGGTCTTCGAGGCACCTCCCCAGCTCCCCTCGGGCTTCCCTTTGTTGCGGTGTGCGGCTCCCACTGGGGTGGCCTTGGCCCGCACTCATGTAGGCACGTGTGTTGGGCACTGCACGTGCGTCGATCCCTCCCATCATAATCCATGAACTGGGCTCACAGAGCGTCCCTCCCCGGGGGTTGTGAGGATTGTTGAGCTAGTGCATTGCAGAGCTCCTAGAACAGTCCCTGCCCGGGGTGAGCAGTAGGGCAATTTTTGTCGTGATGAGTGTCACCCAGGACGTGTAACGTCCAACTGACAGCATTTTTGAGTGGGAAGGTAATTGGAAGAATGCTGTAATTTCACTCTTCCTTGTTCTTTATGCTAGGATTCAGGAGGGGAAACATTCCCAGGAGATAGCACAGTTCCAGGCAGAGCTGGCAGAGGCCCGGACCCAGCTCCAACTCCTGCAGAAGCAGCTGGATGAGCAGCTGAGCAAAGAGCCCGTAGGAAACCAAGAGGTGACCCGCCGGGGCGGCTTTACATCTCCAGTTAACGGGACTTACAGAGCTAGACTCTGCTGGTTGACGCATTCACTTCATTCTCTGCCTTCTTGGAAAGGGATATTTATTTTTTCTAAGTATGATATTAAATGATATGCAGAGATATAGCTAGAGCAATGTTATAACGCAAGAAAGCCATCTTAAAATGCTTTTGGTCGTGTGACTTTGTCCCTTCTCTAGATGGAAAATCTCAAATGGGAGGTGGATCAGAAAGAGAGAGAGATGCAGTCCTTGAAGCAGCAGCTGGACTTGACTGAGCGGCAGAGTAAACAGGAGTTGGATGGAACACGGCAGTCATTGCAGGTGCGGGTCGCGTAAGCGCTCCGGGCAGCACTTCTCCAGCTCCTCCCCGGACTGTGCCGGGCAGCGTGCTCGGGGCGCAGCGGGAGTTCTCCGTGGGTCGAATGCTCCCACCAAACCGTTTTGCAGACGTTATCCCATTTCAGAGAGAAGCCCAGGTCAGGCAGCTGAGGGGCGCTGAGCAGAGACCAGAGCCCCAGAGCCCCACCCTGGGCTAAGCTGTGCAGTGTGGCCCAGAAACGGGATCTCATTAAGTCCAAAACATGAGACAGTTCCATTCGCCAATCTGTGATAAGCTTCTCTACGGAGAAATCTAGGCACAGTCTTGACTGCTCGAGGAAAGGGTCGGAAACGGGACTCCGGCTGGGATCCCTGCTTGTCGGTGGACAGCTTGAGATAACCCGGGCTGACTTGGATTCTGTCATAGGGACAATTAGGCTTTTCCAGTAGCTGATCTTGGAGTTTAAACAAGGGTTGGGTTCATTGTCAGATGTGGATGTGGGCCTGTTACCGGCCCCTCGGCAGAGACTCTGAAGTGTGGGTGGGAACACTGAGGACAGGACTGTAACTGGATTCTCCGCAGTGTAGACCCTTGGAGAGCAGTGGCGCGGGAGGGGAGCGGCTCATGAAGGCTGAGAGTTCCAGCCCCTTGGAATTGCGACGTACAAACTAAGATTTGCGCAGTGTGTTTAAGACCTTTCAGTTTTTCTTTTTTAACTTATGTGGGTTATACATTTACCACTTTAAAAAAATTTATTTAATTTATTTATTTTTGGCTGCATTGGGTCTTCGTTGCTGTGTGTGGGCTTTCTCTAGTTGTGGCGAGGTGGGGCTACTCTTCATTGTGGTGCGCGGGCTTCTCACTGTGGTGGGTTGCAGAACCTGGGCTCTAGACTCGCGGGCTTCAGTAGTTGTGGCGCACGGGCTTAGTTGCTCTGCAGCATGTGGGACTTCCCGGACCAGGGCTCGAACACGTGTCCCCTGCACGGGCAGGTGGATTCTTAACCACTGCGCCACCAGGGAAGCCCAAGACCTTTCAGTTTTAAAAATCTATGACTTCTTCACTTTCTTTAGAATATTAAATCTGAGCTGGAGATGGTACGGGAAGATCTGTCCCTGACCCGGAAAGATAAATTCATGCTTCAAGCTAAAGTGTCGGAACTGAAGAGCAACATGAAGACGCTGCTCCAGCAAAACCAGCAGCTCAAGCTGGACCTGCGGCGGGGAGCAGCCAGGATGGTACTGGGCCCATCGGGTGGTGGGTGGGGCCTCCGGAGATGTGTTGGTGGGAGGCTGGCAGGCTTTCCAGTCAGCCAGCCAGTCATGGAGTTACATTAACCAACACTGAGTGACGGTTGTGTGAAGATAGATGACGATGGGGTGTTCTCCTTGGACCACAGGCCAAATCTTTTAAATTTAGAGCCTTTTCCGACAGAATGTTTGCCTCTTTCTATGAATTTAGATGCCATTTTATTGTACTATGCTTTATAAAGCAAATGAGGGCATGGTTTGCTTGTGTTAACAAGAGCCCCTGGGCCTCTAGGTGAGACCAGCTAGGACACAACAGCTGCCAGAACAGGCTCAGGGGCCCGGGGACCCCGAAGCAGCCGTCATGAGCTCTGCTCAGGTTATCTGCTTACCCACCATCTGTTTTTCTACTCAGTCTATGTAAATATTTTGCAGGTGCAAAGAAGTCACTGAGAATCAGAGGTTTATTTAGCATGGTTTGCTTATCTGTGGAAAAAGTTTGAAGTCCTAGGAAGGGGAGTCTTATGAGTTGGAAAATTGACTTAATTCCGTAGGGAAACTCAGAGTCAAGGCCATGGTCTCTCTGGACAGCTCCCACCACGAGCTCTCATTTAGGGGGCTCTGGGCACTCCGGCCTCCTGAGGAGCCAGGGTTGTAGTGTTGGTTCATGCGTTAGAAGAAGGTTTCTATTCAGCCAACATTTCTTGAACCCCCGTGGCTGCCAGCTCTGCCGATTTAGAACGAGTGGGAGGTGCTTCCCCAGAAGCCCAAGGGGAGCTGGGGAGGCGCCTCGAAGACCACGTGTGACGGTGGGGACCCTCGGGGAAGGGGTGGGGGCGTCAGCCTCTGAGTGGGAGATCTAACTGTATGCCTTTTCTCTTTTTTAATAAATTTATTCATTTTAAAATTTTATTTATTTATTTTGGCTGCATTGGGTCTTCGTTGCTTCATGGGCTTTCTCTAGTTGCTGGTGAGCGGGGGTTGTTCTTCGTTGCGGTGTGCAGGCTTCTCATTGCAGTGGTTTCTCTTGTTGCAGAGCATGGGCTGTAGGTGCGCGGGCTTCAGTAGTTGTGGCACGCAGGCTCAGTAGTTGTGGCTTGCAGGCTCTAGAGTGCAGGCTCAATAGTTGTGGCGTGCAGGCTCAGTAGATGTGGCTCATGGGCTTCAGTAGTTGTGGTACATGGGCTCGGTAGTTGTGGCTTGTGGGCTCTAGAGCGCAGGCTCAGTAGTTGTGGCGCACAGGCTTAGTTGCTCCGTGGCATGTGGGATCTTCCCGGACCAGGGCTTGAACCCCTGTCCCCTGCCTTGGCAGGCGGATTCTTAACCACTGCGCCACTGGGGAAGCCCCTAACCGTGTGCTTTTAAAAACAGAGAAAGGAGCCGAAGGGAGAAGCCAGCTCTTCCAGCCCCGTGACGCCGGTGAAGATCCCTGACTGCCCCGTGCCGGCCTCGCTTTTGGAGGAGCTGCTGCGGCCCCCGCCTGCTGTGAGCAAGGAGCCCCTCAAGAACCTCAACAGCTGCCTCCAGCAACTCAAGTATGACTGCTCTGGGCTCTGTCTCGTAGTCTTTACAGATAAGTTGCAGGTCTCAGTTGGAAGAATCTTCCCTGTTGCCAGCACCGCACGTCCAGCAGGGGCGAGCGGCTCCGTGGTGTTTCTTGGTGGTGGGCTGGTCCCGTGCCTCTCCCTCCATCTCCAAGGTGGGAGCTGCCCGGGGCTAAATGACCCTGCACACCGAGCAGTGGGAGGCCCCCGTCTGAGGCGAGGGCAGGTGTGGCTCTGGCCCTGTGAGCGGACGCCCTGCAGGACAGACCCTTGGCTCTGTCTTTCCCACGTTCTCCCCGATCGGCGTGTCAGCCTCTGTGTGGTGCACAGGAAAGTGCCCAGAGTCCCTTTCGTGCTGTCCCAGGAGAGAGGCCCGACGGGCCCCCGAGGGTGCGCGTGAGCGACCTGCCGTCAGGGCCGGGTCCGAGGTGGCCGGCTGTCTTGGGGGGTGGGGGGGAGACAGCACCCCCCTCTGTGATCTGACCGCACGCCTCCCCTGTCTCCCCAGGCAGGAGATGGACAGCCTGCAGCGCCAGATGGAGGCACACGCGGTCACTGTGCACGAGTCGCTGTCCTCGTGGACGCAGGGGGACCCCGCCAGCCCCTCCTGCCTGGGCGATCACGCCAACCCCGGAGGAGACACGGAGCAACACGGTCAGAGCAGGGCCACGAGAGAGCACTTTGGAATGGGGACCGCGGAGCATCCCCACCCCGAGTGTTTGTAGCTGACCGCAGGAATGCTCTCTTCTCCGTGTTATTTATTTGACTGTGTGCTCTATTGTCTTTCTAAGAGATGAAAGTTAAGTTTTGCGTTGGCCGTTACAAGGCGTAAAGTAACAAAACGAGAGCCGAGAATTAATGATAGTCATCTACAGGTCACAACCAGCTTTTCCCACGAAGTGACCAAATCTTAAAAACCTAATTTAGGTCTCAGTGAGACATTTTGAATGTGTCTGAAGGGTTATTTGCAGAAGGAGGTATCTTAGGCCTGATGGTAGACGCTGCTCTCGGACGGTCGCTGGCGGAGGCGTTGCATGGCTGCGTCCAGCTTCTCACTTTCCTGTCTGATTCAGAAAGAACTTTCCTCCCTGCAGGAGCGAGACTTCGTTTGCACCTTTGGTTTTTATTTTATTTTGTTTTGTTTTCAATAGCCATCTCTCCGTAGAACGTGTATATAAATACCGGAAATCATAATCTAATCTTTAAAAAGTATGTGCTCATATTATTTAAGAATGACCCGAATTGTCTTTTTATTGATTGCCTTTGGAAAATCTGCAGTTAGGAAGTAACGTATATGTAGGATTTAGGAATGTCAGAAAATTATGTTTTAAGAAATGTAATTATTTTATTTACCTTCTAAAGCCAAATATTCTTAGCAGAAGTTCTTTGTTATTTTAGTTTCACTTTATTTTGAGGGTCTTTCCTTGCCATGAGTGCACAACGCCCACGTGTTTGACCCCTGGCCCTGCATGGCCTCGCTCACCTTGGCCAACCCCCGGGCAGGCCTGATGGCCACCAGGACGCCCACATAGACACCACGGTCAGCACACGCTGACCTGATCCGTGAGGCGTGGGGAGAGGCCTGAAGAGAGGAGGGGAGGGGAAGCGAGGAGGAGGAGCAGGGCCGGGGCTCGCGCGGGCTCCAAACCAGGGAGCAGGGCTTCCCCAGGCCTCACACTTCGCTCTTGTGTGGCAATGTCCGCCAGCGCCTGTGTGGTCGTCAAGAGATATGCTGGCCTCTGTGCGGTGACAGCCTTCAGAAGGGTGAGGAGGCCCTCGACCCTCTCATCTGGAGAGCAGCGAAAGGGGCAGGTCAGCATGAGAGGGTCTCCGGAGGTTTATTTGAAATCAGACACCCCAAGTGTGTGAGGTCCCGCCTAGAGTGACTGTGAGACTCGAGGTTTGTAAGCTTGCCCCTAGTTTGCTAAGATGATCTAAAGTAATGTTCATTGTTCCAAGTTAGAGAAGAGAGAGAGAACGGGTCTGTGTGGCCCCCTGTGCGGGTCGGCTGGGCTGAACATGAAGTCTGCGGTGTTACTGAGCAGGCCAGACACACTCGTGTCACCGCATCACCTGGGTCTCTCTTGTGGAGAAAACAGCGTGGTGTTTTTATTCTGCTTGTGTTCTCTCACAATATGCTGTTAGAAGGTTAATTGATAAGATTAAAGTAGCATTAATCACAAAGATGTTTAGTGTTTAAAGAAATTCCCCAGCAAGTATCGGAACGTCTAAAATATGTATATCATCTGTACAGGGTTAATCTTGGAAATTATACTTGAAAACTTTATTCTGCTCTTCATTTTAAGTTGGAAATCATTTTTGACAAAATTGTTTTCATACCATTGGAAAGAAAAATGGTAATTTATGTTCTTATTTATTTTGGCTGCGATATCTTTTGTTTTAATTTTAGAGCAAAGAAATCACACTTAGCCTCATTTTGTAGCTGCTTTCTCGCTCCTTGCTGAGGTCTTCCAGAAAATCACAGTGTATCTTCTTCCTTAGGAAAGGATAAAGGAATCCTGAGTATATCCATCAAGAGAAAGCCAGTCTCTGTTCCCCGCCCCTTTTCCTTCGTCGAGTCACCCTCCATGTGTGTACGTGCGTGCGTGCATGTGTGCGCGTATACGTGTGTGTGTGTGCGTGTACGTGTGCGCGTGCGCACACCTTTAGCAGCAGCGCCTCGTCTGGGCTCCTGCTGTCATCCTGTGCCAGCTTCATCCTCTAGTTCTGTGCGTGCCTGGCCTGCCCCCGGCCTGAGCACTCTGGCTGCCATGTCCTCCTGTGTGTGCCCCTCGTGCTGTCACGTCTGGCCTGTAGTTCCCGATCAGGGGCCCTTGTGTCTGGGCTTCCTTAACAGATCACCCTGAAGGGGGAGGTTGGACTGAATCACCTGCTCTTGGTTTGCCGCGGGTTTCTTCTCTGAGGGGCTTTACTGGCGCTCCTGTCTCCCAGAGCTTGAATCTTTAGTGAACAGCATTTGAAATATTCTTCCGCTGTGGGCAGATGTGGGAATTAGGAACTGCCTCATGGAAAACAGCAGTCAACTCTGGAGCACCTGTAGAAATGCGTTTGCTGTTGCACTGTTTGTGTATGTTGTTCATCCTGTATGTCGTGTCCTCACTGGAGAGCATGTCAGCTTGGACACTTCGTGATGTTGTGACTTGATTTTCTTATGTTCCAAAAATAACTTACTGCGAGTGGTTATTGTTGATTTTTCCACGGTACACATCAGATAGATGCCACGGATCTTTTAGGTTTACATGCCTTTGTTCTACTATTTGGAAGGTGTAACAGGCAGTGTCTTTGATGAGATGTGAAACTGGCTCACACTGTGGCCTGGGGTCCAGGTGCCAGGGTGGGCCTCGAGGAAGACAGCCTGTGGAATGCTGCATTAGGAAAATTCTCATTCAACTCCTCCTCAGTTTAAAGACTTTTCTTGGTATAGGGATACTGCAAAAGCCATGGGCCTGCAAGGGCACCGTGACATATATTCCTACTTCTCTGAGTATTTTTTTAACGAAAATTAAATGTCGTGTGTAAAGATTGCTAGTAGTGAAAGGGACCAGCAGATCTGAAAGAGAAATGTCCTGGAGCGTCCCCAAGGGCCGTGACGTGCACAGGGCGGGGCGTGTGAGAGTCTCTCGGAGCCTCACTCAAGTTCACTCACTCCCCGCAGGGCGCCTCTCAGTGTATGGTGGTCTCAGGTTACAATAGGATCCTTGACGGGAATGCTTCAGAGGATCTAGAAAACTCGGTGGTTTTAAGTTATTCATGTTTAATAAAAATTTCCTCATTAAAAGGGAGTCCTCAGGTTGGGGCTGTTCAGGGGAAAAGTGTCACCATGCACAATGAATTGTAACTTTAAAAAGCATGTTGATTTTTTATAAATTTAAGTGTGCTTGGGAATTCCTTGAATTTTGTGCAATAAACTATTTTTTGTTAAAGATTTTTATATTTCTTTGGGGTGCTTTCGTTGTCATATATATATTTTGTCATAATTGGGAGCAACTTTTATCTCATGTTGTTACCAACTCTGTTCAGATAACTTAAGAGAATTTTATTGTTCTGCCAGAGTTTCAGACGGCCGTGAAATCTATCTTCTCGTGGCTGCTTTTGGCCACAGCAGGAGGGTAGCGTCTCGCCGTGTTTCTTCCTTCTTCACCCGCACGTCACTTGTCACCACACGCCAGTAAGTGCGGAGGTGGGAAGCGTTCGCAGGAGTGACGCTCCTTCACGGGGAACCCGCTCCTGAGGCTGCGGACACGCCGCACGCGTGCTTCCAGTGTCGTCCAGCCCCCGGCCTCCGCTGACTGTCCCTCGCCTGCAGCAGTGGGGCCGCGACTCCGAGTCGCAACCTTGTGGCTCCTCAGTCTCACCCGCCTTCTTCATCCATACTTCATTTTTGATCAGCGAGGGCAGGCTGGATGTAGGTTCTTCAGTTAAATGTTATCATTTAGCTAGCACGGTAAAAAACGTACAGAAAAGGAGCAGTAAACCAGTGGTCACAGAATTCGATTTTGTGGTGGGTTGGACACATGTTTTCTTGTGTCTCCACCTTGTGAGCTTCTGTAACCAGGGGTCAGGTATTACGTGGGCCACCCAGACCTAAATGAAGATGCTCTGACCGCCTCCTTTTGTGGCCTTAACTTCCTGAAGTACTGAGGATGCAAAGTTTCTTTCCTACAATAATCATGAAGAGGGTGATTATGTGTATCGGAACTTTTTCCTTTTCCTGTAAAGCAGCTAAACATTCGCAGGCGCTAAACTAACGAGTTGATGGGTTTATTTTTTTATTTTTATTTATTAATTATTATTTTTTTTGCGGTACGCGGGCCTCTCACTGCCGTGGCCTCTCCCGTTGCGGAGCACAGGCTCCGGACGCGCAGGCTCAGCGGCCACGGCTCACGGGCCCAGCTGCTCCGCGGCACGTGGGATCCTCCCGGACCGGGGCGTGAACCCGTGTCCCCTGCATCGGCAGGCGGACTCTCAACCACTGCGCCACCAGGGAAGCCCTGGGTTTATTTTTAAGTTGTGTCTCCTTTCTGGGATAGATGTTCTGTGCTGCACCCTCTTAACGGTCATGCAGTGGGTGCTACCGGAGTGGTCCAGGTGCGGGCTCGTGGGCAGCTGCTTCCCGGCTCAGAGGGGCTGCTAGTACGGGCAGCGGTGCGCACTGAGCGCGGGTCTGAGGACTTGGCCTCAGCCCTCCCGGTCACGCGGTCTCATCCATCCTGCAGCTGACTAGGTGGGGACAGGAGTAGGGTTCTTTATGCCACCGACGTCCTGGGTGGTAGACAAGCGTGATAGCTGTTGGGAGAGTCTCCGAGCCTTTTCCTAAATGAGGAGGAATTCTTAGCAATCAGTAGCTGCCCGAACCAGAAGCAGCATTTATTGGAATTCTTCTGCTTGCCTTCAATGCCAGCTTTCACGTCATGAAGAGTGTTTCAGGTTGTCGTAAGAAGCATTCTTTGGCAATGACTTTTTCCTAGAAACACAGGAGATGTGACACTGGGCTGCTGACCCCTTTGTCTGCCTGTTTGGTGGGGTGCAGAGGGCAGCGCTCCTGCGCCAGGCCCCCTCTCACGTCTCAGCCCGTCACCAGGTGGAGTGGGCACCCCTCCCGAACAGCGTGCTTCTGGCTCGGGCTGGAAGCACCTCGAGGTTTGCAGGCTCGGCCCTCCTCCGCCTGGTCTGGCACTTGCTGGTGGACGCTCCACTCGGGGGTAATTCTCGGCTCCTGGGGTCTCAGGGCCTTTGTTTCGTCTGTGAGCTTTCCGTGTGCAGTTCTAAAGACCTGATGGACATTTCAGAGTGATTTTCCCGGTGCTTAAGCCTGGGTGTGTTGAAAGCTGAATGCCTCATTTCCATCCAGAAAAGAGTCCCTTCTTTTGACCGACTCTGATCACGATACAGTCCTCGGGTCTCTAACCCTCAGGGTTTCCCACCCTCGGCACCATTCTCGCTGGCACAGCCTGGCCCACGGCTCCTTCCCTGTCTCTGGTCCGTGCCCCGCCTTTCTCCGCATCAGCCGGAGCCTGGCTCAGCTGTGGAGGCAGCCCCTTCACGCTGTCCAGACCTCAGGGTCGTCGTCCTCCCACTGCCGCCCAGGCCTTCCCAGTGGCCTGAGTGCCGTGCACGTGGCTCAGCCTCCCAGCCCGCTACCATCTGGCCAGGAGCAGCCTCTCTGGCTTCCCTTCTTAGCCGGTCCGCGTGCACTGGGTGGGCTCTGCAGGCCCCGCCAGCACTCGCCCGGGGTGCAGACGCGCGCTGCGGGGCAGCAGGCACAGCTTCTCGAGCCGGCGAGACGGTGCACGGCATCGACCGGCTGCTGCGAAGCCCCCCCGCACGGCGACAGCCTTGTCCTCGGCCGGCGCTCTGGTCAGCGTGAGCACCTACCTGAGGGACAGTGCCGGCAGCTGACCCACAACGGCTGGCAGATGGGAGCAAGCGATGAAGCTGTGCGCTCAAGCCTCCGGAGACTGGGGCGACCTGTTCCTGCGATGTGACTCGGCCTCTCCTGGCCAGTCCGAGTGCCCACAACAGGCCGGGAGTGCCCTGGCCTTGCGCGGACGTCTTGCCTGCTTCGCTTGCCCTGAGCCGCCCCCGCCTTGTCTCTGCTCACTGAGCGCGTGTCTGAGGCCGGCGCTGGCGCGCACTGTTCCCGGAGCCGTGGAAGAGCGAAGAGCGGCTCCGCAGGAGGAAGAAGGCTGATGCGCAGCGTTTGCTGATTCCTGGGTGTAAATACCCGACTGGGGCGTAAGGGACGCTCCTCCTGTGCCGTCACTGCAGCTGGGGAGGGGTGTGGGCTGTCGCAGGCAGGGGACCCTGGCCCGGCAGACTGTCCCCTAGGGATGCGACACACACCCGGGTCACTTCGTAGAACCTTCCCTGATCCCAACCCCAAATGACCCTTGAGCCTGTGTGCACTTACAGATACGGAACTAAGTTCATACCATTTTACATCATGTTTCTTTTCGGCGATGTTATTTCTGGAGAGTCCCTGTTTCTCCTACTAGATTACGGGGCATCAAGGGCATGGGAACACTCAGCAGGTGGATTTCATTGACAAATGAGCCTCAGTTAGCTTAGTGCAGTAACGGAAAGACATGTAAACAAACACCAACTGGGTTTCCTTCCGTGCTAATTTGGTGTAGAAATGGTGGCTACGTATAGTCAACCACAACAAAACACTGCTCACAGAGCACTTTCTGGAATTAGGAGTAAATGCCCTTCAAGATCTCTTAAAATTCTACAAGATCCTGACAGCTTTGTGTAAAATAACCCCTTTGCTAATCTGCAAATGAAATGTCCGGGCTCCCGTGCCAGTGCAGCTTCCTCAGTCGCTGCATCTTTGCCATCTCTGGGCTCCGTCCTGCCTTCTGCTGAGGATCTCGGTGGCTTCCTGCTGTGGCCGTCCCTTGTCACTCGCAGGGCTGCACTTCTTCTCTTGAATCACCTGGGACGGGCTGCTTTCCTGACCAGACCCCCCCCATGTGTAACAGCATACACATTTTTCCTCCTCTCATTGAAGGCTATTCACAATACATGTGAAACTAGACCTCCCCACTCAATCTCCGGGGCTGACTCAGACCCTGGCCCTCTCGTGATCTGGGATCAGAGGTGGAGTTAGGAGACAAACTGCAGTCAGGAATTAGATTAAACCTGCTCCTTCCCCAAAGACCATCAGTTCTCCTAAACTTAATTCCTCTTCACCCGTGGAAATCCACTTCTACCTGCAGGGCTTTACATCTCAAATTCTCTCATTTCTACCTCACAAGTGAATAGTGGCCAGTATAGGGTTGGCTGTTTTTTTTCGGTACGCGGGCCTCTCACTGTTGTGGCCTCTCCCTTTGCGGAGCGCAGGCTCCGGATGCACAGGCTCAGCGGCCATGGCTCACGGGCCCAGCCGCTCCATGGTATGTGGGATCTTCCCAGACCGGGGCACGAACCCGCGTCCCCTGCATCGGCAGGCGGATTCTCAACCACTGCGCCACCAGGGAAGCCCTGCTTTTTTTTTTTTAAATTAATTTTTATTGGAGTAGAATTGCTTTACAATGTTGTGTTAGTTTCTGCTGTACAGCAGAGTGAATCAGCTATATGTACACATATATCTCCTCTTTGGATTTCCTTCCCATTTAGTCACCACAGAGCACTGAGTAGCATACCCTATGCTATACAGTAGGTTCTCATTAGTTACCTATTTTATACATAGTATCCATAGTGTATATGTCAACCCCAATCTCCCAATTCATCACATAACCCTCCTTTCCCCTTATTCTCTATGTCTGAGTCTCTATTTCTGCTTTGCAAATACATCTATACCATTTTTCTAGATTCCACATATATATACTTTAATATACAATATTTTTCTCTTTCTGACTTACTTCGCTCTGTATGACAGTCTCTAGGTCCATCCACGTCTCTGCAAATGACTCAATTTCGTTCTTTTTTATGGCTGAGTAATACTCCATGCATATATGTACCAAATCTTCTTTATGCATTTCTCTGTTGATGGACATTTAGGTTGCTTCTGTGACCTGGCTATTGTAACTAGTGCTGCAGTGAACATTGGGATGCATGTGTCTTTTTGAATTGTGGTTTTCTCTGGGTATATGCCCAGTAGTGGGGTTGCTGGGTCATATGATAGTTCTGTTTTTACTTTTTTAAGGAACCTCCATACTGTTTTCCATAGTGGCTGTATCAATTTACATTCCCACCAGCAGTGCAAGAGGGTTCCCTTTTCTCCATACCCTCTCCAGCATTTGTTGTTTGTAGATTTTTTTTATGATGACCATTCTGACCAGTGTGAGGTGGCACCTCACTGTAGTTTTGAATTGCATTTCTCTAATGATTAGTGATGTTGAGCAGCTTTTCATGTGTTTGTTGGCCATCTGTAGGGTTGGCTTCTTAATAGTGGAGTTGTGCTTCCCCCCACCCCTGCCTTTATCCCAGTCTTGTTTAATGGAGTGTAGACTGCATTAGATGGTGGTGAGGAGAATCCAGCCATAATAGGATACCTATTGTTAGCTGGATTCCACAGAAAATCGTGGTATTAAGATACTGGTTAGGCTGGTAAAGCTGCTATGAGACTCTGAAATTCAATGGCTTAAATGAGAGAAGTTTCTCTTTCATGTAACAGCCCAAGCAGAAAAACAGGACTGATGAGGGCAGCTTCTGGTGCCGAGGACACAAGTGCCTTCTAACCTCCAGTCCCATCTGTGGCCTAGGACAGCTGCTCCAGGTCCCACTTATTACTGTCTGCATTTTCCCAGGTGGAAGGCACATTGCATACCCTCGTTCAAGGGTGTCACTCACTAGCTGTGCACACCGTCTGTTGCCTCCACTAAGTCGCCAGGCCACAGGATGTGTGTGTGTAGCAGTGTGCCCAGCTCCAGCTGGGAGTTTCTGTTATCAAGAGGATGGATGCTACTGGCAACAGCCTCTGTCACAATACACAATCTCTCAAATCAGTCCCCTGTGCTCTGAATTCCTGGGATTTATGATTACTATAACAAAATCCCTCATGATGGTGGCTAATCCCGCTACCCTTGAAAGGCATGTGTGTATATATATATATATATATATATAATTTTTATGTTTTTTGAAGTATAAAAGAAGTGGTAATAACAGCTAACATTTATGAAGTCCTCACCTTGTTCGGTAGCAAGAGCCTGGCAAATATTAATCCTCATCTCTGAGACAGGGGCAGTTATCATCCCATGTTACCCGGGAGAAAACTGACGCACAGGGAGGTGAAAGAATCCACCTACAGTTACCCAGCAGGCAGCGGCGGTCTGCCCAGGGCCTGGCGCTCATCACTGCACAGGGGCACAGGTTCATAGAAAGGTCAAGACTGGGGAGCAGCCGGGGACTGAGGTCTGTTCTCAGGTACTTAGAAATTAAAAACAACAAATGGTAAGATTTCATTCTAACATGGTACTTGCTCTTCCTTTTAGTTATTTAGGTTGTGCTGGATCTTACTTGCGGCGCACAGGATCTTTTTTTAGTTGCCGCATGCAGGCTCTTAGTTGCGGCACGCATGTGGGATCTAGTTCCCTGGCCAGGGATCGAACCCGGGCCCCCTGCACTGGGAGCGCAGAGTCCCACCCACTGGACCACCAGGGAAGCCCCTCTTCCTTTTTAAATGTAGACAAAATTTACACTAAAATAGGCACCGATTTTAAGTGTATATTTTGGTGAGTTTTGACAAATGTCAAGCAATGTGTACCTGTATTACTATCAACACAAAAAGATGAAGAGCGTCTCTTTCACAGTGAAAGTCCCCTCATGTCCCTCCCAGCTCACCAGCCACTCACGGGCAACCCCTGTTCTTCTGATTTCTATCACCATAAGCTCCGCCTTACTACTTTTGTGTGGGGTTCTTTTGCTTAGCATGGTTTTCAGATTCAGCCACCTTGTTGCTAATAATAAACCTCCACAGGATTATCATATGACGATTCCAAATTTGTTTATCCATTCTTGGGTTTATCCAAACACCTGGGTGTTTCTCATTTGGCTATTATGAATAAAGGTGCTATGAACATTCTGTGAACTTTCTTTTTCACACCTAGGGCTGCACTGCGGAACCATAAGGAGGCCTATTTTTAACTTTACAAGAAACTGCCTCATAGTTTTCAAAGTGGTTGGCTCATTATACACTCCTACCAGCAGTGTATGAGAATTATAAAACTGCCCCACGGTCTCACCAAAATCTGATAGTCTTCTAATTTTAACCATTCTGGTGGGTGTAAAGTAGTATCGTTGTGGGTTTAATTTGCATTTCACCCGTCCTCAAATTCACTGATTCTTCTGTTGTCCTCAACTGACTGTTAGTACGATCCAATTTTTTTTGACCAAGGATGTCAGTTTTATTTCTTTAGGTTTCTTTTCTATTTAAAAAGGTAATGTATAAATTACACAGTAAAATTAACCCTTTTTATTGTACATGCCTGAGCGTTTTGACAAGCATATGTAGTTGTGTGACACCACAATTAAGACAAAAGCTTCCAGCAGTCTTTAAAATTCCCTAAGCCCCTTAAAGTCAGCCCCTCCCCCGTCCGCGGCGACCACTCCGCTGCCTGTCCCTTTGCGTGAACGACCAGTGAATGGGGTAACACAGCGAGGGGCCCGACACCTTAGGTACAGCTGTGCACCCGTTTCTGGGAAGCCGTGGGTCCCCCCAGGGCTAGGGTGGTGAGAAAGTAACCTACTCCGGCTAAGAGAGTAACCCGAGCCCGATAAGCCAGACGCAGAGACGAGTCTCGTTCTCTAGAATCCCAAGCTGTCAGAACCTCTGCGGTTTGAAAGTGTGTCCGTGAGAGTAACATACCCGACGTTCGCCTGTAGGATCTTGGTCGCTTTGACCTGCCGAAGCAGCCAAGTTTCCACCCAGCGCAACACAAAGCTGGTCGTTTCCAGGGAAACCGGAGCGGTTCATTTGTGGTCCCGCCGCGACCGGAACCTGGGCCCGGCCAGCCTGCGGACTGAAGCCCCAGCTCGCCATCCTCGCGGACCGCACGGCCGCGCCCCGAGGCCAGCCCAGGACGACCCCTCCCCCTGGCACCCCGCCCCGGGCCTGAGGGACCGCTGGACCCGCCCTGGAGGGGCCGTCCGCCCGCCCGAGGACCCCGCGTGCCGGCTGCCCGCGCCACTGCCTGACAGCGTCCTCACCGGCCCCGCTCCTCCGTCGGGCCGCCGGGCGCTGAGGCGAGCGCCCTGTCTCGCGCGTGCAGACCCGTCCCCGGGCGCGGCGCCGTCAGGCAGTGGCGCGGGCAGCCCGGCACGCGGGGTCCTCGGGCGGGCGGACGTGGGCGGCGGCGGCGGCTGCGGCGACGGCAACGGAGACAGGGCGAACGGCGGCGATGTTGTGGCCGCGGCTGGCGGCGGCCGAGTGGGCGGCGCTGGCCTGGGAGCTGCTGGGCGCCTCGGTGCTGCTGATCGCGGTGCGCTGGCTGGTGCGGCGGCTGGACAGGCGGCCGCGGGCCCTGGGCCGGAGCGGGTCCCCCGACCCGCCGCCCTGCGCGGCCGCGGGCCCAGTCCCTGATCCAGGTAAGGCCGGTCCGCCGGTGGGCCCGCGCCCCTCCCCGGCCCGGATCCTCCGCCCCCTCTTCCCCAGCCCGGGCCCCCCGGGCTTCCGCGCCCCTCCCCTCCCGCTTCCCGGGGCTCCCCTCCCCGGCCTGAGTCGGGGGTTCTGAGAAAAGACCTGGAGTAAAAGTCACGAGTCCTCCGCGCACAGAAGGTGAGAGAGCGGTGAGGGTGGGAGCCTGGGTGCCGCGTCTGTGCGCCGTTTTGCTGGTTTGACCCCCTGATTTGACTGAGAAGACCGTGTGCGCCCTGCGCGCATCTGGAACGCGCCTTCGTTCAGGTTTCATTCACCCTCTTACCCGCAAGTCTGGTTTCTTCCTGGAGGGTAAGCAAGAGCTCCCAAGCGCCCTGATAAGAAGATGAAATTCTCTTAGCAGGAAGCATAGTTGATGGCCCCACCTCGAGCTCTCAGGGCTAAAGCCGTCCTCATGGGTGACTTAGTTTTTACAGCTGAGGAAACAGGCTCCAGGAAGGTCCTGCTCGGCAGAGATGACACAGGTCCGAGGCAGAAGCCAGGTGGGGACGTAGGCCTGTTGACACGAGGTCCAGCTTGCCTTCCAACCCGTTGAGATGCTGATCGTCCTACCTTCTCTCGTCCCCTTAAGAAAGTTTCGGGTGGTACTTTTAGGAAACAGCATGCTCAGTTGTCCAGTTACGCTGTCGACACCGTGCTAGAGAACCCAGCGCAGGACGCCCGAGTCGAAAGGCTTGCAGACCCTCAAGCTAAAGGACGTGTGAGGCCAGTGGGGTCTGGGGCTAAGAGATTAGAGTTTCGAGTGTCTTATTCATTAAATTCTTTTTTAATTTTTAGCTTTCATTTCTAAGTCATTAGTACAGAGCAAATAAACACATGTCAAAAGATGTTCGACATCACCAGCCAGTAGTGAAATACAAATCGAACTTCCAATGAGATATCACCACCCACCTATGAGAATGGCTAAGATAAAAAATACCGACGACATTTGGTAATGCTGGTGGAAATGCTGAGAAACTGGGTCTCATTTCCTGCTGGTAGAAATTTTAAAGGTGCAGCCATTCTGAGGTCAGACTGCCGGTTTCTCAAATAGTTGAACCTGTACCGCACTCCTGGGCATTATCCTAGAAGGACGAAAACTTATTTTCACACAGAAACCCATATGCGATTGTTTATAGCTTTATTTGTAATTGCCCAAAACTGGGAACAGCCCAGATGTGTCTCGAGGGGTGAATGGTAAAACTGGCCCCGTTGAGCTGTGGAATGCTGCTCAGCAGTGAGGAAGAACTATTGATCCATCAGCAACTTGGGTGGAGCTCAAGGGCATTACACTGAGTGAAAAAAAGCCGGTCTCAGAAGGTCTGTAGTATACAATTCCATTTATGTAACGTTCAGCGGTTGCCGAGGGTAGGGGACAGTGGCGGAGGTTGGATATGACAGTGAAGGGTCAGCAGGAGGGAGATATTTGTGGTGATGGAATAGTTTAGGAACTAATCATGTCTGTGTGAAGCTATACGTGTGATAAACGATCATGGAATTACATACAAAGACCCACAAGAGGAGAGTGACTGCAGAACCTGGTGAGGCCACTGTGTAGTTCGCTATGCTGCGCCAGGGTTAGCTGCCTGGCGTTGATGACGCACTGCAGTGTTTACGGTGTGCCACTGAGGGGAGCCACATGACGGGTCCACAGGACCTCTCTGTACTGTTTTTCAACTTCTTGTGTTTATTATTATTACAAAATAAAGAGCTAAAGAAATCCTGTATACATCCACTTAGGTTCCCCAGCGCTAGTATCTTACATAATCACTACAAGTAGGAAAGCCAGGAAGTATTATCCAGTCTGCAGACCTACCTCAGTTTCCTATACCTGTACCTTTACATCTCTGTCTATCTATCAGTCAATGGATGGAGGTCTGGCAGACACTTCTAATTCCAGCCCAGGGTCAGCAAACTGTGGCCCACAGGCCAGATCCTGCCCGCACCTGTTTTTGGAACACAGCCATATTCTTCCTTCTGTGGCTCTTCTTGAGTGTTTGGGGGGACTTTGGCTCACAAAGACTCAAAATTTACTCCCCAGCCCTTTACAGAAGTTTGCTGAGGGCTTCTCCCTTCTCAGTGAGGAGCCTGACTCTTATTAGCCACAGTATATACAATTATTTGCTGGTTCCTAGAGCACACATAAGATAGCTTCAGAATTGCTCGCCTGTACCACTGTGAAAACCCACCTGCCAGCTAGAGTATGGTGTTTGTCTGTCCTTCCTCTGTCTTTACCCTTAGAGGACGTGGTCACGTGTTATCTTTATTAGTACATTCCTTCTCCCCCACTCATTATGATACTAACTTGTAATAATACCCTTGAGCGACTTTGTTTTGGTTTGTATTCCACTTGGGGGTCTCCCCCTATCTGTTTATCTACGTATTTTTTGTGTATGTGAATCAAACATGCGTCTAAAAGAACATGTAAAGGTGTATTCAGAAGTGCTGCTCTCCCCTGCCCTCTGTCCTTACTGTCTGGTTCACAGCCTCCCCTGAAGCTAAGCAGTCTCATTATTCTCTGCTTTATCCTTTGTTTCTTTTCCACACATGAGCAGATACTTGTATATTGTATTAAGAATATTAGTAACAGGGCTTCCCTGGTGGCACAACGGTTAAGAATCCGCCTGCCAGTGCCGGGGACGTGGGTTCGATCCCTGGTCTGGGAAGATCCCACATGCCGCAGAGCAACTAAGCCCGTGCTCCACAGCTACTGAGCCTGCGCTCTAGAGCCCGCAAGCCACAACTACGAAGCCCACGTGCCACAATTACTGAAGTTCACGTGCCTAGAGTCCACGCACCGCAAGGAAGAGCAGCTCCGGCTCGCTGCAATTAGAGAAAGCCCGCGCACAGCAACGAAGACCCAATGCAGCCAAAAATTTAAAAAAATATATATATATATATTAGAAATAGAGTGTACGTACATGTTTGTCTTTTTTCAAGTTGACTTTCTAGCATGCTATGTATTCTCCAAGGCTGATAAGCCTGTATTACTTGATAACTTCATAGCCCTAACTGACATTAATGGATAATTTGTCAGTGTCAAACACATCCACTATTTTATCTAATTCTCATTACAAGCTAAGAAGTAGAGCTGTTGTTATGTCCATTTTATAGATGAGGAAACTGTGGCTTAGGGTTACGTAACTTGCCCAAGCTCACCCAGTTAGTGATAATGTAGTATAATTGTTCCATTTAGGGCTTGCTTGGTTAGAAGGACAGAACACCCTCAGACTAGCCTATCTTAAAAAGGTAGCTTTGGGGACTTCCCTGGTGGTGCAGTGGTTAAGAATCCGCCTGCCAATGTAGGGGACACGGGTTCGAGGCCTGGTTTGGGAGGATCCCAGGTGCCGCAGAGCAGCTAAGCCCGTGCGCCACAACTACTGAAGCCCGCATGCCTAGAGCCCGTGCTCCGTAACAAGAGAAGCCACCGCAATGAGAAGCCCGCTCACCGAAACGAAGAGTAGCCCCCGCTCGCCTCAACTAGAGAAAAGCCCATGCGCAGCAACAAAGACCCAGCGCAGCCATAAATGAATGAATGAATGAATAAATAGGAAAAAAGGGTAGCTTTTGAGTAAACACAGAGGGATGGTATGCAGAAGAGAATATTATCAGGATCGGGTGGATTCCTCTCTGTTAATTCCTAGCATCTGCCCCAGTCGCCCCTACCCCTCAGACTTTGCCTTGCATGTGGCTTCAGCCTGTCCTGCACCTTTCAGATCAGTTCTTTATCACTTCTGTTGCCCTTATACCCAATATTCAGAGACTACCCTTAGGGGTGCTCCCTGAGTGGAATCCTGTGGTCAGTTGGCCTCCCCCTTCATGTTCTTTGGCAGCTCTAGAGGGGTCTGTGCAATACATTCACTGTTTAAAATAAGTAATAGCCATTTTTGAAATCTTGGAGCGGGGGAGGGTGGTATCGTAAAAAGTTATTAAAAAAGGAATATGCAGAAATTTCCATCATCCAGCTGCAAGTATTAGGTATTAGTATTTTGTGAGTCGTTTTATCTGTCACTGCCCCCTCTGTTTTGCTCTTCTGGAGTAATTTAAAGCCAATCCTGGGATATCCCATCATTTCATCTGTAAACACCTCCTAAAACCCTCTACTCTAGCTTCACTGATACACAGTATTAACATGTCCAATTCTTTCTTGATCGCCTCTTCGAGTTTCTCACCTGTCTTTCAATCTTTGTTGTTACTCAGATCCCATTCTCGGCTTACTGGCCTTTTGTGTGTTCCTTGTTCTCCCTGGGTTATAACCACCGCCTATGGGCTCATGACTCCCAGAGCTGTTTTTCTCACTCTGAGCTTCTTATCTTCTGAATCTCAGACTTGAAAATCAAAATGCCCACTTGATGTGCAGTGGGTGTTTCTAATGCTCAGCGCCTAAATCCCCATTTGTTCTTTCATATTCTCTGCCTTGGCTAGAATCTCTTTCTAAGCATCTGGGCTGGAAATCTAGGTATTATCATAGGCTGACTGCAATCCCTCAGACACCCCCACACACACCGCCGACCCCAGCATTTAATCTGTGGTCAAGACATCCTTTTTCTCTAGTCTGAGCACTCATCTCCAGCCCCATTAACTGCAGCAGTGGCCTGTACCCTGTCATTTCTTACCTTCTCCCCAGTTCTGGCTGACCATGCTTCAACCCGCACCCCATAGATTTAACTGCTCTTTCTGTGAATTCATTGATTAAAGGTCCAGCTGCAGCTCACATCCACTTGCTTGGTGGCTGAATAACTTGAACAAGTTACTTAGTTACTTAGCTTCTCTGATTTAGGATCTCTATCTAAAGCAGGGGTGAGCAATGGTGGAAAACCTCCATGTGGCGTTATTGTGAATTTTAAATAATTTAGTGCAGGCAGGGTGCTTAGGACAGAACCAGGCATGTGGGAAACCCTGCCAAACGTTAAACATTAGCTGTTTGTTTTCAGTATTAGCAAAATGACTATGGAGCTCTCTGTATGCTCTTCTGTTTAAATCTTTGCATAATTTCTCATCACTTATGAAATAAAGTGCAAGTGTATCTGTAGGATAACTTTCTGCAGTTGGAGGTTTTTTTTTAATAGTAACCTTTTATTTATTCATTTATTTTTATATTTATTTTCGGCTGTGTTGGGTCTTTTTTATTATTATTATTATTATTAATTTATTTATTTTTGCCGTACGCGGGCCTCTCACTGTTGTGGCCTCTCCCGTTGCGGAGCACAGGCTCCGGACGCGCAGGCTCAGTAGTTGTGGCTCACGGGCCCAGCCGCTCCGCGGCATGTGGGATCTTCCCAGACTGGGGCACGAACCTGCGTCCCCTGCATCGGCAGGCGGACTCTCAACCAGTGCGCCACCAGGGAAGCCCGGCTGTGTTGGGTCTTCGTTTCTGTGCGAGGGCTTTCTCTAGTTGCGACGAGCGGGGGCCACTCTTCATTGCAGTGCGCGGGCCTCTTCACTATGGCAACCTCTCTTGTTGCAGAGCACGGGCTCCAGACGCGCAGGCTCAGTAGTTGTGGTGCACGGGTCTAGTTGCTCCGCGGCGTGTGGGATCTTCCCAGACCAGAACTCGAACCCGTGTTCCCTGCATTAGCAGGCAGATTCTCAACCACTGCGCCACCAGGGAAGCCCCAGTTGGAGTTTTGATGCATATTATCCAGGTGCTTTCCTGGGGATTTGTTCCTAATCACACTGCAAGTGACAACTAATGGGTGTGCCTGTTTGCCCAGCAAGCTGACCTTCCTAGCATGTCGGTGCCATCAGACCGTGTCATAGCGCTGGGCTGTAAGATTCTTATCCAGATGAACCAGACACTGCCTATTCTTAATCTTGTTTAGATTGTTATAAATTCGGAAACAAAAACCTAATGAAAATTCTCATAGGAAGTTCGTAGACTCCACAAAGAATATGGGGAAATAGTGGATTGAAATGAAACTTTGAAACCAGCTTTTTTTTGGCCGTGCCACGAGGCTTGCAGGATCTTAGTTCCACGACTAGGGATTGAACCCCCTGCAATGGAAGCACAGAGTCCTAACCACTGTACCGCCAGGGAATTACCTGTAGCCAGCGTTTTTGCCACTTAAAAAAAATTGAAGTATTGTTGATTTACAATATCATATTAGGTTCAGGTTACAGCATAGTGATTCAGTATTTTTAGATTGTACTCCATTAAAAGTTAAAGTTATTACAAGATAATGGCTATAATTTCCTGTGCTGTACAATATATCCTTGTTCTTTGTCTAGTTTATACATAGACATCTCTTTTTTTTTTTTGTGGTACGTGGGCCTCTCACTGTTGTGGCCTCTCCCGTTGCGGAGCACAGGCTCCGGACGCGCAGGCTCAGCGGCCATGGCTCACGGGCCCAGCAGCTCTGCGGCATGCGGGATCTTCCTGGCCTGGGGCACGAACCCGTGTCCCCTGCATCGGCAGGTGGACTGTCAACCACTGCCCCACCAGGGAAGCCCCACAGACATCTCTTAATCCCATACCCCGATCTTGCCCCTCCCCTCTCTTCTCTCCCCACTGGTAACCACTAGGTCCCTAAATCTGTGAGTCTGTTTCTTTTTTGTTGTATTCACTAGTGTGTTTTATTTTTTAGATTCCACACATACATGATTACACACAGTATTTGTCTTTCTCTGTCTGACTTATTTCACTTAGCATAATATCCTCCTTGTCCATCCATATTGCTGCAAATGGCAAGATTTCATTCTTTTTTATAGCTTAGTAATATTCCATTGTGTATACATACCACATCTTTATCCATTGATCTGTTGATGGACACTTAGGTTGCTTCCGTATCTTGGCTATTGTAAATAATGCTGCTATGAACATTGGGGTGCACGTATTTTTTCAAATTAATGTTTTTGTTTTCTTTCCAAGAGTGGAATTGCTGGATCATATGGTAGTTCTATCTATCTATCTATCTATTTATTTAATTTGGCTGCGTCGGTCTTAGTTGCAGCACTTGGGATCTTTGTTGCAGCATGCGGGATCGTTCGTTGCGGTGCATAGGCTTCTCTCTAGTTGTGGCTCGAGGGCTCTAGAGTGCATGGGCTTAGTTGCCTGGTGGCATGTGGGATCTTAGTTCGCTGACCAGGGATTGAACCCACATTCCCTGCATTGGAAGGCAGCTTCTTAACCACTGGACCACCAGGGAAGTCCCTATTTTTAGTTTTTTGAGGGACCTCCATAGTGTCCTCCATAGTGGCTGCACCAATTTACATTCCCACCAACAGTGCAAGAGGGTTCCCTTTTCTCCACACCCTCTCCAGCATTTATTATTTGTAGGCTTTTTGATGATGGCCATTCTGACCAGTGTGAGGTGATATCTCATTGTGGTTTTGACTTGAATTTCTCTAATAATTAGTGTTGTTGAGCACCTTTACATGTGCCTGTTGGCCATCTGTATGTCTTCTTTGGAGAAATGTCTATTCAGGTCTTCACTTCCTTGGTTAATTTTATTCCTAGGCATTTTATTTTTTTTTGATGTGATTTTAAATGGGATTTATTTTTTACTTTCTCTTTCTGGTAGTTCATAATTAGTGTATAAAAAAGTAACAGATTTCTGTGCATTAATCTTGCATCC
This sequence comes from Kogia breviceps, assembly GCF_026419965.1. Taxonomy (NCBI): domain Eukaryota; kingdom Metazoa; phylum Chordata; class Mammalia; order Artiodactyla; family Physeteridae; genus Kogia; species Kogia breviceps. The sequence continues at coordinate 89,548,195 of NC_081324.1, read as the reverse complement.
TGCAACTTTGCTGAATTTGTTTAAGAGAAGATGTACTTTACAGCCATCAGATTGATTTTTGTTGTCTTGGGCCTAGGTGAAATGACAATGGATACCATCTTGGCTCGATTGAAACTCCTGAATCCAGATGACCTTAGAGAAGAAATTATCAAAGCTGGATTGAAATGTGGACCCATTACATCAACCACAAGGTTTATTTTTGAGAAGAAGTTGGCTCAGGCTTTATTAGCGCACAGTACGCTGCCTTCCCACCCTCCCGACCACGCCGCTGCAAGTGCCCCAGCCCTGGGCCAGGACACGCAAAGGGTTGTGAAGTCTGCGGTAGGGAGCCCGGCTGAGCGGGTCAGCTTTTCTGAAGACAGAGATTTTGGTTATAGTGTGGGCTTGAATCCTCCGGAGGAAGATGCCGTGACGTCTGAGACCTGCTCAGTGCCTTTCAGTGCCTTGGCCGGGGTCGACAGCCACAAAGCCATGCTGCGAGCCTCTGCAGAGCCGCCTCTGTACTATGGGGTGTGCCCAGCGTACGAGGATGCCCCGGCGAGAAATGGTAATGTGACCAGCGCCGTGGTTCTTAGACAGGTGGTGCGTGGACAGCAGGGGGAGAGGGGTTTTGAAAATCACAGACTACAGAGGAGAAGAAAGAAGACTTTAATCACCATAATCTCATCACTCCAAATTAACCATTGTTAGCTTTTTTTTTTTTTTTGCGGTACGCGGCCCTCTCACTGCCGTGGCCTCTCCCGTTGCGGAGCACAGGCTCCGGACGCGCAGGCTCAGCGGCCACGGCTCACGGGCCCAGCCGCTCCGTGGCACGTGGGATCCTCCCGGACCGGGGCTCGAACCCGCGTCCCCTGCATCGGCAGGCGGACTCTCCACCACTGCGCCACCAGGGAAGCCCTATAATGTATACATTTTATGTACAGTCTATAAAGTAAAAGTGAAATTTCTTCCTCCCCACCGAATCTTACTCTGTAGAAGTAACCACTTAATAAGTACTTTTGTGTATCATTCCTGACCCTACTTACTATGTTTTATTCGTATATATAAATTTACATTATTTTTATTTTTAATATATTTTAATTTAAATTTGAGAAAAAATATATCTGTATGTATGTAAATTGTTTTTATTTTTATAAAATGGGTAAGTATAAGTGTCTGGTCAAAAGGTATATGCATTTTTAAAACTTTGAGGGCTACTGCCCTCCAAAAGGTGTTACCATTCGCTGTGGATGAGAGAGTAACTTTTCCAGTCTCTCTACTGTGCAATATGGAATGTACATTTTTATCTATCTAAAAACAGAAAACGGGCATCTTGTTTCTGTTCCATCAGCCATACTGCATGTTATTAAACTTCCTTTTTGTCTTTCAAATAAGGGAAATTTCTATCTTGTTTTAGGTCTGTTACCTTTTTTTTTTTTTTCCTTGTGTGTTTCATTCCTGTGACTCATTTATTTTGTAACTGGAAGTTTGTGCCTCTTAATTTCCCTCAACTTTTCCATTAATCCACCCACCCACCTCTGGCAACCATTTGTTTGTTTTGTGTATCTGTTACTCAGTTTCTGTTTTGTTTGTTCCTTTGTTTTGTTTTTTAGATTCCACATAAGTGAAATCATATGGTATTTATCTTTCTCTGTCTTAACTTATTTCACTTAGCATAATACCCTCCTTGTCCATCCATATTGCTGCAAATGGCAAGATTTCATTTTTTTTTAAGGCTGAGTAGTATTCTTGTGTGTGTGTGTGTGTGTGTGTGTGTGTGTGTCTGAGTCTGTGTGTGTACACACATATATATACATACCACATTTTCTTTATCCATTTATCCATCGATGGACACTTAGGTTGCTTCCAAATCTTGGCTATTGTGTTGTAGATAATGCTGCTGTGAACATTGGGGTGCATGTATCTTTTTGAATAAGCATTTTTGTTTTCTTCAGATAAATACCCAGAAGCGGAATTGCTGGATTACATGGCGGTTCTATTTTAGCTTTTTGAGGACCCTCCGTACTGTTCTCCACAGCGGCTGCACCAGTTTACATTCCCAGCAACAGTTTAGGAGGGTTTGCTTTTCTCCGCACCCTCGTCAACACTTGCTGTTTGTTGTCAGTTACTTTATTTACATGGGTGTCGTCTATTTGTATTTATTTGATGCTTTGCTTGGTCATGTCTATTGACTTTTTTTTTAAATAAGTAAATAAATTTATTTATTTACTTATTTATTTTTGGCTGCATTCGGTCTTCGTTGCTGCACGCGGGCTTTCTCTAGTTGGGGCGAGCAGGGGGCTACTCTTCGTTGCGGTGCGCGGGCTTCTCATTGCGGTGGCTTCTCTTGTTGTGAAGCACGGGCTCTAGGCACGTGGGCTCAGTAGTTGCGGCTCGCGGGCTCTAGAGCCCAGGCTCAGTAGTGGTGGCGCACGGGCTTAGTTGCCCCACGGCCTGTGGGATCTTAGTTCCCAGACCAGGGAGCAAACCCACATCCCCTGCATTGGAAGGCTGATTCTTAACCACTGGACCCCCAAGGAAGCCCCTAGTCATAGTTTTTTACTTACTTTTAAAAATTATTTTTATTTAGATCGTTGGTCCATAAATTTTATTTTTTAGTATGGAATAGTATCCTTGGATATAAGAACTACATATATAGGTACAAAATATGTATCATTTATATCCATGTACATACATATGATCAAACTTATTGTGTTCTTTTCACTAAAGCCTTTTTTCTTGAAGGTTAAAAATCTGAAATATTAATAAGAGAAAAATCAGACCACTGGCTAACAGTCGTTAGTTACCAAACCCAGGGCTTCAAGTGTGAATTAAGTGACGGTGGCTGCAGTGACTCATCTCTGCTTTTCCCGCACAGAAAGGATTCATGTTTATGAAGACAAGAAGGAAGCCTTGCAAGCTGTCAAAATGATCAAAGGCTCCCGATTTAAGGCTTTTACAAGCAGAGAAGATGCAGAGAAATTTGCTAGAGGAACTTGTGACTATTTCCCTTCTCCAAGCAAAACCTCTTCACCACTTTCTCCTGTGAAAACGGTGCCGCTCTTTAGCAGTGGTGGGTTAAAAGGTGAATTATCTAGCAGTTCGCATCTGGCATTACTGTCAGATTTACTCCTGGGTATTTTGTTCCCTCTTTCTCTCCACCTTTGAGAGCAGACCGGTTTGCTGGGAACAGAGAGCTGAGGCCCAGGCCATGGAGCGACTGGAGGAGGGTGGGTCAGTAGGCTGGTCTGGATGGAGGTGACAGGGGCCAAGTGGGTCAGGCAGCTGCTGAGGGGACCGTGGGAGAAGCCGCAAAAGGGCCTCCGTCGCCTTCTGTTCTGTCCCCTTTGTCACACTCTTGCTCCCTGCGGCCTGTTGGGTTCAGGGCCTTTTTAGGTGCTGAGACCTTTCTTCTTCCTCCGCTGAAGCTACACCTCCTTCTAGGGCTGTGGCACCTGCTTGGCTGCAGACGGTTCTGCGGTAGCTGAACTGTCCAGCCAGAAAGCTGGCCAGCGCCACTCCCAGCTCAGGTCCAGGGTCTTGTGAGGGGCCTTTGCTGTCAGCATCGTACAAAACCCCGGCATCCCAGCCTCGTCTGGTCCCCTGTGCTCTGTGGGCTCACGACTGCTCTGCTCCCCAGGCTGGCCAGGCTTCCCGAGGATGCGCCTCTCCTTGCAGATAGTTGGCCTTGGATCGAGAGTCTGTGTGCCGCCTTACGGAGGCCAGAGTGATTTGGGGCGCTTAGAGGCCCCTCACACTTGGTGAGGGTTCCTCAAGATAGCCTTCCTACCTCCGCAGGTGTCGTGATTCAGCCAGCAAAATCCCTCTTGGCTCCCTGCCTTTCTGGGGATGCTCCTGGCTCTTGGAAGGTCCCTTGCGAGCGTGGGTGGTATCTTGGCCACGTGCCCTCCCACTCCTCCCTCGCCTTCTCCACAGAGCATTTCCCTCCCTGCTGTGGGCTGGGACACACGTCCGCCTGCCGTGGATCATCTTGTTTCTTACTTTTCACTACAAGGAGATTGTCAGCCTCTGTGGGAAAGATTTTTCTTGCCCTCAGTGAAGCGCATAGTGGATGATGAGAAAATGTGAACTTAAATGTTCTTAAATTCTGTCTCTTAACAGACGGGTTGTACTTGTCTGATTCAGAAACAGCAAGCAAAGAGCGAGCAAACAGTTATAAAAGTCCCCGTACGCAAGATCTCACTGCCAAACTTCGGAAAGCCGTGGAGAAGGGAGAGGAAGACACCTTTTCCGACCTCATCTGGAGTAATCCCCGGTACCTGATTGGTTCGGGGGACAACCCGACCATCGTACAGGTAAGCCTGCTTCCAGCATCATCAGCATGAAGACTGTGGTGATGCCAGTGAAGCCCCAAATCTGTGGTTTTGTTCCAGGAAGGATGTCGGTACAATGTCATGCATGTTGCTGCCAAAGAGAACCAGGCTGCCCTGTGCCAGCTGACCCTGGAGACGCTGGAGAACCCCGAGTTTATGCGGCTCATGTACCCGGACGACGAGCCGCATATGCTGGAGAAACGCATCTGCTACGTGGTGGACCTGTACCTCAACACCCCTGACAGAGCGGTGCGCCTCGTAGCCGGGCTCAGGGCGGAAACAGTGTTTGGGTGTTTGTTTACCGCGTCCCTGCACCGCGTCAGCTCAGAGGAGATGGGCGGTTGTTGAGGTCAGAGAGCTCAGAAAGATACGGTTGGACCCAGACCCGCTCACGTGAGAAGTGCAGCCCGCTGGCTGGCGCGCCGGGGTCCCAGCTGGGGTGGAGCCGTCCCCAGGACACGTCCCTCCTGGCCTTTGTTCAGAGAGTCCCGAGCTGATAGGAGGGTGGCCGTGTGCCACAAAGCTAAAGGGAGAAGAACGTAGAAAGGTTTTGGTGCCTTGTAGTCTAGTGTCCTAGATATGTCTTTCTTTAAATTTTTATTTCATTTATTTATTAATTTGTTTTGGCCGTGTCAGGTCTTAGTTGTGGCATGTGGGATCTTTCGTTGTGGCACCCGAGCTTCTCTCTAGTTGTGGCGTTGGGTTTTTCTCTCTCTAGTTAAGACGTGTGGGCTCAGTAGCTGCGGCACTCGGGATTAGTTGCCCCGCGGCACGTGGGATCTTAGCTCCCTGACCAGGGATCGAACCCACGTGCCCTGCATTGCAAGGCGAATTCTTTACCCCTGGACAACCAGGGAAGTCCCAGTGGGGAGGTGGTGCACAAGGCTTAAGTGAGGATTCTTGACGCGGAAGAGTTTTTACATATTTATATGAGGGAAAACCCAGGGATGGCTGAGAACCAAGGATTGTTTCTGAGAGAAACCTAGGGCTTTGAGAAGTCGTGGCAGGCAGGAGAGGGAATAGAAAAGGCTGCTGGGTTACTTCGTAGCATACTGAGTGTGATACATTGAGCCCCGAACTGCAAGTAAGAATAACTTCTCAATTAACACGCAAGGAAAGGGGGAATGGAGATAAATTTGGCCATGCTAGCAAAATTAAAGAAGGGCATGAAAGAGAAGACGGTGGTTACATGAAAGCAATAGTAAGTGCGAAGTAGGGCAGAGGAACAAAATCACAGTGGGTGAGACTAAAAAACGTGGACAAAATAAGGCGGCGTGGCAGCTTAGTCGGGAAGCGTAGCTCCCGCACGTGGTGCGGAACGTGTGCCCCGTGGGAAGTACTGTCTTCTCTTCGTGCCTGTGCAGCGCTCGCTGACAACACGCATCTGTGGATCCACAGAGACCGCTGAATAAATTCTTGCAACTAGATGTTACAGGTCACATCCCCTGCCCATGAGGCGCTAAGAGTAGGAATCGCTTCAAGCGCCTGGACTGTGTAGCAAGGCTGGGGGCTCCCCAGAGGGTGTGGTGTGCGGAAAAGCCGAGTCGCCGGGCGTGGCGGGAGGGCCCACAGGCGGCCGCTGGCGGCTACACGGGAACGGGGCAGAGGCTGGGGTCACGTTGGCGGGGCTTGGAGCAGGTTAGAGAAGGACGTTGTGTGCGTGAGGGAGGGGTGGCCAGAAGGAAAGCAGGGGTGCGGGGGGCACGTTGCGGCCTGATGTCCTGAACACCGAGTGGACGCGGCCGACCCGATACGCAGTGGCCCTGGCCCCGTGGGGCTGCCCGGGAGCTGCGCTGATGCCGGAGCCTGGGCTGCAGGGCTGGAGGCGACCCAGGTAGCCCGTGGACCAGGAAGCGCCCGACTGGAGCAAAGCTCTGCTTGTTCTTCCGTGCCATCTGCAGCTGTGGAAGGCCGGCTGGGGGTGCTGGCAGGGCCCGGGTGGCCTGCGGAGCCCCAGCAGCTGACTGTGTGGGGGAGAGGGAGTGGTGGTGGCGGCCGTGTGTTGAGGTGGCGAGAGGCCCCTAGAAGGCGCGGAGCGGGGGCCGGAGCCGGCCTGAGGGCGTTCGCTTGCACAAGGCCCGGGGTCACCTAGTGGGGGGCGGGGGCTGGAGCTGGGAGTGTGGGCACCGGCAGCAGGGCCCCTGGGATCCCAGGGAGCTGGGGGAGAAGCTCTGGGGATACAGCGTGGCGTCCGGAGGGAGGGGCCTGAGGGCTGGAACGTGCGGTGGCCGCAGGTGGACCTGAGTGGGTTCTGTTTGGGATGTGCTGCCTCTGAGCCTGAGGCTGTCCAGGTGCCAGAGGTGGTGGCTCCACCGCTCAGGGGGCCTGCTGGTCTGCACTGAAAAACCTCGTGAAGTCCGGAGGGGACAGTTTCGTCTGCTGCAGTATTAGCGACTAGAGAAAGTTCTGAGCGCAGAGACCAGATCGTGGTCTTTGCTTCATCTGGGTGTTGTCTTCATCTGTTCACTTTGCTTTTTGAACATTGATTTTAAGACATTGTACAGGGCCCTGAGTTGTGAAAGCTGCCGTTTGCTGAGCAGGGGTTGCAGCCCGGCTCTGTTGTAAGCTCCCCACAGGCACTGGACGCGCAGGCACTGGGATGCTGTGCTGGGCTCACGCCCGGGCGTAAAGTGGGGGCGTGCTAGCATGCCAGCTGCTTTTCAGTTATAAAAGCACCGTCTTTTCATAGTCTTTTAGTTTTGAGCGTTTTTTGTTTGTTTTACTAAATACCTATTTTTACCTTAAGGCAACCTTATGAAACAAAAAAGTGTGTATAAGAAGTAAGCGTTCTTCCTTTTCACCTCTCTCAGGGCTACGACACACCGTTGCATTTTGCTTGTAAGTTTGGAAACGCGGATGTGGTCAATGTGCTCTCTTCACACCCTCTGATTGTAAAAAACCTGAGAAATAAATATGATAAAACACCTGAAGATGTAAGTACCTATTAAAATGCTATTACTACATAGTGTTAGAAATGAAAATACATACAATTACAGTCTGCGATCACAGCCATTGTGACGACTCAGGTAACTGTGTGACTGCGTTTGCCTTGTGGCACATCTTAGAACCCTAATTGTTGAGCAAGGTGTACTCTTGCTTGTACAGATGCCTCTGTAAAGCCAGGAGGGAGTGAACTGCCTCAGTTTGCTGATTTTATTTTTGTGAAACTGGGGGTCACGTTCTCAACAGCTCACTGTCTTTTGTCAAGTTCCCTCTGTGAGTACTTGAGCTGACCAGGGTCAGAGAGCACAGAGGACGCGGTGGTCATGCTGCTGATGGTGCTGGTGAGGCTGCTGGTGACTGGTGGACGCATGGTGGAGGTGCTGAGGACGCTGCTGCTGAAAGTAGCCCACGTGTGTTGAGCTCAGTGTGCCCCAGGCGCTGTCCTGAGCGCCTCCCCGGTATTCTCACCTGGCCCATACAAGCCTTAGCAAACAAGCCTTGTCGTGATCTGTCAGCAGTTGAGCACATGTGCCCTAGAGAGCAGAGGTGCCTCTGTGCAGTGAGGTGGAGAGGAGAGCGGGCCTGAAAAGACCTGGAAGATGGTTAATTTGTACCAGGCACTGGAGTTGTGAGCTGGCCTGGACCTGCCAGCCCTTTGGAAGTAGAATCTGTAAGGTCCTGTTCTGGCAGTGACACTTTCTCTGTACTTGCTAGGATTATGTAAGTCGTGCCCACTGCTGCAGAAAGTTTAGAATACACATAAAAAGGATAAAATTTACCGGACAATTCCGCAACTCAGAAATTACCGTTATTGTGCATAAATCTGACTCAACTTTTTGTGTGCATGTGTATGTATATTTTCTCAATATAAAGTGCTATTTGGTAACACGTTTTTAAAGCGTTGGACGTCTCTCACAATCAGTTACAGAATGTAAAAGAAAATACTTGCACTACTTGAAGGGTCCACTGTACGGTTGTAGTTTGTTTCTGTCACAGGCTGGCAGGAGGTGGTAATTTTGTGGTTCCTTCCTTCTTATTTTAAGGTTATTGGTTCTTTTGTGTTTTTTTAATTGTTTGTAGCTAAAATGTTCACAGTTCTCTAATGGCTGAGAACATGGATTCCTGTAGTCGCAAGAATAAAACTTGTGTTCGTGTTAGATGGGAGTTGTATGTCAACCCAGCCAAACCATAGCAGACAGGCTCCTAGCTAGTGAGGTGCCCAGACCGGAGGTGCAGGCGTGTCTGCATCTCTGCTCTGACTTGATGGTGCACCTTAAGATTTCCTTTCCTTGCAGAAAATTAGGAAATGTAGAGCGGCATGAAGAAAGAAGATAAAATTCACCTGTAATCTCAGAGTTTGTTCTTCTTTGTCCTGGCCGCTCAGAGCCTTTACAAGACGAGGAAGAGGGTTACACTCTTCAACACATATTTTTTATCGTGGGCTTTATAAATACTCAGCATTAGGATACTGTCCTTGTTTCTTTGACTTTAAAACTTGCCTTTATGAAATCATTTTAATGATAAGAAGATGTGATAAATCAGATTTAGAGTGTTCATGTACTCTGGTTTTTTAAAATAGGTTATTTGTGAAAGAAGCAAAAATAAATCTGTGGAACTGAAGGAGCGGATTAGAGACTATTTAAAGGGTAAGTGGGGGGCGGGCGCCCGAGGTGCGGCCCACAGTGGGGAAGTCCTGGGCGGCGTCTAGGCCGGGCCTTGCGTGCAGGAGTGAAGCGGGGGGCTGCTGGGACCCTCCGAGTTACCCTGTGTTGCACCTCCCGTTGCTGGGCGACCGAGTTGTCTGTCATTTGGCTGTTGCTCATGGCCTTGCCCCTCGACCTCCGCGGCCCTCTTCCTCGGGCACAGCCTGCGGGGCGGCGGGGAGGTGGGAGCGGCCTGCCTGGAGCCCCTCGGCTAGCCGGGCCCCCGCCCCTGCGGCCTCGCCGCCCCGGGTCGCCGCGCTCCAGGCCAAGGGCCTTTCACACCGTGGCCTGTGGGGCAGCGCTTCCCACTCGGCTTTCGGGGCCTCGCGCCTCTGGACCCGAGCTCCGGCTCGCCGGCCGCAGGGGCGCGAAGGCAGCCAGGGGCGGGAGGCCTTTCCCAGCTCTTCTTCTGCCTTGTTTCCGGGCACTTGGAGGAGTCGGTCTCGCTCGCTGGATGGCCTCGCCACGGATGCTCGAGGCTCTTTGGCCTCCCGTTTGCCCGTCCTTACTTCTCTCTCGGCTGCCATTCCTACCCGACAGCCCCGGTCTCCGTTTAGTGCGGGGGTCGGCCAGGCCTGCGGCGGCGCCCGGCGGCCTCCACTGTCGCTCGCCCGGTGTCTCAGGGCCTCTCCTGCCGCCACGTCCCTGTGGCCTCGCTCCCTCTCTTCTTTCCAGGTTGTGTTTCTAGGTCTGTTTGGAGACGGGTGTTCATGGTACAAAACTGTAACGTACGAAACAGAAGAGCGAGCTTGGGGGGCGGGGCAAAACGTGTTTCCTTGTGATGCTCCTCCAGCTCGGCTTCCGGCCTCCGCTGCTCTGCTGCACAGGGCCGGCCTCGGAAGAGCCTGGGGGTGAGCAGGTGTTTGCCGCCCCGCCCCCACCTCCTTCCTTTTACTTCCCACAGAGGAAGAGCGCGGGGCTCCTTATGTGCAGGAGTCCGGCGTGGACTGGCCTCTTGCCCGGGTCCTTTGGCTCCGGAGCTGTGGCGGCCTTTTTATTTGCTGCTAGCATCGCTGACTCGCGTGCAGAGCCCGTGGGGTAACAGCTGCGCTGTTTCTCAGGCTGGTTCCCAGGTGCCTGACGTCCCCTGGCTGCGGGGCTGTCCCCGCAAATGGTCCAGCCCTGCTGTGTTTCCTCTCCCAGGTCACTACTACGTGCCCCTCCTGAGGGCAGAGGACACGTCTTCTCCCGTGATCGGGGAGCTGTGGTCTTCAGACCACATGGGCGAGGTCTCTCACATCGGCCACAGTGGAGGTGGCCCCAGAGACCCCATTCTGACCCTGCGAGCCTTTGCCGGGCCCCTGAGTCCGTCCAAGGTGAGCGTCTGTGTACAAAGCTTCTGGAACAGCTCCCGGCCATCCCACCACAATGCTGCTCATTCCAGCCCTTTGCTTTGTGCTCGGTCCTGGGGACCAGGACCCCAGGGAGTTGTCAGTGAGGCTTCAGAACTTCCCTGGAGAAACAAGTGTCTTGACCCGGTTCTTTCTTTCTTTCTTTTTTAACATTCATTTATTTATTTTAAAATTTATTATTTTTATTTTATTTTTGGCTGTGTTGGATTGTCGTTGCTGCACGTGGGCTTTCTCTAGTTGTGGGTTGCGGTGGGTTCTCTTGCTGTGGAGCACGGGCTCTAGAGTGCAGGCTCAGTAGTTGTGGCGCACGGGCCTGGTTGCTCCGCGGCACGTGGGGTCTTCCCGCACCAGGGCTCGAACCCGTGTCCCCTGCCTTGGCAGGCGGATTCCTAACCACTGTGCCACCAGGGAAGCCTGACCGTGTTTTTATTAGCCAGGGCGGGTATGTGATGAGCCGTCCTTCCGAGAAGCGAGGTTTACCTGGGCTAACGCTCCTCACACCAGCGTCACCTGACTCCCCTCCCCCAAGTGTCCATGGCCCTTTGCACACCGTATTGCCCAGGTGGCTAGGCTGTCCATTCCAGGGTCCTTGGATTTGTACTGTCACTAGGAAACTTCCATTTGCAAACTTGGGTGTTCACCTTCCAGACTGAGGTACTTAATACACTGACCTGTATATAATCTTTCCTCTTAAAAGAAAGTTGTAACTATTGATAGTTAGTTCACTGAAACTATAAAAATGTTAGGATTAGATTCAGCTGCATGAAATACCAAAAGCACAAATATTTATTTTCCTGTCGTGTGATGGGAAGGTGACGCAAGGCCCTCGGGGTGACAGCGCTGCAGTGTCTCCCTCGGGGCCTCCTGGGGCAGCTCTGACCCTCAGCCCAGCCCAGGCCTTGCCAGGGTCCCTCCTGGCCTCACCGGGACGCAGCCACGGCCCCTTAGCTCCAGGGTATATGGGCATGTTGCCCACGCTGGGTTGGTGGGGGAGGGCTGCCTGGTGACGCGGGTGCCTAGCGCAGCTCAAACACACTTCTGTCCTAGGCGGAAGACTTTCGCCGACTTTGGAAAACCCCTCCTCGAGAGAAAGCGGGCTTCTTCCACAGCGTCAGGAAGTCTGATCCGGAGAGAGGCATCGAGAGAGTGGGAAGGTACTTAAAGGGCACGAGGTGACAGAGGGCCGAGTGCTGGTGTCGCCTCGTGCGCTGTGCCCTCGTGTGCTGCCTGGGGCTTGCAAAACAGTAGTCCCCAGAAAGCGTTGACTGGAGACTTTTAAGGCCTTTGCACTTAGGGTCTAATTCCTTGCGAACGTGCCCCCTGCAGCTAGTGCAGCAAAAGTCTCCGTTAAAACAATCCCTCCCGGGGGTGGGGTGGGCGAGGGGCCATGCCAGTGTGTGGGAGAAGGTGCCGCACGGCCAAGGAGACGTCAAACACAAGGTGGGGCGTGGCCAGAAGCCCCTCGTGGAAGAAGCCCCTGAAAAGTGTGTTTTCCACACTTAAGAAGCTAATTTACAGTGTGAGCAAATAAAGCTTAATTGAATCATTTTAGAACTTTTTCTCAAAATATGTGCCCAGCTTTAGGTTTATGACTTGAAAGTGAAAAAGGACCTCTAAATGTTCACGTCTGGCCCAAACCAGAATCACCTCTGACTTTGTACAGTTTTATGAGAACCGAAATGTCCTCTGTTAGTGGAGTTTTACCGTTTGCCCTTTTTTTGATGTCTCGTGAGTGTCGGTGTGAGCGGTGCACTTTGGCTGGGGTCTCCTTTCTCCCCGTGACCTTGGCTTGCTCGATAACGTGGTCTCGCCCCATGAGGGGGCGCTGCTTCCGGGAGTGGAGTGCACTAATTCAGCCCCAAATTTGGGATAAAACGCAATTGTAGCCAAGGTTGCAGGTGCCGTTTGGGCACTTCCAGTGTCAGATGGCCCTTTTCTGTTTAGTCAGTTCTGTGAGTTTTTCTTCTGGTCTCACAATTGGTTAATTTGCTTTATTCTTACAGGCAGCTGGCTCATGAGCTGGGGTATCCCTGGGTCGAATACTGGGACTTTCTGGGCTGTTTTGTTGATCTGTCTTCCCAGGAGGGCCTGCAAAAACTAGAAGAATATCTCACCCAGCAGGAAGTGGGCAAAAAGCCCCAACAAGACACGGGAGAAAATGCAGCCTGTCTGCAGGAGGATGCCTCAGCCCTCGGTAAGAACATGCAGTGCGTCTGTGGCGGGCGGGACTGGTAGCTCCTGTGGCCACATCCGTGGCAACTGGCCGGCTTCCTTCTCCTTTTCCTGCCTGTGAAGCGGAACAGCTGGGCCTGGAGCCTGGAATTCTGTCTGCGGGCTCCCGCTTGCCTTTCGCAAGGCATGTTGCAAGTGGTTTTGTGCCATGGAATCTGAGGAGGGAGGGGGCTTGGAAGGCGGGAGTGACTCGCCCCAGGGTTTGCGCCGTGCGGGGTGACACCCCACAGCCCCCGTCCGTACCGTCTCCCTCACAGGCCGCCACAGGAAGTGCAGCAGTTCCATCTCCGTGAGGGCGTTTCTAGATGAAGATGATGACATGAGCTTGGAAGAGATCAAAAACCGGCAAAACACAGCTCGAAACAACACCCAGCCCACGGTGGCTGCTTTTGGAGACTCGGGGTGTGACATCCTCCCCTTGGAGCGGAAGACAGACCTCACAGAAGCCTCAGCCCCGACCAGTCCCCGCAGAAGCAGAAACGGGTTTTGCAGCCCCCCGAGTGACGGCAAGGCCCTGGGTGGGAGGAGGCCGAGGGCCCTGAGTGGGGAGGAGGCCTTCCTGTCGCCTGTCTCCGGCCTGACTGCGAAGTTTGATCAACTGAACTTGCAGAATCTAGAAAGTAGCTTTTCTAAGACACCCAGTCCAACTGTGAAAACTAGAGATAAGAGAATCCTGACATCAAGAGTGAACACAGCAGAAAGTGACATGTTAGGACCTCTTGCTGCTGACGCACTCGGGAATGACCAAGGAAGGACAGAGCACGGAATGTCAGCTGCAATGGCTGACACGTGCCTGGACCCCGACAGTCCCACGCAAGAGGCCCGTCACGGTGGCAGTTCTGAGCCCTCAGGGGTCCCTGCCTCGAAGGAGCCCGTCCAGAGCCTCTTCCTTGTTGGGTATGAGTCGGGAAGCACACACACACGTCGAGGGGCGGTGGGCACGGGTGCCACCGCGTGATTCGCGGACAGTCCCCCCTACCCTGGCCTGCCTGGTGGGCACTTGTGGTTTCGTCTCCCTTGAGGGTCTGCGGCTCCTCGGGTGGCCTCCAGGCCGGTGGGAGGCGGCGGCCTCCTCGCTCACGTGTCCTTGCCGCCTGTGTGCCTCCCACAATCACTGAGCTGCCCTGTGGGTTTAGTTTGTTTTAGGAAGAAAGGTCATCCTGGGGTTGCCCGGCTGATGGCCTGTCCCACCCGCTCCATCATCCGGGAGGGGGTACGCAGAGTGCATCTTCCCAGCAGGGCCGGGGCCGGGGTCTCCTCCCAGCAGGCAGTGCGTCCCCCCGCTGCCTGGATCTCGGCCCGACCGCCGGAGCCTGCGGTGGCGGCGCTGGGCCCTCACACGCCTCTGTTGCCCTGCTGGTTCGGAAGGGGGCGGTGGTGCCGGATGCGTGTGTGGTCACGGCTGTTCTCCTTCTCTCGCGCCTTCTAGGGAAGAGCCGTCAAAACTGGATCGCGATGTTCTGGCGGCCCTGGACTGTGCGGACGTGGACCCTCACCAGTACCCGGCCCTGCACAGGTGGAGGAGTGCCGTGCTGCGCTACCCGCCCGCGGACAGACAGAGGTACCCGCGGCCCGGCGGACGGGGTCACCAGGTTCATGGGGGAGCTCACCGAGAGCAGGGCCAGACCCGCTCGCCGAGCTGACGGGGAGCCCCCCCGCCCCGTGGCCGGGGGTGGCAGAGCAGAAGGGGTGCTGCTGAGAGCTGAGGGGGGCGGGGCGGGGCGGCCAGGGTTCTGCTCCGGTCCCACGCCCCTCGGGCGGGACGCAGTAGGGTGAGCTTGCGGTCACGTGGGAGGCACCTCTTCCCGGAGCCCCAGTGGTCCCCGGGTCGGGGACCCAGCTCCGGTCTGTGGCCTCCGCTCTCCCCACCCCGTCCCGTCGTCCCTGCTGACCGCCCGTTCTCGGTTTCCTCAGCTGGCCCAGCCCCTCGCTGAAAGGGAAGGTGAAGTCTCAGCTGCTGGACGTCAGTGGCCCTCCTAGCGGCGGCAGCCCCGGGCGCTACAGCCCCGCTCGCAGGGGCCACCTCCACCGGACGGCGCGCCTGGCCCAGCTCGCCGCCTTGTAGGGCCCGTGCGTGCTGCTGGGGCTGTCAGCTTGTTCTTTGGGGGTTTTTTAAAAAAAGGAAAAAAGAAAGGTAACGTGTTTATTGCTAAAGTTTCACCCAAAGAAAGAATATATTCTGATCGATCTATCAATCCTCATTTCGAGGGTAAAAGAATTTTAGAAAATGCAGATGTCCTGTATAAAATGTAGCTTTCTGATATTTGGAGAGAAGTGGGTGAAAGCAAACTCAAGACGCAGATTCTCTGGAAACCGTCAATGTGGTGGCAACAGGCTCGTTAGCTGCCCCAGGTGCACAGGAGGGCGCCAGAGAGGCTGGGGTGCCCCGTGGGCCCCCGTCCCCCGACTGTAGCTGGGCTCACTTCAGCTCTGTTCCTAAAACACAGGCGACTTCTGTGCCTCTTCCTTTGCTGGGGAGGGTCTTTGACTTCCTGGTTCGTGACAGAAAAGCCTCTCTGCTTTGCTGGTCAGCCCCGCTGGTTAGGCAGTGGCGAGGTGGACATCCAGGAGTGAATGAGCCTTCAACGTGCTGGAGACTTGCAGCGACACTTACAAGTTGAGTCATTTAAATGAGTGACCAGAGGATGAAACTAGCTTTTCTCTTGGAAAAAAATCAAGCCGTTGGGAGTCATGCAAATAAGTCACACACAGCTCCCTCACCAGCAGTCACTGGAAGGTGTTTTCTTTTTCACCAGCACTTGACCTTTCACAGTGCACCTTATTTAGCTGTCAGTGCAGTGGTAATAAACTAATCTGAAAGTCACTGCCTAGTTTCGAAATGTACCCCATTTTTTAGAACGCATTTCAGTTGGATTTGCGTTTTGAAAGAGCACTGCGTGTTGGTACAGAAAAGCAAGCTTTACTTTGGAGGACGTATCTGATCCCAGCTCCTTTAGAGCAGTCTGTCGTCCCTCCCCCTCGGCCGGACCTGCTGTAGGGTCTGTGCGCACAGAGCTTTCTGTGCCCCGACGCTGCAGCCGAGCTGAGGGCTGTGTCTCTGGGTGTCACCACCGAGTGCTCACAGCGGTGTTCTGGGGACACTGCCAGTGTTTGATCCAAGATGAAAACTTACAACGATTCTGCGGAGTTCAGTGCCTTTTGTAAATCACTTTTGGTTTTCCTGAACTTACTTTTTGAGAATATACAGTGATAGGAAGTAGATGTGAGATTTTTTTATTTGTAAATATTCTGAATTTAAATTTATGTAAAAAAAAACAAAACCAAAAACATTTCTTTCACACGATAACGAGAGACAGGTCAGGAATACTGGAACCAAGATTTGGATTTTAAAATTCAAAAGGCAGGGTGTTTTCACTTGTGTAGTAGTCAACTTAAGTATAAGACAGAAAAATACATTCTGTTCTAAAAACCAAATGGCGCTTTTTTTTTTTTGCGGTACGCGGGCCTCTCACTGTTGTGGCCTCTCCCATTGCGGAGCACGGGCTCCGGACGCGCAGGCGCAGCGGCCACGGCTCACGGGCCCAGCCGCTCCGCGGCACGTGGGATCCTCCCGGACCGGGGCACGAACCCGCGTGCCCTGCATCGGCAGGCGGACTCTCAACCGCTGCACCACCAGGGAGGCCCCAAATGGCATTTTAAAAAGACATCTCTATTCTCAAAGAAATCAGAACACAGATGTAGTCACAGTGATGACCTGTTTTCTCTATAAAGTTTGACCGTGCCGTCCTATATAGTTTTGTAAATATTCAGACGGAAGTTAAAGTGATTTGCCCTTTTGCAGACTGCTGCTCCTGTTTTCTGAAGTCTAGGTCTTTGACGATTTCTCCATTTGTTTGTATAAGTTGGCCCTGGTTCCACTGAATGCATCGTCACGTGTCCTGTGGTGATTGTCTTTTTAAAACTACTTAATGAAATAAATTATTTTTAAAACCACGTGGTAATCATTCTGAAGACCTCTCTCACCTGTGCCCAGGCAAAGTGTCCTTTTTAGCAAAAGTTTAAGCGGTGTTTTGGTTAAACAGAACATTAATCTGAGAGTGGTTTATTTGCTGTTTGGGGCCCTTTCCTTCCTAACACCGTTGTGAAACACCTTGGCATCAGTTAACTACTGGATATTTTATAACTGCCCTGGGAAACGGGGAGCCTTTTTCTGTGACGTTGACAGTGTGCAGTTTCTTCAGCTGGGAAGAGGTGACAGGAACCCTGTGATGCAGGGGGCGGCGGCTAAGGTGCCACGGGCTGCAGTGCAGGTGGCTCCGGAAGGTTCCCCGCTCCTGGATCCAGATGGACCCTCTGGGATAGTTTTTGGATGTTTCCAGAGGCCTTCGCAGCTCAGAGGGCACAGCTGTGGGGTGAGTGCCTCGTCAGGTGTCCTCAGCCGGGTTTGCCCCCCAGGCTGCTGGAACCGCGCAGGTCTGTGCACGCGTGCGCGAGGCCGGCAGGGAGGGGTCTCTGCTTATACGTGCCCTCGGGCTCCTTCCTCAACCATCATCTCAAAAGAAACTGTTGTGGAACAAACAGCAACACAGTCAGCAGGAACCACTACTGTTCCCACTGCTGTCAGTTCAGGATCCCTCCTGTTACACGGGCTCTTGAGGTGGTTTTCCATCTTGGTCAAACTTAGGATGACGTTCCCGATGTTTCAGAAGTTCTCGGTCATCTGTCCTACCTTGGGGCGGTCTCCAGTGCGACCTCCCTGGGCCCCTGTAACTAACTGACCCCGTCTGAACACCACTGTCCTGCTCCTGGGCTCCTTTCCTGTTTCTAAAATGCCCTGCTTCTCAAAGGTCAAGTGTAAAGGGTGGACACGCCACGGAAAAGCCAGGTCTGCAGACAGGACAGCAGGGTGGCCGCGCAAGCCCGAGGGTCCAGGGGCCCAGGGCTCAGCTGCGGGGCCTCACGGTGCCCAAGGCCAGACACCTGGTGCCGCCTCTGGCTTTTCTGGTCCCAGACGTTAGCACAGCCCCTGGATAACTTGTCTGAACTACTTTGACATAATGGTGTGTGCTTTTTGCTGCTTTTACTTACCAAGCTCACTGTCCTGGGTCAGGGCCTCTCACTGAGGCCCCTGGTGGGCAGACACCCTGCAAAACTGTCAGCCCAGGGTGCACAAAATACTAGGGAAAAAAGAGCTTTCTGCTGAAACTATCTCAGCAAGTTTGGGGCTGCTGTCTGTCGTGCTGCACAGGCTTCCTGTTTCCTTTAAAACATTCACAATTAGTACTTTGAGAAACCAGTAAAACAATTTCATTTTGTAGTTATTTCCACAACGGACAGAAATGGATCGAACATCCCAATTAGTTGCACTGACTGCAAAAAATGTTCATAACCACTTCATAGAAATTGTACTTTCTCCTAAATAAATGGAGATTTGGGATGGACGCACTGTATCTAAATATTTTAATCCACAAGCATAAAAGGTTAACAGCCACAGGCAAACAAGGACTGAACTGTCAGCCAGACACTTTATTGAAACAGGGCCCCTCCTGGCCCGTCACTGCCCGGCCCCTCCCACGAGACCAGCAGGTCGAAGTCACTTCCCTCACCTGCCAAGGTGCCCCTCCTCTGTGTCCAGAAAGGCCTAGCAACACACGTGAGTTCAGGTCCAACAGCGTCAGGGCTGTGTGACTCGGGAGTGACAAATGGGTTTTCAAAGCAAGAACCAGATGAGGAAAATCTTCAATCGATAAAAACTTAAGTGACAAAGAGTCCTAGGAAATGAAAAGAGCGTGAGCAGCAAAGTGAGTTCCGAACGGAAGAAGCACTGGCGCCCTCGGCCTCCCGCCTGACGGGCTCTGCTGACGGACGGCTCGCTGCGGTGTCTGCCGCGGTCCCCGCGGGGGCGGCATCTGGGGGCCTCGTCCAGTCCCTGAAACAGGCCTGCTTAGACCCCACAGGCTCATCCTGGTGGACGAGAGTGAGGCAGAGACACTGCGAGGGACGAAGCTGATCTGACCTGAGTGCTTCCCTTCTCCATCCTGGGCCAGCAGCTCAGCGCCGCAGCGCGCATCCTTCTCTCTGGCTGCCGTGCCCTGGAGCCCCGGAGCCCCGGAGCCCTGAGGGGCTGGCCCCGCGGCGGCCGCTGGGGGAGCAGGGGAGGAGCCCGCGGTCTCGGTGGCACCCACACCAGGCCGGCAGGGGGCTGAGGAGGAGAGCGGGGCCTTGAGGCGGCCCTCAGGAGCGGGAGATCTTGTCAGGAGGCATGAACCCCGTGTCCCCGAGGGTCCTGAGAGCCACTCGGCCATCTGGCCGGACTACCAGGTGGGTGATGCTGCCGTTGTTGAGGGAAAGGCGGAGCCAGCCTTCTGGAGGGAACTGCAGCGCCCTGGAGAAGAGAGCACGGGCTAGGAAGGGGCGATGACGAGGCCTCAGGAGACTTCCCTGGGGCTGGGGCCGACACCTGCAAGTCCCTCCCATTTTCAAGCAGGGCTTTCTCAGAGCAAGGAGCTGTCGGGCGGATGCCAACCCATCAATCAAACAAGGGGGGGGGGTGACAGCCCAGGCCCTCTGGGACGGGGGATCAAGCCAACTCAAGGCTTGCACGTGGGTCCCAAACACACTAGTTAACGAATGCCTGCAACCGAATTTGTTCTTCCAGTGTCACCGAAAGGGGACGGGGGGCAGCCGGACGGTGCAGCAGGGGCAACCCACAACCCTGGAGCATTTCCACGCTCTTAACGCTTCTTAGGCACAGTTAGTATTTGCTGAAGCGCAGGAGGACTACGGCCTCCCTCCGAGCCACTGGACCCCTTTACGCCCCAGGACACTGGGGCGGGCGAGCGGCACCCCTGCGGCTCGCCGTCCACTGGCGCTCCCCCTGTGGAGCGCTGTGCCGACTCGAAGGATTAACTACCGCGTGCTGCTTTGACAAGGCTCGGTGTCATCCTCACCGCTCTCAAAACTGCCCTAAGTTAGGGAGCAGAGCGCCCTCACGTGTCCCGGGGGCACAGGCCGCTCCCGGCCCGACGTCTCCAGCCGGCCCTCGGCGCCGGGGTCGCTCCCGGAAACACGGGGTCAGTGCTGTCCCGGGATACGGCAGGACGTGCGTCCACGCAGCCCCGAAGTCGCCCTGAGCGGCACACGGGCTCGGGCTGCCCCGGGCCACGCGGGCAACGTCTGAGGGCAAACGACGGGCCCTGGTGAGAAGGGGGACCCCTCGGCTCTTGAAACACCTGCTGAGCACCTTCAGCGGGCCCGGGGGAGGCTGGGTTCTCACTTGCGCTAAGTGGGACGTGCTCAAACCCACGAGCGCCCAGCCGGCCTTCCCAGGTCCAGGGCCCTCCGTGACTCTGCCTGCGGCTCAGCACAGACATCACCGCGAGGGCCCTGGACCGCTGGTGCCAGGACGAAGGGACGTGGTTGCTTCCCAGACACGGGAGACCCTGCAGGAGCAGACGTGCTCACGGGTTATCGCCCCGCACGAAACAGGTCCGTAAGCCCATCGTCACAAAAATTCCAATTAACAAACAAAGGGACATACGAAGCCATTAAGCAAACACCACCGAGCAACCACGGGGGCAGGAACCATCGACAGGTGCCGAAACCAGTCGGGGGACGTCAGGGAAATGGGCGTTCGCGTTGTCTCCTACAAAGTGTGACTTTGCAGCGGGAACGGCCGCGCACGGCGCCTGAACCAAGTGACCACGTCAGCATCGCCCACGAAAGGCCACCCACGGGGGGCACCTCAGTCTGGTCTGTTCCCACCAAAAACATGGAGTCGTGAGAAAGCCGTTCTACCAGACCACCGGCTGGGCCTGGCACAAGGTGGGGGGCGCCGCGCTGGGGGCACAGGCCCGCGGGGGTGCGGGGGAGGGGAGGCGGGGCCGCGCTGGGGTGGGGCACAGGCAGGGCGGGAGGCGGGGCCGCGGGCGCCATGGGCGGGGCTGGGGGCGGGGCTTACCTGCACACAATATAGCGGATGACGTTGGCGTGGCAGATGAAGATCTCGTAGCTGTCCTCCTGCTGCTTGGCGTCCGCCCGGTGGATGTAGTTCCGGAAGGCGGCCTCGATCCGCGCCCCGTCCTCGTAATACTGCTGGGGGCAGAGGGAGGGACCGTCCGTATGGAGGCAGCGCGCAGGCCACCGCTCCCGGGGGAGGCCACCCGGGGGGAGTTTTTACCACAGCCTCCGGCTTCCAGTGAGACACGGGCGGATCAGGCTCGATGGGGGCGCCTTCCCTCAGCAGGTCTGTGCTGACCTTGCAGACGCCTGCACAGAAACACAGGACTCAGCGCCCCTTCAGGAGCAGCCGCCCCGGGGGCAACCTGGCACTCACCTGGCAGGTGTTTGCTGATGATGTCAGTGGTTTCTATTGCACGGGTCATGGAGGAATGGACGATTTTATTAAACTTCAACCCCAAGCTTGCAAGTCGGAGACCGGTTAGTTCAGCCTGCTCACGACCTTGAAGGTGGAATACACTGGAGAATTACACGTCGCTGGAGTCCGTTTGTTTACTTCACAAATGCTTCAGTCCTTACCAAGCACCGTTAGGTTTGGGGGACAAGACGGGCAGCCCCTCCCGGGGCTCAGGCCTAAGGAAGGGGCCAGGCTTTCAACAGGTAAAATCAATGAGACAAACCAGCCACCTTCAGCCCCATACAGAAGAAACACTGAAGACAACGGCCATAGTCGAGGCTGGCTGAAGTTCGGGTGGGGTCCTGTTTACTATTTCTGGGTCCCTCACACCATTCCTACTCAACTTTGTCCAAAGGTTGGGTGTCAGTGCGCCAGTGACCACCTGCCGCTCAATTACCACCACCAGGCGTTAACACGTGAGGACGGACAGCCTCAGCACTGCTGCAGCCTGGGTGCAAATACAAATGCTTTTCCTCAAATGTATCTTAGAATCCAGTCGAAACACCCTTGGAAAGTCAGTTCCAGCGGGATGCACGATACCACAGGGGCAGCTTTACCTCCACCCGTGCCCGAGGACAGGCCGGCAAGCCCCTTCACACCAATGGGTGCCATCTCATTCAACAGATTGTTAAAAATGTAAACTCTATCTCCAACATCCCTGCGCTTCCTTGCTAGGAATTCCTCCTGCAGACACATGAGCACAAAGACAGAGGCGGACGACTGCCCGGCAGCACCACTCACAGCAGCAAGAAACTGCCACAGGCGCACTCGGCGCGGGGCCGCCGACACCCGCCACCGTTTATGAGGAAGGCTCTCCAGCAACTAGGTCAAGCCAGATGGGGCGCCGGGCGGAGCCGCCTCAGAGAGCCTCGTGCCTGCAGGCAGGATCCACCTTAACCAGGACGTTTTCAAAGCCTGTGTCAGATTTGGCTGATTACTACTAATAATGACAAGGCTCGCATCTGGGAGGAGAACACCTGACACAGGTCCAAAAAGGCCCAGCGCCCCAAGGGCACCTTCAAGGAGGCTGGCCTCTGCGGGCGGGCCCAGCCACATACCCAGGGGCGTCAGCGTGCGGTCCTTCTCCAGGGAGGCGTCCACGTGGTACTGGGAATGCCTGATGAGGAAGATGTGCCGTGTGGCCTTGGCCTTGTAGTGGTCCAGCCTGGACGCCAGCTCTTCTTCTCCGGGCTCCAGGCTCCTCTTCCGCAGGTTGACCAGGGACAGCGGTTCTCTCCTGACGCAGAAATACAAGACGGTGTGTCCTGTGCCCCTGCTCACAAGTCACCCCCAGTCTTTCTGACAGAGGGGCTTCCTGGGTTGGGGAGGCGCAGGGGAGGAGCCAGCGCCCCCCCCTTCTCTTGGTGCCAGGCCCGCCCTGGGCAGCTGAATGTGAACAGGACAGATAAGCAAAGCTACTGTGCTGCCCACGTCCTTGTGAGGAGACTGACAGTCAGTGCAGGGAGACAAGGGACACAGAGAAGAGGAAGGAGTGTCTGGAAGGGCAGGTGGGAAATGCCCATAGGGTGGCCTCGCTGACAGGGACGCTGTGCTGCCCAACAGTAGCCGCTGACCACGTGGCTACTTAAATTCAAAATCATGGAAATTAAATACAATTAAAACTCCATCTCCCCCATCACACTCAGCACATTTTCAATGCTTAGTAGCACGGGGGGTAGTGGGCATCACATCGGACAGTGAGGAAAATGTTCCCGTTACCACGGAAACCCCCTGGCTGGCCCTGCTGGAATGCTGGGAAGGAGCTAATGGGGGCTGGGAGGAAGCAGCAGCAGCAAAGATGCTGAGCAACAGCCCAGCCTGGTGAAGACAGGCACTCTGGTGGCTCACGGACCTGAAGTTAAGAGAAATTAAATGCCTGTGAGGCCGGCAGAGCCGAGAAAAGGAGGCACTCAGCTGAGGCAGTGCGGGAAGAATACGTTTTGAGGGCAATAATGGTGAATTCACGGGTTCTGCTTGGGCCGTGCGAACCTGGGGTGCCTGTAACATGGCCAGGCCGAGACGCCACACTGGCAGTCACATGGGAGCTGGGGCTGAGCCAGAGAAGACAACTGGAACCTACAGGCACAGATGCAGGAAGCCTGGCTCCTCAGAAAGAGGCTGGAGATTTCACTGGATGAGGCCCAGGAACTTTCTAGCATGGACACCCCCCCCCACCCCCCCCAATAAATACAGCATGTTGGCCTCAAACAAGGCTGGAGTCCGGCTCTACCTCAAGTCAGTCCTTTAACCTCAGAGTGACTGTTTCCTTAAAAAGGCCCAAGAAATTCACAAGATTGTACTGATGTTTGAAAAAGAGAATATGGCCCCAGTCTAATCGTGAGAAAAACAGACAAATCCCAATTGAGGAACATTCTACAAAATCCCTGATCAGCCCTCCTCAGAACTGTCAAGGTCCTCAAAACAAGTCAAGTCTGAGAAACTGTCAAAGCCTGACTGTCCTGTGGGATCCGGGAAGACAAAACGGACATGTAAAAACTGAGGAAATCTCAATACAGTACGGACGTCAGTTAATAATATCATATCTATACTGGTTCACTGATTGTGACAAGTGTCCCATATTAATGTGCGGTGTTAACAACACAGAGAATTAGGTGTGGAGTATACAGGAACTCTATCATCTTTTGCAATTTTTATGTAAATACAAGACGATTCTAAGATAAGTTTACCTTTAAAAAACTAAAGGTTAAAAAGAATACCTATGAAGTTCCTGATACAACTAGGCCAACAATAAATATTGGATCTGTGCCCCACACTCAAGAGTGTCAAGGAGTAAAGAGCTGGGACTGGGTAAACCATCCCACAACCCAGAGCAGGGCCGTCCAATAGAAACAGAACACAGGCAACATACGTGATTTAAAATTTCCAAGTGGCCACATTTACAAAGCAGAAAGAAAACAGGTGAAATTTCAGTAACTCACTTTATTTACTCCAGCATACCAAAATACTATCGTTTCAATACAGTATTTTAAGATCTGCACTGCTCTGGCTTTTAAATTTAAATTAATTAACGTTAAGTAAGACTAAGAATTGCTTCCTGATCACAGGACCCACACTGCAAGGGCTCAATAAGAACACTGCGCGCGGCCAGGTGGGACCGGGACCCCTGGACCTCACGTTCTTACTCAAGATGGCTGCTGGTCCTGTCCCCGCGAGACCGCCCCGCGGAGGCCCCTTCCAGGGCCCGTCTCCACCTCGCCGTCTCAGCTGTATCGCAAATATGGGACCAACGTGCCGTCACCCAATCTGAGGATTCATAAGTTGGGAAACGGAAACAAGGACAAGAGCCCTACAAAGGTCCAAGCCCTCCGTCTAGGACCGAAAACGACCACTTCAGGCTTCGCTGTGCGCCAGGCACTGTCCCTGGCTTCACGGTGCTCCTTCCTCAAAACGACCCCCTGGGCAGACGAGGAAACTGGCGCTCAGAAGAGGGGTCGAAGGACGCCCCACGTCCACAGCCACCCTTGCGGCCAGAACAGAAAGAGAAACCCGCACGCAAGCCTGCCCCGTCCGCCCCTCCGCGGAACCAACCACACCGACCGGTCGGGACGGCCAAGGCCCGGGAAGGCTCCCGCCGGCGGCGGCCCCGCACCTGTCCCAGTTGGGATCCCAGACGCCGGGCCCGGGGCGCGCGGCCCCCGCCCACGCTGGCGGCTCGACCACGCGCGGCTCCGCGTCCCCGCCCCCGCGGGGCTTCCCCACTGCCACCGCCGAGAAGAACACCGCGGCCGAGCCCCCGGCCAGGCCGCAGGCCGCCAGCTGCAGCGCCTGCCGGAACGCCATGCCGGCCCGTCCCACGCGGGGCCGCGTCGACTCCGCGCAGCCGCTTTCGGGCGCGGACGGCGCGCCGCAAGGGACAGGCTTCGGCGGGCGTGAGTTTCCGGCCGCCGGCCTGCGCGGGATATGTGGGAGTCGCCGAGATGGCCCTGCCCGCCGCGGGCGACTTCCGGGAACGAAGGCGGAGCCCGGTGGTGGGCGGTGGTTCTGAGACCCTTCCCTCGACCCGCTGCGGGGGGCCTGGGGCGGGAGTCGTTCATGCCTTCGAGCAGCTAGTGATCACGCGGCGCCCCTGGGCAGCCGCTTGGGCGGAGGCGCAACGGGAGCACCGAAGCTGGCGCCGGGCGGCTGGGCCGGGTCATCTGCGGGAAGAGCCCAGGGGGAACCCGTGCCCCGCAGATGACTTGGGGTTCTGGTTTTAGTGAACTGGGAAACTCCCGCAGGGTTTGCTGGTTGCCTTGTTTTTACTGTGGCAAAATACACATAACGCAAAATTTACCATCGTAACCGTCTTTTAGGTGTACAGCTCAGGGGCATTAAGCACATTCTCTTTGTTGTGCAAGTATCACCACCATCCCTCTCCAGGGCTTTCTCATCTTCCCAAACTAAAATTCTGTCCCCGTTAAACACTTAACTCCCCATCCCCTTCCCGCAGCCCCTGGCACCCACCATCCTACTTCCTGTCTCTATGAATTTGCTCCAGGGACCCCAAAGAAGTAGAGTCAGACAGTATTGTCCTTTGCGGACTGGATAATGTCACTTAATGTCCTCAAGGTTCATCTGAGTCGTACCATGTGTCAGAATGTCCTTCCTTTTTAAGGATGAATAATATTCCATTGTATGGATGGACATTTTGTTTATCCATTCATCCATCAATGGCCATTTGGGTTTCCCAGTTTTAGCTATTGTGAATAACGCTGCTGTGAACATGGGTGTGCAAATATCTCTCCAAGTCCCTGCTTACTGTTCTCTTGGGTGTATACACAGAAGTGGAATTGCTGGATCATCTTGGCAGACTTTTTTGTGTGTATGTGTGTGGTATGCGGGCCTCTCACTGTTGTGGCCCCTCCCGTTTCGGAGCACAGGCTCCAGACGCACAGGCTCAGAGGCCATGGCTCACGGGCCCAGCCGCTCCGCGGCACGTGGGATCTTCCCGGACCGGGGCACGAACCCGTGTCCCCTGCATCGGCAGGCGGATTCTCAACCGCTGCGCCACCAGGGGAGCCCTTGGCAGGCTTTTAAATGGGAAAGTGATACGATCTGATTTACATTTTTAAAGTCACTCTGGATTTTGAAGAATGAATGTATTCCACAGAAATACCCACACCTCTGCTTAAGCATGGTGTCTTGAACCCATATATTTATGTCTCCTTCTTCCAGAAGGTCGCTTATTAAAATGATAGCAAAAAATTTTTAAAAGACACATCCACAAGGACATACTTGAGTCCACAGAAGAAACAAAGCCAAGAGATCAGCTGACAAAATTTTGGAAGCTGGAAATCAGATTGTTATTGATCTGAGGAGATGGAATATCTGTTGCCTGCACTGAGGGAAGCCAAGAAGCAAGTTCATCTATTCTGGTGAGTCTGGCAGAGCCTGGCCAGTTACAGTTACTAGCCCCACCTCTGAGCTCTGAGGACACAGCAGGACTGACTGAAAACCTGAGAGGTTGCACTCTTCATCTCCTCCATCGCCAGTGTATTCAGGTGACTACCTGACCTCCAACATGGCAGAAGACTAGAGAACGTTCATTACAGAGGATCTGAACCAGAAGGCCTCTGGATTTGAGAACACCTGACAGCTGAGACTGGCTGCAGTAATAAAGATGAAATTATGTGAAGTTCACATACTAATAGTAGGACTCTAACCCCTTTTCTCCAGTTAGCCACAAGAATGTTGGCCTCTGTGCTTATACCATGCTCCCCTACAGCCGCCACTCTCCCTGCCCCACCCCCCCACCCTGGGCAAGAAATGAAAAGATTCCTCTCTCTGGATAAACTGACCAGCCCAGGAGAAAATACCTGTTATTGAAAATGGGTGATCCTCAACAACACTGGGTCCCAGACTTCCCTGGTGATGCAGTGGTTAAGAATCCGCCTGCCAATGCAGGGGACACGGGTTCGAGCCCTGGTCCAGAAAGATCCCACATGCCGCAGGGCAGCTAAGCCCGTGTGCCACAAGTACTGAGCCTATGCTCTAGAGCCCACGAGCCACAACTACTGAGCCCGTGTGCTACAACTACTGAAGCCCACGCGCCTAGAGCCCATGCTCCACAACAAGAGAAGCCACCGCAATGAGAAGCCCATGCACCGCAACAAAGAGTAGCCCCTGTTCGCCACAGCTAGAGAAAGTCTGTGCGCAGCAACGAAGATCCAACACAACCAAAAATGAATAAAATTTTTTAAAAAAAGCATCCCTGCTTGGTCAGCCCACAGTGAGGGTATGGTTTCACAAGTGCAACCCATGCACACGAATCTTCCAAAGAATATCTGAGTGGCTTTGACTCTTTAACAATGATGCACAGGGGCTTCCCTGGTGGCGCAGTGGTTAAGAATCCACCTGCCAATGCAGGGGACATGGGTTCAAGCCCTGGTCCGGGAAGATCCCACATGCCGCGGAGCAACTAAGCCCGTGTGCCACAACTACCGAGCCTGTGCTCTAGAGCCCACGAGCCACAACTACTGAAGCCTGCGTGCCTAGAGCCCGTGCTCCGCAACAAGAGAAGCCACTGCAATGAGAAGCCCACGCACCACAATGAAGACCCAATGCAGCCAAAAATAAATAAATAAATAAATAAATAAATTTTAAAAAAAGAAAAAAAAGATCAACATGGACTTCCCTGGCGGTCCAGTGGTTAAGACTTTCAGGGACTTCCCTGGTGGCACAGTGGTTAAGACTCCACACTCCCAATGCAGGGGACCCAGGTTTGATCCCTGGTCAGGGAACTAGAACCCCCAGGCCACAACTAAAGAGCTGGCAAGCTGCAACTAAGGCCTGGCACAACAATGACAACAACAGAACAAACTTCGTCTTCCAACACAGGGGGGGTGGGTTTGATCCCTGGTCAGGGAGCTATGCCTCTCAGCCAAAAGAACAAAACATAAAACAGAAGCAATATTGTAACATATTCAATAAAGATGTAAAAAATGCTCCACTTCAAAAAAAAATCTTTAAAAAAAAGAGAAAGAAAAGGATCAATAGCCATTTCAGGAAATCCTGATAGGGTAACACAAAGATCAGACAGGGAAGAAACAAAAAACAAAAAACCCTGAGAAAATAGAAACAGTACACGAAACAGAAAAAAATTCAAAAAATATATAATTAAGATCCCAAGGGATATTGTATCCATGAAATAAGGATGGGAGACAATCAGGAAGGAATGTTCTAAGAATGAAAAAGCGGGAAGGGAGGGCTAAGGTAAATGAACAACAGGAGAGCGGACACAGCTGAAAGGGTGGCGTACAGGGCCTCTCAGAAGGTCAGGGCAAGTCCTGGTCTAGAGGGGCCCTTGTCCTATGGGGCCAGGTAGCTAAGCGGTAGTATTGTGATATATTTTACCACAATTTTTTAAACGTTTTAAAAAATCTGAGGGCAGCCCTCTGATCACCCATTTCTTTCAAAGCAACAGCGATTATTCTGAGAAATTAAAATCACCACTGAAAAAGCTACGTTATAGTTTATTGTGATCCTAATTCAATCCAAGGTGAGAGGTGAAATCATCTCTACTGTATTTTAAGTTTCTCAGGGGA
The DNA here is from genome assembly GCF_026419965.1 of Kogia breviceps. Taxonomy (NCBI): domain Eukaryota; kingdom Metazoa; phylum Chordata; class Mammalia; order Artiodactyla; family Physeteridae; genus Kogia; species Kogia breviceps. The sequence continues at coordinate 89,519,731 of NC_081324.1, read as the reverse complement.
GCACCACCTGAAGACAGTGACTACCTTTCTAAAAACGGATTCTGACATTCCGAGATTTCTGTTTCTCCATCCATCATTTTAGGGTCATCTTGAGTCACGTGATCTAGAGGCAGGCTGGGCTGTTCCTGTTCTCTCGCCCCGCCCCGCCCTCCCCCCTCCCCCCACGTCGTCAGTGTGTCTGAGGACCTCTCCCGGTCATCTTCACTTCCCCAGAGAGGCCAGGCAGGTGTAGCAGAACAGAGCCGCCAAGTTGGCAAAGAGCGCCCGGCACTGCCAGAGGGAACACCGGCCGCAGCGAGAGCAGGGCCCTGGGCGCACTTATCAGGCCCCCAGCCCCCAGGACAGAGCTCAGTCGCGGGTCAGTCCGTGCACCCGGGGCCGTATTTGCTGAGGCTTTACTGCACACAAGGCCCTGTGCTAGGGGCCCGGCAGAGAGGGATGAGGAGGACAGTCCCTGCCTGATGATGTTTACGGGACAGCAGGGAAAATACTCCCTCACCGAGCACTTCAGCTCCTGGCTCAGCCTCTCCCCCCAGGGCCAGTCATCATGCAGGTGGCTTCACCTGGCCCCTCCCTGACAGCTCCACGACCTGCTCTTCACTCTAACCCATCCTATGCCATTACCCTGCTTCTATGGTCGGACAGGCATACTCCCCCCTGAAATCACCTTTAGTCAATTACTGAGTCTCCCAGGCACATAAGCTCCATGAAAGTAGCAGTCTGGTCTATCTCCTTAGTCACTGTAGCCCCAGAGTCTAGAGCAGCGGGGCATACAGCAGGTGCTCAATACATATTTGTTGAATAAACTCCCTGCCCCTTAAGCACTCGCCTGCAACCACCTTTTAGGAAGGCCTCTGACCCCAAGGTTGCAGCACTGTCCCTAAGCTAGTCAGAAGGACTCCATTTTTCAGCCTCTCTACTTTCCCTTCCATAGACCCTTCCACGTCCTCAGCCGTTCTGTCTTCTTATGTCTTTATTTCATCTTCTATATGCCTTAGAATCCATAGCGCATAGCCCTGGTTTCCTTCCCTTCTTGTTCCTCAAGTTGCACTCCCTGGAAAAACCTAGATCCTCCCGCCTTCTCACCTGCCTCAGGCCCCATGCCCTGCACATAAAAGTCTTCAGCCTCTCCTGGCTCCCCCGTCTCCAATCAGCTTCCTCTCCTATCCTCCGCAGCACCAAGGTGACCACTTCTTTACTCCCCTCAAAACACCCATCCCCCGAAGCCTGCCCCACTCCTCCCCCTCCCAGAGGGAAGACAAAGTGTGGCCCGGGTCCCCAGTGAACAGTGACCTCCTCTCTCTGCTGTGCTCACAGGGGAGGCGAGCCTTCCACCTGAAGTGCCTCTCTGCTTACGCTGCAGCCCCACCCCCACCCCCCCCGGCACTGGGGCAGCCCAGGGTGCCACCTGCATGCAGCGTGGCCACTCTTCTCCTAGCTGCAAAGCCTTCTCCTCCCCTGGCCCACTGCTAACTGCCATTTTCCCCTTCGCTTCCCAAACGTCCGAGAGACTTTTTTAGACTTGTAGTTTATCTTCTACCGCCCCACCCACTCATCAGTTCTCAGCCATCTGGCTTCAGCCCCATCGAGCCACTGAAGTTGCTCTTGGGAAGGCCCTCTGTAAAGCCAATGGAAACGGACCGATTTTTATTTTGCTTTAACTTCCTGTAGCATCAGCTATTGCTGTCCATCACTGCCTCTGGTTTTCTGCTACCCCTTGGGGTGTGTGTGTGTGTGTGTGTGTGTGTGTGTGTGTGTGTGCGCGTGCACGTGTGAGTGTGTGTGTGTGTCTGGTTACCAAGCCCATCCCCTCCTTCTTCGCACCCTTGCAAGGTACCTCTTTCCCAAGGGGGCTCTTGCCCCAGGTCTCTTTCTCTCCTCTCCCTAAAGCAGGATGGAAATCAGCCTGTATGAGCTAGTTTCAGGTAGGTTACTTAAATGGTGTGCAGAAAAGGGTTAACACAGCAGGCCTGAGGCCTGGGAATCCCGGGAAAGGCCTGTTTGAGAGGCTTGGCTGGTGTCTGGGAATTTGGATCTCATGCGGGTTCCCGCCTTTCCTCCCGGGGTGTAGGGAACTCTGGTGCAGGGGGCGGTGCCCATGTGCCCAGCCCCCAGTAAAACCCTGGGCAGAAACACCGAGTGCCTGAATTTTTTTTGCAGATGCGTGAGGGCTTGCTCTGTGTGGCCCTCAGGGGAGGGAGGGAGGGAGCACAGAGCGCCAGCAATGGATTCGCGGGATCCAGTTGTACATCCTGGCTGCGTGGCCCTCATAAACCTAGGCCGTGAGCCCGTCCACCCGGCAGTGGTCTTGGGACCCGGACACAGATGGGCTATACTTGGTGTGGAGGCAGTGGACACTGGAGGGGCTTCCAGCAAACCGGAGGGCGACCTCACCGCAGCCCGCCTGCGGCCCGTGGTCCCACTCACAGAGGTTCCCGCTCAGACGCTCCGACCCTCGGCTCAGAGCCCCCCCACCCTGCCCCGGTGTGGCCCTGACGTCCCCGCAGGTGAGGCTGCGCTCCCGCAGCTGTGTGGGCACAGGCTGCAATCCAGCCCTAGAAAGCCGAGCGCTGCCTGGGACGAAAGGGCGCAGCGTGGACCCCGCTTGGGAGGCCCCTCCTTCTATGTTGCTTTGCCTGCCAGAATCCAGAACGGTAATGATTCCGGGCGAAGAGGAAAGCCCCAGAAGGAATCCAGAACTTGGGGTGACCCTGAGGCTCGAGAAAAAGAAGGCTGGCGGGGGTGGGCTTTGGGGGAGCTTGAAGCCCCTCTCTAGCCCCGCGGTGCCAGGCTGGCCTTACCTGCAAAGGGACGTAGTTGACATTAATAAACTGCACTGGAGTCCAGACTTGCCAGTTCATCTGCAGCGCCGGCCAGAATCCTCTCTTCATCTTGGCAGCAAAGGCAGCCGTGTCCTTCCCCTGGAAAGGGGGGATGCAGGGAGAAACGCAGACTGTGAGCAATACCGGGTCCCCAAAGCCTGACACAGTGATTTCTTTAAAACTGCAGTTTCTTCCATTTATATGGACACAGCACACGTGTGTGCTTGATCAGCGGTGCAGCAAGGAGCTAACAATCCAGTAGGAAAATCGTCGGAACAGCGCTCACACTGTGCGTGACCTTTGCCCACGACCCCTGAGAGCTGAGCTGATGGTGTGATTCACGCTGCTGGTCTGGGCACCAGAACGGCTCTGCTGATGGCCAGCTGTCAATTCTTTCCAAAATAATCTCCAAAGCTGATGCATTTCCAATCAAAAGTTGTCAGGAGCTTTTAAAAAATGGACCCCAATAAATTGATTCTAAATGTCATCTGGAAGGATAAATGCATAAGAATAGCCTTCTTGAAAAAGAAAGAATAAGAAAGGAAGGCTTACCTTACTAGAAAATTTTTAAAATGCTGTAAAATTATGGCAATTAAAAAGTCTAGTAGCAACAGCCAAAACCAAACCAAAACATGCAAATGTGGAAATGAACAGAATCCAGCAAAAGAACAAAGAGTCCAGATAATGGCCTGTACACATGGGAATGAGAATATGATAAAGTTAACATTTTACTATACTGGGGACTGTTCAATAAATGGTAATGAGACAGTTTGCTATCTAAGTGGAAAAAACTAAGACTGAAGTATATCTCCCACTATATTAAAAACAAACACATAATACTAGAGGAAAGTATAGGAGAATATTTCTATTATCTTTGGGCCTATCAAAATGTACAAAATAAAATCACAAGAGTAGAAGAAGAAAATATAGGAGAATATTTCCATTATCTTCCTCTAAAGAAGCCTACAAAGGAAAAGAATGAGAGATCTGAATGCATGAATTTTTTAAACTCCTGTATGGAGAAAGCCACCATAACACCCTTTATTTATATAACTTATACAAACAATTTAACTTTATATGAAGTTAAAAGACAAACATCTGGGACTTCCCTGGTGGCGCAGCGGTTAAGAATCCACCTGCCAATGCAGGGGACACGGATTCGAGCCCTGGTCCGGGAAGGTCCCACATGCCGTGGAGCAACTAAGCCCGTGTGCCACAACTACTGAGCCTGTGCTCTAGAGCACACAAGCCACAACTACTGAAGCCCGCATGCCTAGAGCCCATGCTCCACAAGAGACGCGAACACAATGAGAAGCCCGCGCACTGCAATGAAGAGTAGCCCCGCTCGCCGCAACTAGAGAAAGCCCGCGTGCAGCTACGAAGACCCAACACAGCCAAAAATAAATAAATTAATTAATTTTTTAAAAAGTGTAGGGAAACAAACTTCACACAGAGGGAAAAGCCACAAGGGTTGGGACCTCTCAAGAGTCACAAAACCTGTGTCTGAATCCTGACTCACGGACTCGTTACACAACCTCAGGCCCGTGTTTACCCTGCAAATAACTGCAGGCCTCAGCTTCCTCAACTGTCAGGTGGGGTTGATGTGAGGCTCAAAGACCTGAAGCACTGGATGCAGAGCTTGGAACAAGGCAAGTGCTCAATAAATGTCTGCTGATGCTATCATTCTGCACCACTGTAGGGAGGACAGAAAACAACAGCCTTTTTTGGACAACAATTCTAGGAATTAACCAAGCAGGAGCCCTTACACAAAAGGGACAGGCATACGGTGGGGGAAGGGTCTGCAGTCTGTAGCACAGTGTCTGGATCACAGAACGCTGGATGCAGAGGCACCTGTAGCGTGTGTGCCATATGGACAGCGTGGCCCCACGTCTTATGATGCGGTGGGTACTTTATGCGCTTTGGTAACATTTGCCATATACGTAGAGGCAAATGTTTTTGTTTTTTTAATGGACATATACTCCCTTCCTATTTGGGAAGAAAAAAAGGGAGAAACTGCTGTGGTGCCCTCATTCCTAATATGGGCACCCTCTACTTTCTCCTACCTTTGATTTCCTAAGGACTTCCCAAATATTTCTTTTTACTATCAGGGACTTATTAGCAATCACAGTGAAGTTTAAACATCTTTTCTACCACCCACCAGGATCACTTTAGACAGCATGGGTGTTCTCCTTACTAATAAGAACTTGAGGTGAGGTTTCAAAATAAAACCCAAGTGAGAAGCGTTCACCTGCTGTGATTGGTTGAACAAATTACTTTCAGGGCAGAACATGACACGTCTCGGCACGGACGTGGAGAGGGGATGGTGAGGGAGCCAGTTAGTGGAGTGAGGCTGGGCAAACACACCTCCCAAGTCTTCCGTTGTGATGTTAAGTCTACGCTGGTAAGTAGCCTCTTCAGAGCACTTGTGATGTCCAGACCCTGAGTGAGCAAGGGCTTCTGTAAGGCCACTAGGGGGCTGGAACTTCTGTGCCATGGATCTCTCTGGCACTCTGGTGAAGCCCATGGACCCAGTTCTCAGAATCATGTTTTGTAATGTATAAAATAAAATATGTGGACTACAAAGAAACCAATTATACTGAAGTACAGCTATCAAACTATTCAGAAAAAACTTTATGACAGACCAGTATATATGCTTCTTTACTAACACATTCAGTGCTGAGACTTGCCAGCAGGTGTAGGGAGTGATAAGCATCACTGATACTCTAGGCTATAACTGGGACAATGCACGTGTGACAGCCCACTATCTGGGATGGCCACTGCAGGCCAACAGGTGCTGCTAATAGGACTGTGCTCTGCTTCTGACGTTCACAGAGGACAATGTGAAACTTCAGTTTGAGTGTAAAGTTCACAGACCCTCTGAATTCCAACCACAGCATCCCTGTGCTAAAGAAGAGTCGGCCTGCATGAGTGCTATGGCAGAGACCAACCTCCAGGAAGTTCATGATGAGGAAGAACAATGCCAGGAAGGCGGGTGCGAAGAGGAGGCGGTCCAGAAGTAGCCTTGTGACGCCTGCCAAGGGGGCCTCGGGAGGGATCCAGTGCTCCATGAAGAGGTAGAAGAAGTGACCCAGCGGCCCTGTGAAAAAGAACCTGAGGCCCGTGGTGGAGCTGAGGTGGACACGCCCATCTTGGGGCCAGCTTCACCCCCAAACCCCAGACCCTAAACCCTGAGTCCCTCAGCACTGACCACACAGGTCTGTGTGGCCCTTCTAGAAAATACGCTTTCTATGAATCCTCTCAAGCATTCTTTTTGCCTCTGACAGCCCAGGTTCGTTCCTGAGCCCAGGGGTCATGTGGCTGGCTCCTTCCCTGCACATTGGCTTGGAGAGCTCCTTCCTACCGTCCTGAACAATGAGCCCACTACCATCCTAGCCGCTCTCTACTCCAGGCCCTGTTCCGTTTTCTTCAGAGCACTGATCACTGACTGTTACGGTCTCATTTGCTTAGTTATATAGTGCCCTCTCTTTACCCCTAGAAGGTAAACGCCACAAGGCAGGATCGTGTCTGTCTGTCCACTGCTGTGTCTGCAGCGCCTAGAACAGGGCCGGGCTCAGAGAAGATGCTCGGTAAATAATGGAAGCATCCCTGGTGTCAGAGCTTGTCATCAGTCTCTCTTGGATCATTATCAGGGCTGAAACCTGGTGCTGTACACTGGCTTGTCTGTATTAGGATTATTCATTGCAAAGAGCACAGAGTACTCAGGAGAGAACTGAACCCAGCCACCATGTCTACAGCGACAACAGACCTGAGGCTCCGTAAAATCCAGAATCAAAAGATGGGCAAGGGCCCGGGGCCTTCCAGCTCGACAGTGAAAAGTCTTTAAACAAGCAGTTCTCCCCTGTCTTTCCCTACCCTTTCATAGAATGTTAAGTGACCCAGGGCAGGGCTTCTCAGAAGAGAACGGAAGTCTTGAGGATGGAAAATTAGTGATTGGATGACCTCCCAGGTGATTCTGATACACTCCCCCTCTCTGGGGGGATTAGGACTTTAAATACGTTATGGAAAAAGCTGAGATAACTCAAGTTAGCATGCTTACAAATACAAAAATATTATTTGTGGATTTTGAACTGAAAAAAAATCACTCTTGTTGCAAAAGACTTCAAAATAATCCATCTATACAAACACTGTTGTTGGCCAGAGAACTCAGGGTGGATTTAATAGGTAAAACTCCTGAATCTCTGTGCTTTTGCAATTCAAAAAGTGGTTCAGAAATGACAATTTTCAGGATACGTATTTGTTTTCTGGATGTTTATGCTATGAAAATAACACCAGAAACTAACTGGCCATATTTGAGTCTGATTTCCTCTTTCAGGGTCTTTGGGTCTTCAAGTCCGATTTTAGGCTCAGGTGAGCTATCTGCTCTCCGGTTTCTCAGCCCAATTACGATGGCCACCCTCACCCATGCAATTCAAAACAAAAACCAAATGAAACTATAAAATAAGTGAAGCTAATGTTATCCACCATTCTGACTTTCTCCCATGATGCCTTCGAGGCTTTTTAAAAAATTGTTTTTCTGAGGTAGATAATTCCAGGTCTTGATATCCTAGCTTTGTCATACTTAGCCTGCTACTGGCTAAACCAGCCCCTTTATGGAACTCACCCGTAAATGGCATATCTGAGAGGCCCTCTGACATCTAGCTTTTGAGAGCAGTTTTCTTTTTCCTGCTTCTTCTCAATCAACTGGGCCAGGAAGTTCCCGAGTGCTGACAAAATGCCACTGTGGACAGAGAGGTATTCAGAAAACGTGCAGGACGGCATCTGTTCTTGCACGGAATTAGCATGGCGGTTCTAAGAACATGCTAGGCATGGGTAGAGATGAGCCCTTATCAGAGCAGCTGAAATGTGAGGTCCCTACATGAAAAGGTGGAGACAGCAGAATTTAATATACACACACAGGAGCATTTCGAAACTGGTGGGTGGTATCAGTGTCATATCCTGATTGTGATATTATCCTATAATTTTGCAAAAGGTTACCATGTGTGGTTATAAAAGGGCAACAGGAGGGATCCTTATGATGAAACTTTTCTATATTTTGACTATGGTGGTGGATACACAAACCTATACATGTGATAAAACTGCATGGAATTAAACACACACTCACTCATGGACGAGTACAAGAAGAGCTGGGGGGCTTCCCTGGCGGCGCAGTGGTTGACAGCCTGCCTGCTGATGCAGGGGACGCGGGTTCGCGCCCCGGTCCGGGAAGATCCCACATGCCCCGGAGCGGCAAAAAAAAAAAAAAAAAAAAAAAAGAAAAGCTGGGGGAATCTGAATATGACCTATGGGCTGTATCCATGCCAGTGTCCTTGCTGTGATACTGTACTACAGTTTTACAGAATGTTGCCAATGAGGAAAACTGGGAAAAGTATACAAGGGATCTTCCTGTATTATTTCTTACAACTACATATGAATCTACAATTATCACAATAAAGTTTTCAAATAAAAAGGTGGAGACAGGCCCAGTTGTTCAAAGGCTTGGTCTATAGCTGCATTCTGAGAAGCTCTCTAAGCTATAAAATCCAAAATTCTTAGAAGGGACAGTAAGGAACCTCTTGATCTGATCCTTGGCTACTTCTTTCTCATCCTCCCCCTTGCTCACTGTTTATGTTCTCCAGGGACAGACCCACCTTCCACTCCACCTTTATTAGCTAGCTCCTCCCTCAGGACCTTTGCACCAGCTGTGCCCTCTGCCCCCCTTTTTTGCTCCCTCCTTCCTCAGGCCTCTATTTAAATGTCACCTCCTCAGATAAAAACTGCCCTGACCACTTTATCTGTTATACATGTATCTACTTTTTGTCTAGTTCTTTACTAGGATACAAGCTCCATCAGGGTAGAAACTTACTTATCTTAATCACTGCTAATGCTCCCCACACAGGAAGCAGCTGTGCACATGTATGAAAGGCTAAATTAATAAAAGGGGACAAACTTATAGAGTCGACTAATTGAAAGTAATGAAGGGGGGATGTCTCACAAAAAGCTCAGTACTCCAAATCAAAGGGCCGACCTAACCCGAGCCCCGAGGGCGCTGTGTCAGCTTTCTCCCACACGCAAAGCTGCCAAAGAAAACAAGCCCTAACACCTCCCACCCCGTCCAGGCTCCCGCGCACTTCCTAAAGGCGTTCACCTCAACCCATTCTAGTCCATTCTAGTCATCGAAACAAGAGCAGCTACTAAAAGCCGAAAGGTAGCAGCGGACGCCGCGCAGGCCGGCGGGTGACAGACTTCTCCCCCGGGCCCCATTCACCCCGAACGGCCGTCACCGCCGGGGCAGAGGGGCTGGAGGCCCCGAGGTCTGCAGCGTCCTTCGGCTCGTACACTCCTTTAGTCTGGTCCCTGGGTCCACATTTTAGGGTGTCTAAGAGTTACGGTTCGGAACCGAATATACAGAACGGCACGTGCTGAGCTTTCTGGTTAATTTAAGGCCTCTGGAGGGTCATTTTGACGCACCGGGATTTTGCCTTTCACGCTCAAACCCCCACGTTGGATGCACCTATGGGGCTGCGTCACCGGGCCGTCCGACTCCGGGCCGCCCCCCGCCCGGGCCCGTCCCCTCCGCCGCCGCTCCGCGCCGACCTGGTGGCCGCCTTGGTGAGCACCGGGTAGAGCCGCAGGAGGCGCAGGTACTGGGCAAGCGCCCGCCGCGGGAATGCCCCGAGGTCGGCCTCGACCCTCAGCTTCGACGCCCCCGGCGCCATCGGCTTCCCCGCGCAGCGCCGGCCGGGGACACCGACCCCACTGGGCTCCGGGTGCGGCGCAAGGGGCGGGGACGGCCGGACATTTCCCGCCCCGCGGCGAGCCGCAGTGCCTCCCTGGACACACCCCTCGGTGCGCAGCGTGAGCCTCCGCGTACTTTTTCGGGAGTCCCTAACGGGCCACCTCACCGTCGGGCACCAGCGGCGATTGGAGCTCGGCGGGGCGGGGCGAATCGAGCCTTCTGATTGGGCGGCGGGGCGCTTCCGGTCTCTCGCGATAGTTGGTGGGAGCGCGCCAAATTTTTACAGGGAAGCTGCGAAGAAGGAGTTGGCGCCAGCGCGGAGCTATGGTTCTGAGGAACAGCGGGCGGCGGCGCGCGGAGCCGGGCTCGGACGGCGAGGCCAGCCGGTGAGGGGTGGCCCGGCCTCCCGGGCAGGGGGGCGCGGGCGGCGCAGGAGAGCCCCCTTCTCAGCGCGCGGGGCTTCCGTGAGTAGCGGCGAGAGCGCCTGGGGCGCTCCCCACGGCCGCCCGACGTGGGCTCCCAGTTGAGAGTCGGGCGTCTCTCCGCCGCCGCCCCTCGTCCCGGTGGTGCCGCCTTGTCGGCGCCGTGTCCGGGACCCTCAGCGAGCGGCCCGGCGGCGGCTCAGCGGGGACTGGGCGTCTCTGGGGCGGGACACGCCGGAGCTGGGCTCGTGCGGTGCTGCGCTGCGGGCGCGTTCTCTTCGGGGGAGAAGCCCAGGGCCACGTCAGGAGCGCGCCGAGGCGGTGTAGCCTAACCTCGGGTCGGCGCCCAAGCCCTGGGCGCGCGCTTGCGGTCGGCGCGTTGTGTGGTCGAGTCGCGGCGGTGGAGGCGCGCAGCGTCGGCCTCCCGCTCCCGCCCGCTGCGTGGCGCGGCCCCGGCGGCCCTGAGCGCGGTGTGGCGCCGCTGCAAAGTAGGAAGAGCCGCTTTGGACTTTGGGCGCAGCGCTCGGACAGTGTCGGTCCTGTCGTAAGCGGTCAGTAACGGTGGTTGTCTTTGTTACGGTTGCCTCCGTCGTTCGGGTTTTGTACTATCACGGGGTAAAAAGTGAGTTATGTGGCTCATGAGAAAAGTTTTGAGAGGCGGTATGGTCCAAGTGAGCAGTTTTCGAGTCCACTTAATCCAACACTTGATGCCAAGATAGAACCCAGGGTATTTGGAGGAACGTATTACTAGTACAGAGCGCCGCACGCCCGGGAACAATGCTCTGTAGCACTTCATTCAGTCTTGACTGGGTGAAGATCTGGGCCTCAGACTGAAGTTACCTGTGTTCTCCAGCAGGGCCTGGAATACAGTTTTTCTGCGGTTTTGATTGAAGGTGGATCCAGAGATTTTAAAGCCATACCGTGCGGTGGTGTGTTGGTTTCCCACTGCTGCTGTAACAGACGACCACTTAGTGGCTTACACTGTACCAGTGTATTCTCAGGTCAGAAGTCCTAAACTCAAGATGGGGCAGGGCTTCTTTCGTTCTGAAGGCTTGAGGGGAGAATCTGTTCTCTTGCCCTTTGTAGCTCGTAGAGGCTTTCTCCAACTTCAAAAGCAACACTGTCAGATCTCCAGTCTCTCGCTGTGATTTCTGGCTCCCTCGCGTAAGGACCCTTTGTGAGCCCACCCAGATAATCCCCATCTCAAAATCCTGAATATAATCACACCTGCAGACTCCCTTTTGTCATGTAGGATAACACAGGTTCCTTGCATTAGGACATAGCCATCTGGGGGCGGGGCGGGGGTCTTGTCAATTATCCTGCCTACAACAGGTGGCTGTAATCTTTTGTGAAAAATAAGGATCCTAATCTTAAAATAGGTCACTCTGTTCTTGAAGTGGAGTTGATAGACCCAAGGACTACCTTCAGGAAAAGGAGTTTTTCTTAAGCAACTCTGACAACTTTTGTTTATAAGTTAATAACTAGTGAAATGTGTTACAGTAATTAAAGACATGAATTCTGCACAGGCTTAGTTCAGATCTTTTTTTTTTTAATCTGGTCTCTATTTTGTATATTTAGCTTTCTTAGGCTGCTTCCTTTCTTAGACTTCACCACTCTAGACACATACATATTTTTCTCTGCTCATTGGTTTATAAAGCAGCTCATTTAGGGCTTCCCTGGTGGTGCAGTGGTTGAGAGTCCGTCTGCCGATGCAGGGGACACGGGTTCGTGCCCCGGTCCGGGAAGATCAGATCCCACATGCCGCGGAGCGGCTAGGCTCGTGAGCCATGGCCGCTGAGCCTGCGCGTCCAGAGCCTGAGCTCCGCAACGGGAGAGGCCACAACAGTGAGAGGCCCGGGTACCAAAAAAAAAAAAAAAAAAAAGTACCTCATTTATTTACATTAAGACAAAAAGGCAGGACTTCCCTGGTGGCACAGTGGTTAAGAGTACACCTGCCAACATGGGACATGGGTTCAAGCCCTAGTCCGGGAAGATCCCACATGCCGTGGAGCAACTGAGCCTGTGCTCTAGAGCCCATGAGCCACAACTACTGAGCCCTTGTGCCACAATTACTGACGCCTGCGCAGCTAGAGCCCGTGCTCCACACAAGAAGCCACCACAGTGAGAAGCCCTTGCTTGCCGCAACTAGAGAAAGCCCGCGCACAGCAATGAAGACTCAATGCAACCAAAAATAAGTAAAATTTTAAAAAGACAAAAAGGCAAGGGATATCAATTCTTAGCTGTACATTTTTGAGGAGTGCAGAATATAGTTGGCTTAGCTAATAAATAGGCCTTCTACCAAAAATATACAGGGTCCAGAATCTCAGAACTGCAGTTTAAAGAAGAGACTAGCTTTTTTTGGGGGGGGGGCTGCGTTGGGTCTTTGTTGCTGCATGTGGGCTTTTCTCTAGTTGCAGAGAGCGGGGGCTACTCTTTGTCACAGTGTGCGGGCTTCTCGTTGCAGTGGCTTCTCTTGTCGCGGAGCACAGGCTTTAGGCACGCGGGCTTCAGTAGTTGTGGGCACAAGGGCTCAGTAGTTGTGGTGCACGGGCTTAGTTGCTCCGCGGCACGTGGGATCTTCCTAGACCAGAGCTCGAACTGGTGTCCCCTGCATTCGCAGGACGATTCTTTTTTTTTTTTTTTGTGGTATGCAGGCCAGCCTCTCCTGTTGCGGAGCACAGGCTCAGGACGCGCAGGCTCAGCGGCCATGGCTCACGGGCCCAGCCACTCTGCGGCATGTGGGATCTTCCCAGACTGGGGCACGAACCCGTGTCCCCTGCATTGGCAGGTGGACTCTCAACCACTGCGCCACCAGGGAAGCCCTAGCATTTGTGTTTTAAGTTGGAATGCTAATAAAATAATTGTTCTGTTTTGAAGATAGATAAGCCATAATTACTCTGGTCGATCTAGATGGGATCACACCTGTGGAGTTAAAGATTGTGAACATTTTGGGATTATACCTCTGGAATCAGAACAGTTTTGGATAGTTCTGTTGGTGGAAAGTCTTCATCAAGTACTTAATTTAAGGTTTATGATCAGATCTGTATGAAGAGTTATTTACAAAATCCTAACCAGAGAAAGGCTTGGGAAGTTTGAAGCAGATGTACTGAGCTGAGAAGTGATTTCCCTTCTCAGTTGAGATAGTTCCTCTCACACAGAACAATATTATATCCCCACTTTTATCCATATGTGGTTCTACTGATGTCTAGACTCAGGCGTCCCAGAAGATATATCATGTTTTTAAGGTACAGTTTATTCTGCCACAACAGGTGAGTTTCTGTAACCCCAGTTTGCTCATATGTAGTTGGTAAACAATATCAGTAAATGTGGAGATTATATTGGTTCATTTGCAATTTTCCCTAGGCAAGGGGGTTGGAATCCGCAGTAGGGAAGGAAAGAGCTCTTGGCTGGAGTGTTGCACAGACATGTGCCTGTTGGTTCTGTTTGAAGAAAATTTCATCTGAGCGCCTGCACCAGGGCCTCCCTCCCATCTCGGGTGGCAGGCTACACTTCTTCTGTGCTCAGCAGTCATAAACCAGGACCTCTCCTCTCATGTTGTGCATTTAAAACAAATAGCTCTGTAAAAACATGGTTAATGACTTTGCTGTATGGAAATTAAAGCTACCTTTCAATGTTTATAAACCAGGTAAAAGAGAAAATGGCCTAGCCTGGGTCACTGCTGTCTCTATACACTCAGGCACTGCAGACCTCCTTGTTGCACTTTGCTAGTGTGAAATGCGCTTTCCCAGATGTGCTGCTGCCACCTCATTGTGTGTAGGAGTACTGTGCTTTATTTACATGTGCCTTGCATGGGGTAGTACCTGAAAAGTGTTCAGTCTATATTCTTCCAACTCAAATTACATGACTTGAAAACACAGATGAATTAGTTCATTCAAGTTATTTCAAATAACTCTGACATTACAGAATTTTACCTTGTAGATGACAAAAAACGGATATTCCCCTGTTTCTATTGATCTTTAGTAAATATCACACATACTATTTATCAAGCACCCACTCGCTACATAGAATCCTATCCTCACATCATATGCATCATGTGATTTAATCTTCACTGCTCTTTTTTGATAGAACTAGACTCCACTCCATTGGTCATTCTTTTTTTCATACATAATACTGTGCTGCCAACTTGGCATTTTTCAAAGTGCTTTTACATTCATTGTCTCTAATGCTCATGAAAATCCTGTGTGGTAGATACTGTTAATTGCATTTTCCAAGAAACAAATTAAATTTGGGAACTAACATTTAAAAAATAAATAAAGAAACAACTTTTTATTTTGAGATAGTGGTAGATTCTTATGCAGTTGTAAGAAATTACACAGAGATCCCTTAACCCAGTTTCCCCCAGTGGTAACATCTGATGTAACTAGAGTGCAATGTCACAACCAGGAAATTGACATGATACAATGCATGTACACTCATTTGTGTGTGTGTGTATTTAGTTTTGTGCACTTTGTGTATTCATGACCACCACTACCACAATCAAGATGCAGAAGAGTTCTGTCCCAAGGATCCCTGGTGCTACCTTCTTATAGCCACAGCCACCTCCCTTCCCCCATTCATGGCAGCTACTAATCTGTTCGCCATCTCTGTTATTTTAAGAATGCTATATAAGTGGAATAAAATATGCAATTTGGGGGACTTGGCTTTTTAACTCAGCATAATTCCCTTGAGACCCATCCAGGTTATTGCATGTATCAATAAGTTTGTTATCAGTGAATTATATTCCATAGGAAGGATATAACATGGGTTAACTATTCACCTGTTGAAGAATATCTGGGTTGTTTTGGCTTTTTGTCGGTAATGAACAAAGCTGCAGTGAACATTCACATGCAGGTTTTTTGTATGAGCACGACTTTTCTTTTCTCTGGGATAAATGCTCAGGATTGCAGTACTGGACTTTGTGCATTTTTAATATCCCATGAGGCAGCAGTGTCCAGCCAAGATTGTTGTTTTTATTAGTGTTCTGGTTACACAGGTAAACAAGTTTTGAGGGTTCTGCCCCAGTCATCTTTTTTCTGAGCCCTGTTATCTTAATGAGCTATTTTGCCAAATGTGAGGTTTTTCAGGGATGCTCCTACCATGTCACAAATGAAATTCTTACACTAGGCAGACTGAGGGCTGCGGGAGTAGATAGAGTCATGATCAGCGGAGACCGAATTTCTCTCCTTTCACTCAGGGACGATGGCCCCTCTACCTCTGTCTCCGCACTCAAGCGCCTGGAGCGCAGTCAGTGGACAGATAAGATGGATCTGCGGTTTGGTTTTGAGAGACTCAAGGAGCCTGGTGAGAAGACAGGCTGGCTTATCAACATGCACCCTGTAAGCACCTGTGCTTTTCCTCCATCTTCCTCCTTCCATTCAGGAGGATGGCTGCACCCCTTGTGGCATAGCCCTTGTCTGAAGAGTAGGTGACACCTAGCGGGAACCTGTTTGGGCAATACAGGTAGAGATGGGATTGTTTGTAGCTCTCCTCCTTTCATCTCTAACTTCTTTGGGTTATAAAGAGGCCACTGGGAAGACTGAGGTAAGGGGCATCCCTGTTACCCCTAAAAATAAAGCTTTCAGGGCTTCCCTGGTGGCGCAGTGGTTGGGAGTCCGCCTGCCGATGCAGGAGACATGGGTTCGTGCTCCGGTCTGGGAAGATCCCACTTGCCGCGGAGCGGCTGGGCCTGTGAGCCATGGCCGCTGAGCCTGCGCGTCCGGAGCCTGTGCTCCTGAACGGGAGAGGCCACAAACAGTGAGAGTCCCGCGTACCGCAAAAAATAAATAAATAAGTAAAGCTTTCAAAGATGAGGGGGAAACAGAAATTCCCATTTGGAGGCTGTTATGCGGTTCTTGTGAATGGGGCCAGTAGTGTTTATGCAAGGGTAGAGAAAGATTTTGTTTTTAAAGTGCTCAGTTTCCCAGAGAAGGAGGAAAAGGCTCTTGTGCTGTGTAGAGGATAACATTGTGCCCATGTTGACTGCTTCTCTTGTAGACGGAGATTTTAGATGAAGATAAACGCTTAGTTAGTGCAGTGGATTACTACTTTATTCAAGATGATGGGAGCAGATTCAAGGTAAGCCCTTGACATCCAAGAAGCTAACAACCACTCAGTAATGAGGCATAGCTGGGCTCAAAATGGCAAGTGTCCTTTTAGCTCTGCAACTGTGAGGAGAGGGATTGGGAGGCTTGCGGTGTGCAGCTACCTGAAGCCCTTTAGGGACGTGGGCCCCTTGGAGCCACATTAGTCACCACTTAAGATGTCCTAAGAGAAGCTAGCTCAGAAAGACTGAAAGATGAGCAGCATTATGTCTCTTAGACTTAGACTCTTGCCCCTGTGATATGTGCAGGTCCTAATTTTCTATTGCACTGTCTCTCTTAAGATATGTCAAGATCAAGGATGCATTGGATCTAGGTTAGGCTGTATTATGAGTATAACAGCAAACAGCCTGTCTTCATTTTTCTTCCTTTTTTCTTTCTTATCACCCCTGAATGTGTCGTGACTCTTGCAGGTGGCCTTGCCCTATAAGCCATATTTCTACATTGCAACCAGAAAGGTAAGTCTGTGGTTCATGGCATAAGGTCAAACGACCAGTGCCTCGTTTTGTGGGGGGATTCAAAACTGGAAATAAAGAGGCTTCAAGAGAAATAAGCAAGGAAGGAAATAGATTTTACTAATGGGAAGTCCTTTCATTCTGATTCTGATTTAGGGTTGTGAGCGAGAAGTTTCGTCTTTTCTCTCTAAGAAATTTCAGGGTAAAATTGCTAAAGTAGAGACTGTCCCTAAAGAGGATCTGGACTTGGTGAGTATCACCCAGCCCTTTCAGGGTAAATGAGGCCGGGTCCACCCTGCCCATGGGGTGAGATGGGAAGAGGACAAGTTCAGCACCTGTGGGACAGTATAGATGATGGGCTTTGGTGACTGTCCCTGTATCCTCTTAGAGAACTCCACTGGCATAGTTGGTGCCACATGCAGAATTGAACAAGGTGCTTTGGAGTTGCCAACTCTTCAAATCATTTATTTACCTTTGAATCGTCTCGCCTTATTTTCTCTCCCCAATACAGTATTTTTTTCTCTTTGAACTCATGAGCACCATCTCTTCACTCTGTAGCCAAATCACTTGGTTGGTTTGAAACGAAATTACATCAAGCTGTCCTTCAACACCGTGGAGGACCTTGTCAAAGTGAGGAAGGAGATCTCCCCAGCTGTGAAGAAAAACCGGGAGCAGGGCCACACCAGAGATGCCTATACGGCTATGCTCACCAGGTAAGCTTCATTCACATAAGCGGAGCAGCCAGTCAGTCCACAAGGACTGTTTCCCATTTTCCCTAAGTTTATAAGATGAGTAGGAGGTGGGAAAACTCAGCAATAAAATTACCTTAATGATTGGCTCCATTCAATGTGGAAACAGTTTTGAGCAATTAGGTAGACTTTCTTATATATTCCCTTTGTGTTAAATAAATGGTGGATTCCCACACTATATTTTAGCTGTCCCTCTTTTCTTACATAGAGGGTAGATTTGTGGCTCCAAATTGAGTTGTTGTAACAGTAGACATTTTAGATTTCACATCCCACCATCTCAACACAGTTTGTTTTCATGGTTTTTAGTAAGTGTTAAGATGTCTGCAAATTTTATTAAATACCTAGATTTACATAGCGCATCTTCTCCAGAGATCCCTGGGTATTATACAGAGAAATTTAAATATAGGACAACAGCACTGTTCATTAAATATTTAGACAGCAACAGTAATAAGAAATAGGGTAAGAGATTAAGAAGAAATCTTGGTTAATTAAAAGTTATGATGACTTCCACATACAGATGGCCAACAGGCACGTGAAAAGATGCTCAACAACTCTATTAGGGAAATGCAAATCAAAACTATAGTGAGGGGCTTCCCTGGTGGCGCAGTGGTGGAGTCTGCCTGCCGATGCAGGGGACACGGGTTTGTGCCCTGGTCCAGGGAGATCCCACATACCGCGGAGCGGCTAGGCCTGTGAGCCGTGGTCACTGAGCCTGCGCGTCCAGAGCCTGTGCTCCGCAACGGGAGAGGCCACAGTAGTGAGAGGCCTGTGTACCGCAAAAAAAAAAAAAAAACACACAAAAAAACTGCAGTGAGGTGTACCGCCTCACACCAGTCAGAATGGCCATCATTAAAAAGTCTACAAATAACAAATGCTGGAGAGAGTGTGGAGAAAAGGGAACCCTCCTACACTGTTGGTAGGAATGTAAATTGGTGCAGTCATTATGGAGAACAGTATGGAGGTTCCTCAAAAAACTAAAAAATAGAGTGCCATATGACCCAGCCATCCCACTCCTGGTCATATATCCAGACAAAACCATAATTCCAAAAGATACATGCACCCCTGTGTTCATAGCAGCACTATTCACAATGGCCAAGACGTGGAAACAACCTAAATGTTTATTGGCAGATGAATGGATAAAGAAGATGTGGTACATATATATAGTGGAATACCACTCAGCCATAAAAAAGAATAGAATAATGCCATTTGCAGCAGCTTGGATGGGCTTAGATTATCATACTAAGTGAAGTAAGTCAGAAAGAGAAAAAAAATACTATATATCACTTATAACGTGGAATCTAAAATATGGCACAAATGAACTTATCTATGAAACAAAAACAGACTCACGGACATACAGAACAGACTTGTGGTTGCCAAGGGGGAGGTGGGGGGGAGGGATGGATTGGGAGTTTGGGGTTAGTAAATGCAAACTATTATATATAGAACGGATAAACAATAAGGCCTACTGTATAGCATAGGGACCTATATTTAATATCCTGTGATAAACAATATTGGAAAAGAATTTTTTAAAGAATGTTTATATATGTATAACTGAATCACTTTGCTGTACAGCAGAAATTAACACAACATTATAAATCAACTCTACTTCTATTTTTTAAAAAGGCACACAACAAGTTAAGATGACTTCAGAAGAACTAATTGTATCCTCTGACAAAAGTAGATCAGTTTGGGACCCTGAACATTTCTGCACACTACCCCCGCACGGTGGCCCATTAATTACTTTTCAGAATATTGCAAGTTGTAACCAGAGACCGAGTCCCCAGAGGCCTGCCTTCTCTGAAACCCATTGCCTTTCTTTCCCCCCCTTAATAGTCCATTCGGTATTTGGAAGCTTAGTGGGCTAATACTGGAGTGAATATTCTAGTGACAGTGATTCCCTCTTGGATATGGTAAGAATAATTATGATACAGACATAGTCACTGTTTACCTGTCACTTCACCATGCCGACAGCTTTGTGGCTAGTACCTCATGACGCTCTTGCAGGGTGGGCCTGTTATTGTCATCCTCGTTTTCTTGATGAAGAAATAAGCTCAGTGAGGGTGGGTTACATCTGTAGACATGCCTCCCAAGTAACAGTTTCCTTTCTTTGCTCTTTTAAATGGGGTGTAACTTACATTCTATAAAATGAATGTCCTAAGTATACTGAACTTCCTTGTGTCTGTGGCCTTCTGCTTGGTGGGGTGGGAATCATCCAGGGTCATTCCTTATGAAGGGCCTGTCCTGATCATCTCAGCCACCTTGTAAAACTTTAGTGTTTTCTGTGTATGGACACTGGTCTTCCCCGCTCCAGCCCCTAGCGGAACATAGTTGTAAAAGCTGCTGTCTTTATTTTGCAGTGTTCTACAAGGGGGCAGTGTGATTACTGATGAAGAGGAAGCCTCTAAGAAGATTGCTGACCAGTTGGACAACATTGTGGACATGCGAGAGTACGATGTGCCCTACCACATCCGCCTCTCCATTGACCTGAAGATCCATGTGGTGAGTGGGCTGTTGCATATGGGCAGTTCCTGATAGCCAGGAGGTGATACTGAAGGATAGATCCATAGAGTTGACTTCCTTGGACAGACATAGAAGTCTTTAGTTAATGCACCACACGTCCTGCAGGCTCACTGGTACAATGTCCGGTACCGAGGAAGTGCCTTTCCAGTGGAAATTGCCCGCCGCGATGACCTTGTTGAACGACCCGTAAGTACCACTTGCATTTCTTCCATCCTAAACTTTCCAGTTGTTTTTGGAGAGTGAATTCTGCGCTGAAAGGTGAATTTGATTCAAAGATTTGTTAGCTTCTTTTTCCTCAAATACCTTCTTAAAAGAATTATGGGGTAGTTGTTTTTTTCATCGGTTTCTGACCTGACAGTGTAATTTCACTTTGCATACATACATCATCACGTGACGTCAGTATTTGAGCTAGGCTGGATCGGAACATTTGAGGGAAAACTCTGACTTCCATTTCGGGTGGTTAATAGTAAAGTGATACGTTGAAAAATGGATTCTTAACTGGTTTGGGGACAGCTTTGTGATCTTGGGAAAATCTGTACTCTGTTTTCTCACATCCAAAATGAAGTTGTCAGTTCTGTGTCATAATCTCCTGTCAGGGTTGTCATAAAGGACAAAATGAGTGATGCATTTTAAAGAGCTTTGAGACTCAGGTGCTCTGTAATTCTAGACTTTTCCTGTGAACAGCTACTCTAGCATTTTCTCCTACGTTTAAGTTTTCGTATCATCATGGTATTCTGGAACATAGGTCATCCATCCCCAAGATGCCAGTCTCACTTTCTCTTGAACCCTCCCCCACGACAGCTTGACTCTTGCTTTTAGTAACCGGCAGTAGAGGTGGAGGTGGTGGGTGTCGAGGACCACGGGGTCTCCAGAGCTCAGCTTGGTTTGTGGCCGACTTAATGCTACATTTTGTACCTTCAGGACCCTGTGGTTTTAGCATTTGACATTGAGACGACCAAACTGCCCCTCAAGTTTCCCGATGCTGAGACTGATCAGATTATGATGATTTCCTATATGATTGATGGTCAGGTGAGTGGTGCCTTCTGCAATGTAAGCTCTCTGTGAACAAGCACCATAGCTGGTCCCCAGACCAGAACAGTGTCCACCCTTGGTTAGTACTTTTTTTGTGAATAATGAGTGAGTGGAGTCCACAGAACCTGTTCTGACCTCCAGCCACACTCTGCCTTCCAGGCAAATCTGAGGATTAGGTAGCGTGTCTCTTCTTGGGAAAGCCAGGGCGCTTCAAGTTGCTGCAGAGATTTTGTAGCGAGAGTCTCTGTGCTGCGTGTGAGAGGTGTGTCTTTGGCTTTGTGTCTCTAACTCGTACTGACTGCTAATGAACTTCCCAGGGCTACCTCATCACCAACAGGGAGATCGTCTCAGAAGATATAGAAGATTTCGAGTTCACCCCCAAGCCAGAATATGAAGGGCCCTTCTATGTCTTCAATGCGCCTGATGAGGTAGAGGTGTCACTTGGGAAACGGCCTGATGTTTGCGGTAGAGTGGGAAGGGGAGGTGGGCCTGGTGACCCGCTTAGGCCTTGGCCTTCCTTTAATCATAGCAGCAGCTGGACTCAGTCCCCAGTGGCAGGTCCTCGTTCACCTGGAGGCCCCGTTGGGTTGGGAATAATGGGCTCATGTGAGGTTGCTGCCCCTCACCTTTGGAGAGCTGCCTGGACATCGCTTGAAGGGGAGTAAAGGCAACCCTCTGACTGCTAAGATTTGTTGGATTCAGGTTCATCTCATCCAGAGATGGTTTGAACACATCCAGGAGACCAAACCCAACATCATGGTCACCTATAATGGGGACTTTTTTGACTGGTGAGTCAGAACAGGGGAGGGAGGGGGAGGAGGAGCGCCGCTGGGTGGCGCGGGTGGGCTCGGCACTCCGTTTGGGAGGTCGTGGGAGGCATCCCCTGGGGGCAGTCTTCCCTGTCTCTGTAGGAATTAGAGACTCACTGCCCCATGTGCTTGTCCATCCTCTCGTCATTAGGCCATTTGTGGAGGCCAGAGCAGCGGTCCATGGCCTGAGCATGTACCAGGAGGTTGGGTTCCAGAAGGACAGCCAGGGGGAGTACAAAGCACCCCAGTGCATCCACATGGACTGTCTCAGGTAGGCCCCACAGCTCACCTGGCGGCTGGTCCCAGTGTCTCATGAGGGCTTTCTGTGAGTGAGGTCCAAGGTTCCCTTCTCGCACACACTGGTCCTGTCCACAAGAAGTAGCTCCCGTCATCTGAGAGAACAGTGGCCGCCAGCTCTGCCCAGGTCCCGGGATGTGTCTTTCATCATTTGTTCATCATTCATTCAGTCAGCAAACACATGCAGAGCACTGGTCCTCAGGGTGTGGGAACCAGACCAGAAAGAAGGACCTGGTAGAGTGAGGCCCAGTGCTGTGGGAGCTCGTGGAGGGGCCTTGGCTTCCCACACGAGGTTGGGATGTGGTAGTCAGGCTCGTGCATTGTGTCCAGGCAGGCTGGGGTGTCCAGGCTGAAGACAAGTATGCAAGGTGGCCCAGAGTGCTGAGAGGGAAGGCTGGAGTGGAAGGAGGTCTCGTGGGCTTTCTGTGCCTGGTGGGGAGGGGGTTTTATCTTGGTGGTCACGGGGAGCCATTGATGCGTTTTCTTTTTAGCCCTGGTGTTATGGCGTGGGGATTGAAGGGGGCAGGCCAGGTCATAACGTGCCCAGGAGTGAAGAGGGCTGGACTAGAGATCTTTGAGAGCCGAGGACTTGGGGATCTATAGATTTGGGGACAGGTGCAGGAGGCATGGGGAACTGTGGTTCTCAGGGCTTGGGATGGGCTCATGGGGGAATGGAACAGAGCTCGGCTTCTGAGTAGAAGCAGGCCTGGGAGCCCTACCCACATGGAGGGCCTGGAGACTGGGGGGGCACCATGATGTGGTTAAAAAAAAAAAGTGGTAGTTGATAGATGCTCAAGAAGAGAAGTCAAAGAGAAGCGGGCACCCTCAGTGGAGGCAGCAGTGCGAGGGAGGCCCCAGCGGGGCGGTTCTGAGGGAGAGGATGGCCCACAGGGCAGAGAGGCCAAGGAAGGTGAGATTGGATGCTGCCAGTAAGAAGATGTGGGTCCTAGAGAGATAATGGTGTGTGTCATGGGGAAGATGTGGAGATGGGCACGAGGTGGCCTGGAGTGTTTCTGTGCTAAAGGGATGGTGCAAGAAGATGAGAGTTTGACAACAGGGTGTGAGGGGCGGGGAGAGCAGGGCAGAGCCTGGCTGTAGAGGGGACAAGCTATGGAGGGGACCTGTAGAGGGGACGAGCTGTGGAGGGATCCAGAAGGCCAGAGGGTGCAGGTTCCTGCCTGCTCACCTTTGTGTTTCTCTGTGAGGCTGAGAGGAAGGTCGTGGGGCTGGAAGGAGTGGCTCTGGCATCTCCTTGTTTGTGGGTTTGTCTGTGAAATTGACTGGATCTGGGGGGAAGCTTTTCACAAGAG